>NC_134483.1:45194313-45543063 GCF_040206685.1 Ascaphus truei | reverse complement strand
AACTGCTTTCCAAAAATGGATTACCCTGTTTTTTGTTTCTTCTACAACTGGACAAAACACCGGTGTATATTTACATGGTCCTTCTTTTCCAAACTCTACAAAGATCATTATGGATGTATAGCCTCTGTATAACGTCCCCCCCCCCCCTCTGGACTTTACAGTATGTGCTGATTTTGTATTATTTGTTACATTTTGCAGCACATTTGAAGGTGATGTCTCTTAGTCTTCACAAAGCCTTCAACACTCCCAATATTTTGAGAAGTACCCCCCCCCCCGAGTGTGTGGCCCCAATTTTCTTTCCTTAATCTTGGTCTTTTTTTTGGCAATCCAAATAGTTTAATCCAAGGATTTAAGGGGTTAGTCACTTAAACCTGAATTCACTCACCACCTTCTTTTAGGAAGCCCAATATCACCGTTTGCATAATCAACCCAGTGAATTCCCATAGGATGTACAGTAGATGCCACTTAAAGCAGATCTATTGCACAGCATACTGTAGCTAAAGTCTGTGCAATCCCCGAAATTGACCCAATAAAACACGTAGTTTATTTAATCGCTCTGTTTCTCTTATTCTCGTTAACCTTTTGCTTCCAACTGTTTATATTTGTAATATTTTTTGTTAATAAAGATGGATGTCTTCCTAGACATGGTATAAACTATGTGCAAAAATATGTATTTGTTTATTTTACCATTGGGCAATATTTTATTTGAATACACGTGAAGTGATCCAATACATTGATATACATACACACTACACTGCCTTTCACTTCATCATGCTGTTCAGAAATGAAATCAGGTAAAGTTTCTTTTTAATGTGGAGTTTATTCATGTCTTTTTTTTCCTTATCGTTATAAATCGCGGGCAGTCAATTAGCCATTATGCACTGGCATATATTTTCCATTTATGCTACTAAATTCCATGTATATCGCAAATCTCTTTATTATTGCAGAGGTGTTTTTATATTTGAGACTTATATCTGATACAAGAAAAAATATTATTGAAAAAAATCTGCAATTTTGTTTTTTTTCTTAGAAGATGTATTGAATTATTAGAAAGTAATATAATATTTTTTGTACGCCAGTACAATTGTTTACCATCTCATGCCAAATAGCTAAGCATTATTGAAAGATGAGTATTGGAGTATTACAGCATAAAATCAGTGTCATGCCAGGAAAGGTGAAATAGATACACTCAGTAACATGTACACATTTCTACTCATATAATAATAATAGCATGCTCTTGTATAGCGCTGCTAGTTGTACGCAGCGCTTTACAGAGACATTTTGCAGGCACAGGTCCCTGCCCTGTGGAGCTTACAATCAATTTTTTTGGTGCCTGAGGCACAGGGAGATAAAGTGACTTGCCCAAGGTCACAAGGAGCCGACACCGGGAATTGAACCAGGCCCACCTGCTTCAAACTCAGTGCCAGTCAGTGTCTTTACTCACTGAGTAAAGCCAGTGGAAAACTATTCACTAATAACATCTGTCATTTTAAGAACCGTATTTATGATAATAGCTTCACATCTGCTCAGAACTTTGTGTTGGGGTATAGACACAGAGAAAAATAACCAAACATTGGTGCATCTCATTACCATGTGTGTTTCAAGAAACTGCCCTTATTCTTGGTATTGCTTTATATTACCAGCCCCCCAAACCTCATGCTGATACAAGTGGAAATATCAATTGAAGGCTTTCACATTGGATACACACTTTTAGCCACCATAGATTAGGCAACTTTTTGGATGATATGTGGAATTTGCTACATATGAATAACATTTACTGCATGTAAATGTAGTACACTGGCATGCAGTACACTGGCTTCCCATATCCTCTCAAATGAAATTTCAAACCCTAGCTTGGACTTACAAAGCACCAAAAAACAGTGCCCCCCCCTTACATCTCAGCCATCACCCCCAAATATATCCCCCAAACCACCTCTCCTCCGACTTTATTGCCTCCTCTCACTCCCACCTACAAGACTTCTCCTGTGCTGTCCCTTCTCTCTGGTATTCCCCACTACGCACCATCAGACCCTTCCCCAGCTTTCAGGCATTTAAAAACTCTCTGAAAACTCATTTTTTTAAGGAAGCCTACCTGGCATACCCCTAATATTTACCAGCACCCCACCTCCAAATCTATTAGGACCAGCTGTGTGCCTGAACCAAACTCCACACTAACAACCCTGAACAGCCCCCCCCCTTCCCCCAACTTAAAGGGATTAGCTGTGAGGCTGGCCCATTCTCTATCGTGAGGCATACTGTATTCTCCACCCCCACAATGAGCAGTCACTTTACTTTTAGTTTCAACATTGCCCCTTATTCCCTCCAGATTGTAAACTCTCAGGAGCAGGACCCTCATTGCCTTCTGTATCTGTTTGTGCTTGTTTGTCCTTATTCGTATGTACCGCGCTACGGAATATGTTGGCGCTTTACAAATAAACAATAATAACAAGTACAGATTGCTTTGGTATATTAAAAACTCTGGTGTCTGTGTATCATCCCCTAGATGTTAGCGTAGAGTGCTTATTTCGTTGCAAATCATGCTGCAACATAGCTCAGCAACAGGCAGTGTCTAAGTATTATTCTTCTGTGTGCATTTTTCTTGTATGTTGGTCTGAGAAGATCTACAGTATGGGATGTATGGGTTAAGTGGGAGGAGATTAGGGAGGAGTTACATTTGCATGTCGGTGCAGGTATGGAAATGGTATACTGTATATGAAGATACAGCATATGTACGGTTTGTTGCATCACTTTTGATTAGGGGTTTCTGCGTTGTTTTCCTCCATCACCTTAAAAGGTGGAGTAGAACGTATTCTGCGCATAATTACAGAGGAACATTTTTTCAAAATTGTACAACAGTTTAAATACTATTCATACACATGCCGCAAATCCCACAAAGCAAATACATATATTTAGATGCAAATGCGTCAGCGCAGACCCACTGATTTACACATAGTACTTATCCCCCTACTCATCTTCTGCAATTTTTTACTGATCTTGACACATGTCCCATATTGAACCAAAATGTTGATAATACTGTAAATCACAAGTTATAACTTAAGTGATTGTCTTCAATACTACTGTATTTCTGTCTAAGTAACCATATAATTAAAGCCCAAAGGCTTATTTTTAAAATGCCAGTTTGTAGATGTGTTTTCACACCTTTTACACTCTATAAACCTATATGTAATAAGTATTGATATGGAATATTTGAGGTGTCACATATCATAATGAAAGTATCATACTTTGCATTTGGGACAAAACATTTATGCTTTTTATCAGCCACAATAATCTCAAGCAAGACTGCTGATTTACAGTATATTTCAGTCTAAACATACCACGTCCAAAGGAAAGACATGATTAATCCGATTCTTATATTTGATAGTGCCACAAGGAAAAGGAGAATAAAATAATGTTTAACGCTTTCTGTGTATTGCAGGACCCGGCAGTAAAAGACTTAATTATGCATCTGATTCCACTTCACAGAATCCAAATGACTGATACTTCAACTTAATGGTAACATATTAGCTGGTGCAGTCATCTGATTGAAGAATGTGTCATTCTAAGCTCAGCTCTGATTTAGGAGTCACTTTAGAGTGTTTGCAATGGATTATTTAATTAATAATTCCCTCAGAACAGGGCATTACTGGCCAATAATGCACTGGCTGGAAGAGTTGAAGGCATGAGGCAAAGCCGAGGGACTTTAACCCAGGCATGGACTTGTAGTCCCTTGCGGAGCCTGCCTGTAATGGCTGCCGCACTGTGCATGTGCGGGCTGCCCTCTGCACATGCGCAAGGCTCCAAGATGGCCACTGCCAGTAATGCAGAAATCCGGAGCACTGGAGCTCTCCTACCACTGCCCCAGTCTCAATGCAGCCGCCCAGCACCTGTGCGCTTCCTCAGCGCCCCGGAGTGGCTCCCGCTGCAGCCGCAGACTCCCCCCAGCAGCGCTACCAACTGGGAGGTAAAGGGACAAGGGGGGATCTGGCTACATCCTCCCCCTGGTGAAGAAACCAACGTCCCCACTTGGGAACAACATACAAATACACACAGAATTATATAATAAAAAAGCAGGTTATATAATACAACTTAACGCAGTGTACATAACTTTAAACAATATTGTACATCACAAAAATGTTGATGACGGAGGCCAGCTTACTCTTAGCTAGCTGCTGAGACTCATAGTGGGGTGCCCCTAATGAGTCGTATGCCACTCTATTAGGAGGGCGTCTACTTCGCTGACTGCGGTGAAGTGCTTCTTCCGCGAATCCTTCTGGGGAGTAGCAATCGTGAGCTTGAAGCTCTGGCTCTCTCATAGGGGGTGCAACAGTCTCTATAAAGTCTCTTAACGGTACAAAACTTGGACTCTTGGGGTCCAGAGGAGGGCTTGTTGAAGCCACCGGTGTTGGTACATGCTGCACAGGCCCATTACCCATTGCTCCTTTGGGAAGTGCCCCTTGATCTCTGTTCGTGCTATGAAAGGGACCTTCCATAGGATCCTCACTTTGTTCTGTCACAGACTCCGAGTTCTCGCCGGATCCCTCTGGCTCACTGGCTCACTGGCTCACTGGCCAATGCTACAGTCTCTATTTCGGGATCATTGTCTCCCACTTGCGGGATAGGTAGTCCAGGTGGTTGCAGTGCCAGACCTTTACCCTGCTATCTGTGTCTCGTATGCGGAAGACAGGGAGGCCAGGCATCTGAGATTCCACTTCAAAAACTCAGTCGCGCCAATGGTCAGCCAGCTTATGTTTGCCAGGGATCCCTAGATTGCACAGGAGAATGGCATCTCCAGGATAAAGCTCCCAATGCCGAACCTTGCGGTCGTACCGCCATTTGTTGCAGGCGTTCAGATGGGCTGATACTTTTTCCGCTAGCTGGTAAGCACGTTGCAGGCTTTCTTGGAGTCGCTGTACGTACTTGTAGTGCATCCCGTTGGGTACCCTGTCGGTAGATACCCTCAGACAGATGTCCACAGGCACACTGCCTCTCACCGAACAATAGGAAATATGGAGTGAATCCGGTGGATTCATGTCTGGTGCAATTGTAAGCATGCATTAAGGACTCCACATGTTTGCTCCACTCAGTCTTCTGAGAGCTCTTTAGGGTGCCAAGTATGTCGAGTACGGTTCGATTGAACCTCTCTGGCAGAGCATCTCCCTCCAGATGATAAGGAGTCGTTCAGGACTTGTCAATATTTAGCAGCTTCAGCAACTCTTGGATAAGCTTGCTTTCAAAGTCCCGTCCTTGATCCGAGTGTAGGAGCTTCGGTAGCCCGTAGTGTACAAAGTACTGTTCCCATAAAATCTTAGCCACCATAATGGCCTTCTGGTCTTTGGGGGAAGGCTTGGGTGTAGCGGTCCACGATCACAAGCATATTACCGATGACCCTCGAATCTGGCTCAATGCATAGGAAGTCCATACATACGAGGTCTAAGGGACCGGAGATCATCAGATGGGCCATTGGAGCGGCTCTGGTGGCAGTGTCTTCCGCTGCAAACACCGCGAGCATCGGCGGCAATGGTGTTCTACCGATTCCCTCATCCGGGGCCAGAAGAACCGATTTCGTATTAGGCCGAAGGTCTTGTCCACTCCCAGATGTCCATGGTCATCGTGTAGAGCTTGTAGGACAATATGCTGTAGGTTCCTGGGTAGAACCAGCTGCCTTCTATCTGAATGGTTGTGATATGGAACCACCTGATAGAGTAGACCCTTATCGATGTGGAACTTGTCCCATTCTCGCATTATTATGGCGACCATGTCAGTGGGAGCCTGTTTCACCAATGATGGTTTGCCTTTTTGGATGGCCTGGCATATAGTTCCACCCACTGGATCCTGTATCTGGTGCATCACCAATTCTTTCCAGGGGATGATGTTCATGCCTTCTGGATGGCAATGGGCAGCAGAGATTGCCTTGGATTTGCATCTCAGCGAGTCGGCAACCCTCAGCTCCGAGTACGCCACTTTGCCCTCTACTAGGGCGGCCGTCGAGCACATGGCCCGAATCCCAGAGACTGTCGTCCGGTGTTGTACTCAGCCCAGTTCTCCTGGATAGAGCATCGGCTCCAATGTTCAAAGGGCCCGGCTTATACTTCAAAGTAAATTGATAGTTAGAGAGTGCCACCAGCGGCCTCTGGTGTCCAGTTTGGCGGACATCAAGATGTACATCAACAGGTTGTTGTCCGTTTGTACTTCAAAGGAAACTCCGTTTAGGTAGTCGTGAAGTTTATCTCCTACTGCCCACTTGAGGGCGAGGAATTCCAGCTTCTGGACGGGGTAATTTTACTCCTGGGAGTCAAGCTACGGCTCACATATGCCACGGGGCAAAGATCAGTAGGGTATTTCTAGTGCAGTACCGCTCCCGGCCCGTTGAAGCTTGTATCCACATGTAGGATATACGGCTGCTCGGGGTCGGCGTAAGCCAAGACAGGTGCTTCCGTTAGGCTCTCCTTGAGGCCGATGAACGCCCTTTCGCAGGCTGATGTCCACTTGTTCCCGAAGGGTAGCCGCGTGGATGTGGCCTTCTGCCGAGAATCCTCTGGGTATATTTTCAGTAGATTGTTCAGGACCTTCGCTTTGCTAGAGTATCCTTCCACGAAGCAGCGGTAGTACCCGCAGAATCCCATGAAGGAGTGTAGTTCCATTATTTTTTCTGGTGTTAGCCAGTTCATAACGGCTTTGACCTTAGCTGGGTCAGTGGCCACCCCATCTGTGGACACTATGTGACCAACGTAGGTTACGGACGTGTGGCAGAATCGGCATTTGTCCAGTGACAACTTCAGACCTTCTTTGTCTAATCGGTCTAATACCTTTAGAAGGCGTTCCTCGTGTTCTTCGAGAGTCTTGCCCAAGACGATGATATCGTCCAGGTATACTAGGCATTCCCGGGGATTCATATCTCCGATGGGCTTCTCCATCAACCGTTAGAACTTTGCCGGGGCACCACAAATGCCTTGGGGCATGCGGGTAAACTGGTAGAACCCAAGGGGACAGACAAATGCTGTCTTCTCCTGGGCTACGGAGCTCATAGGTAGCTGGTAGTACGCAGACCATAGGTCCAGCATGCTGAATCACTGGCTTCCCGACAGCACATTGAGGAGCTCTTCGATCCGTGGCAGGGTGTACTGGTCTGGGACGGTTAAACTGTTCAGGGTCTGGTAGTCCATGCACAAGCGTACTGACCCATTCTTTTTGCATACCATCACGATCGAGGCCGTGTAGGGGCTATGGGATTCAGTCACGATGCCTGCCATTTCCATTTCCTTTAGGACATCCCTCACGTCCTCCACATCTCTGAGGGTGATGAGTCTGGAATGCTGCCGGAATGGCGTGGTATCATTCAGCCGGATCATGTGCTGGGTGCTTTTGCTGCAGCCCACATCCATTTCGCTGGTGGAGAACACTTCCAGGTGTTCCTCCAACTTGGCTGTTAGTCATTCCTTCCACTCAGCTGACAAGGTCGTTTCCCCGAAATCAAACAGTAACCCGTCTACCTGAGGAGTGCACTAAGGAGGCAATTCTGGAGCAGGTGGTTTTGGAACAATTTCTACAAATAATACTCCCTTCCGCACGCTCATGGGTAAAACGCCACGCTGCTGAAACCCTAGCTTTGGCGGTCCGACTCGTGGAGAACTTCCTTGGGGCTGAGCAGCAGGCGAGTGTCCTGGACCCGACTCCACCGGCACTTGCGGACGCCCAAAGAGGGAGGTCGGATCAATGGGGAACCTACGGCCCGTCACGGAACCACCAAGTCCAACAGAAGGAGCAGTTGTTCCAGCAAGGACGGAGTCCAAATGCTGGTCCGCAGAGACCCTCATCTCCTTCCGGATGTCGGCTCATCGCAAAATGAGAGGAACTTCCGAGGACGTCGCCCACAGGACCCACCAGATGCCTGGTCTCCAGTAACCGGTCCAGCGGAGCGCTATCCACAGCCCACATATGTGGACTGTCCACTGATGGATTGTTCATTCAGCAGAACCGTCGCCTCGGCTTTTACTGGGGAAAATTACAAGCCCTGGCTACTTCCAGCCCTGATTGGGGGAAAAAACGTCCAGGCCCTTGTAGATTCGGGCTCTGGGAAAACTCTGGTCCTCCAGGAACTGTTACCGCCCAACGTATGTTCTTTTGACTCCCCATGGAGCATAGAATGTATACACAGCGATGTAAAACGCTATCCGACGGCCAAAATCCGGCTACAGGTAAAAGGTCAGGAGGCTTACCTCGAAGTAGGAGTCGCTCCTTGGCTCCCTGCCCCCGTTGTGCTCGGTCAGGACTGGCCTTTCTTTTCGGACCTAATGGCCCCAGTCTTTCACGAGGAGCCTCCTTCTAGGGCTCAGGAGAAACCTAGCAAACTGTTCCCCTTCTCGGCAGACCTTTTTCCCAGTAGACACCGGGTTCAAAAGACTCGGAAGCAAAGACGCTTGGACAAACAGGACTGGTTGCAGAAATCTGGGTCTCAAGGTGACCATTCTAGTACTGCTGCGGCACAGTTTATTCGAGCATTTGCCCGTTCTGTGCCGCAGCAGTAGCCTGGCGCGCGCCCGAGTGTGACGGGCGCGCGCCGAAGCAGCGGAAGAGCGCCCTCCGATCGGGGCGCTCTCCCTCCCGCTGCCGGGTCCGCCGGGTCCCCCGGAACCCCCTGCCGCTGTCCCGCGATCGCGGGACACCAGGGCTCCCTCGGGGAGGGGCGGCCACTAGCAAGCCGGGAAATCTCCCGGCTTGCGGATCTGGCCGCAGTGCAATTAAATGTGTCGCCAGTGTAGTTAGAGGTCACAAGTGATGGCTGGGGATGGCCAAAGGGAGGGGATATGGGCCCTGGAGATTTACCAGACCTGCACCTCCCTGACTTTCGCCAGAAGCAAAGGGAAGACCCAGTCCTTGCTAGACAGTATGACAAGGTGGTGAAAATTGATGAACAGATTTTAGATGCACAAGGGGTGATAGTATTCCCCCATTTTGAGCTATCAAAGGATATCCTATATAGGGTGAATAGGCAGACACAAACAGGGGAGGTCACCAGACAGATATTGGTTCCCAAGGCGTTTGTTAAATCTGTGTTCACTCTAGCCCATACTGTCCCTTGGGGTGGTCACCTGGGCAGGGATAAAACATTGGACCGTATTTCATCCCGATTCTATTGGCCAGGGATGCATAGTGATATTGCTAAGCTATGTGCAGCATGTCCGGAGTGCCAGCTAACTAGTCCAAAAGGACAAAAACCAGTCCCTTTGGTTTCTCTACCCTTGGTGTCAGTTCACTTTGAGAGGATTGGGGTAGACTTGGTAGGACCGCTAGAACCTTCTGCGAAAGGACACAGGTTTATCCTTGTAATAGTTGATTATGCGACAAGATATCCTGAGGCGTTCCCCCTGAGAACAGCAACGGCGAAGCAAGTAGCCAACAAGTTGTTGGAACTGTTCTCACGGGTTGGACTTCCCCAGGTTATGTTGACAGACCAAGGTACAAATTTCATGGCTAAACTGATGCAGGATGTCTTAAAGTTACTAGAGGTCAAGTCTGTTCGGAAATCGGTCTACCATCCACAGACTGACGGATTAGTGGAAAGATTTAACTGAACTCTAAAAGGGATGCTGAGGAAATTTGAAGATTCAGAGAAGAGAGCCTGGGATGAACTTCTCCCTTTTCTGCTGTTTGCAGTGCGGGAAGTTCCCCAGGCCTCCACGGGATTCTCTCCATTTGAATAGCTCTATGGCCGCCAACCCCGGGGTATCCTAGACCTCCTAAAGGAGTCCTGGGAGGAACAGCAGTCCCCTTCTAAGAATACCCTGCAATATGTACTAGACCTTAGGAAGCGCCTAGAAGTGGTCGGCCATTTTGCCAGGGAGAATCTTAGATCAGCCCAGGACAGTCAGGAGAGACATTACAATCAGAATGCTTGCATGAGAGTGTTTCACCCAGGAGACCAGGTGATGTTATTGTTACCCAGTTGTGAGAGTAAACTCCTGGCCAAATGGCAGGGCCCATTTGAAGTACTCCGCCATACGGGTGATGTGGATTACGAGATTGCTCAACCAGGGTCCAGGAAGGGCAAACAAATTTACCATGTGAACTTGCTGAAACCCTGGAAGATGCAGCGGTCTCTATTCATCCACCCGGTGGAGGAGGAAATGGACTTGGGTCCTCAGCCTCCACGGGAGTGACGATAAAATCCCAATGGGTAAACAGTTGTCCTCTGAACAAAAAGGGGACTTGTTAGCAATAATTACACAATTCCAGGATGTTTTTTCTGACTTACCAGGACAAACTAACTTAATTTCCCATGCAATAGAGACAGCACCTGGGGTAAAAGTACGTTCCCGTCCTTATAGGTTGCCTGAAAGTTGTAGGGCTCTGGTAGAGAAGGAGGTACAAGAAATGTTACACTTAGGAGTGATTGAGGAATCATGCAGTGAGTGGTGTAGTCCACTAATTATGGTCCCTAAACCCGATGGGAATGTAAGATTTTGTGTGGACCTCCGAAAGGTCAATGCGGTATCCAAGTTTGACGCATATCCAATGCCAAGGGTGGACGAATTAATTGACGCCCTTGGTAACGCGGAATATATATCCACGTTGGACTTGACAAAAGGATACTGGCAAATACCCTTAGAGAAAAAGTCCAAATGCAAAACAGCCTTTGCCACTCCCATGGGTTTATACCAGTTTGTGACAATGCCATTTGGACTGCATGGAGCCCCAGCCACATTTCAGAAACTCATGGATAAGGTACTGAGGCCCCATAGGACTTATGCCGCAGCCTACCTAGATGACATTGTCATTTATAGTAAACACTGGCGGGCCCATCTAAATAGGCTGAAAGCGGTCCTCAAATCTCTAAGACAGGCCGGGCTCACAGCCAACCCTAAGAAATGTGCCTTGGGTAAAGCAGAAACCAAATACTTAGGGTATGCAGTGGGAGGTGGAAAAGTAAGGCCACTAGCCGACAAAGTAGCTGCCCTGAAAGAAGTTCTGACCCCCCAAACAAAAACGCAGGTACGCTCTCTGCTGGGTTTAGCAGGGTACTACCGGCGGTTCATCCCCAACTATTCGGAAGTGGCAGCCCCTTTAACGGACCTCACAAAAAAGTGTGCCCCTACACAAGTGGTGTGGTCAAGGGATTGTCAGAGAGCCTTTGAGGACATAAAAAGGTGTCTATCAGAGGGTCCCATCCTTAGAAGCCCAGACTTCAACAGCCCTTTTATAGTGCAAACAGATGCATCAGAGATAGGGCTAGGGGCAGTGTTGTCACAACAGTTTGAGGGAGTTGAACATCCTATCCTTTTCCTGAGTAGGAAATTGTTCCAAAGGGAAAAAAACTACTCAGTGATTGAGAAAGAGTGCCTCGCAGTAAAGTGGGCAATCGAGGCTTTGAGGCATTACCGGAAAAAAGGAGACCAAAAGCGCACCAGCACAAACGGAGCAGGAAGGACCCAAAACGGAAAATAATTAAAAGGGCACTTTAATGTGACAAAAGACCCATCCAACGCGTTTCGAACGTCACAGCGTTCTTTTTCAAGGATAAAACACAATGTAATGACATCCATTATATACCCTCTTACCCGTGGGCCGTTTCGCGCCAAAAATCAGAACCTGATGACGTCATGACGCTGCGCGCGTCATCGCGCATGTGCAGAGCGACTCAGTGTCAATCCAGGTTCCGATTTTTGGTGCGAAATAGCCCACAGGTAAGAGGGTATATAATGGATGTCATTACATTGTGTTTTATCCTTGAAAAAGAACGCTGTGACGTTCGAAACGCATTGGATGGGTCTTTTGTCACATTAAAGTGCCCTTTTAATTATTTTCCATTTTGGGTCCTTCCTGCTCCGTTTGTGCTGGTGCGCTTTTGGTCTCCTTTTTTCCTGTATTGCATATTGTAGCTGCACAGCCTGCCTGCCTACCTACTACCAGGATGTGAGTATTGCATATTTCCAGGGGAACCTGCCGATGAGACTGAGGGTGAGTGGGCTTGCACCATCTACCACCTGTCTTCAGGAGGATAGTACCCATACTATTACCCATTAAGTACTATGTCATTTATTAGTACCCTGGTTTAGTGGTTTGGCTTATTTTTGTTCAGTACACCTGCATTTGAGCGCTTCAGCTATTTTCTACTTTGAGGCATTACCTGGCAGGAGTCCATTTTACTTTGGTGACGGATCATGCTCCACTGAAATGGTTAAATAGCATGAAGGATTCCAATGCTAGATTGACTAGGTGGTATATGGCCCTCCAACCCTTCTCATTTGAGATTCAGCATAGGCCGGGAAAAGAGAACGCAAATGCTGACTTCTTTTCTAGAGAAGGGGTGGATGGTCGGGTTTCAGCCGTGCATAGCCCCAGCCACACACTAACAGGGGAGGAATGTGACAGGGTAAATAAAAGCCACCAGTTATATGCCTGGAAAACCTATGTCTAGTCTGCAGTGCAGCACTGACTAGGTTAACTTCAGCTGTTAACCTCAGGACAATTAGTTGGATCCCAGCTGCCTAATCAAGGTGTGTTAAAACCCAGACTGTAGACACATGGAGCCTGGCTGTTGAGTAGAGAGGAGTAAGCTGCTAAAGAGATTCCTGTAACAAGGTCTGAGTAGCAAGGTAGTTGAATTGTGAACTCTCTGTCCCCTGCATAGGAAAAGGATAACTGCCTGATTTATAGACTGTCTGCTAAAGAGAAACTGTTTTGTTTGGTTTGCGGAAGAAAAAGCCATTTTCGTTTGTTGCTGATGAAAAGCTATTTTTGTTTGTTGCTGATGAAAAGCTATTTTTGTTTTGTGTGCTGTATATCTTTTAAGGCTAAATAAATAAGCCTTGTCAAGAAACCCACGTGTGTAGTTGCATGTGCAACACTCCTCCTGATGGAATCTTGGTCAACCCCGCATTGTTGTGAAAGAGGTCACATACCCTGCAGCACTCTTCCTTCAGTACCGGATGGATCCGTAGAGAGGATAGTGGTAGCTCGCCGGCCTCTTGTAGATAAGCTTGGATCACCGCCCGCACAACATCGGCATTGGTCCCCAATATAATTGGCGAGCTTGGATGTTCTCTGGGCTCAGGGCAGATAAGCACCTCTACTTCCATGGGGTGAGACTTGTTAGTTTTCAGCTGCGGTATATTCAGCCGTACTTTCACCACACCATCAATGGGATAGTCATCATTGCTAAGTCTCCACAACCTCATCCTCTCAGCCGACTGCATGGGCAGGTGCTTCAGATGCTGGTCATAGAAGGGTTGGTATATGATAGTGACTTGGGACCCGGTATCCAGTAATGTCGAGGAATATATACCTTCCATGAGGACGCGTATAATTGCTGTCGGTCTCACTCGACTGTAGGCGTCTAGTTGTGGTGTTTCATCGGGGCTAGGCACTTGGGCGTTCTCCGTGATGTGGAGGGCATTTCAGTTGGTTGTACCTTGCAGGTCATGAACTTAGGGTTGGATTTCTTGGGCTTCGGACAGTCCTGAGAGTGGTGACCCTCGTGTCCACAGTTGAAGCAGCCATTATTTTGGTTCGCACTGGTCTTGGGGGTAGTAGTTACTCTCTGTGGCATCCTAGGTGCAGAGGTAGGCGCACTGAAAGGAGGGTCGTCCTCTGCACTTTCTGCCTTCTTGGGCTTCAGGGCAGATGCCCCCTTGGACTCTTCCTTGTGGGACTCTTTAGACTTCTTCGGGGTGTGGAAGTGTAATTGAACTTCCTGTTTTTGGATATGACTCATTACGTCCATGTGGCTGGGGGGTGTGGCGGCCTGAGGGACGCCTCGCATCATGAGGGCTACAGGGTGTAAGGGTAGAGATCCCTTCATGAGTTTCTTAAATCGGTACTGGTCCACCACTGCAGCAGAAATGATTCTCTTGGAGAGTAGCGTCCATAAGGATAATTATAACCGTCGGACAAACGCGGACAGATCTTCTCCTTCCTTTTGGCGGAGAGCACGGAAATGAGCCAGGAGTTCGTCATCGTCGTCTTCGGCAGTGTAGAATTGAGTTAGGAGCTCAACCAACTCATGAGTGGTGACTTCACCCGCGGTTTCACGTGCATTCGCACAAGTTGAGCGGCTGGGGGCCGGAGACACTCGACTAGTCGTTGCTTCTTGACAGCCTCAGAACAGGACCACTCGTCGAGCACGTGGAGGGCATGTTCCTTCCAGGCCTCGAATCTCCCATGGGTTTTGGTGTTATCCCAGAGAAGGCATTGAGCTTTCGATAGTTCTGGGACTGTGAAGAAATTGTTGGGGCTTCTACTAGTTGGGGTAGAATTACTCCCAAGTCGAAGTTTCCCGTGGACAGGCGATTGTGATATGCGGGCCCTTGGCTAAGGGCCTGCGCAAGACTACTCTCATTTCAGCTGGGAGTAGGTGGCAGGTGTGGAGCTTTGGCTTGACGGGGTGTCTCTAGCATGGCACTTGGAGTGAAGGTTACCCTGGATATGGTTAAGTCGGCTTGGTTGGGGCACTTGAGGCTGGGGCTTTGGTCCTCCACTTCCCAGCCTCAAGTGGGATATAGGAAGAGGTGGAAGCCTCAGCCTGATAGGAGACCTCTGAGGAGGGCCCTGATAGGGGAGCTGATAGCCCAGGGTATATGAGTGGGCAACTCTCGGACAGGACCTCTGGTAGAATTTAGGGCCTGAGGGGCATCTGCCTCACATTTTTCTTGGTCCGTGGCCAGGATAAGGGCACTCCAATGAAATGTGGGGTCATATCTTCGGTCTATGACCCATGCGCTGGCTAGGCCCAGAAGTTTTCTTATGTGGTCATGGACGGTGCTCTTGGGCGTAAGAGTGGGGACTCCTCCCACTGCGACCACGTGGCGGGGAGGCTCGTGGAGCTCCAAGGCCCTGTCGTGGACCTTCTTGCTTTTAGGGAACAAACATGATTTAGTTTTTTTTTCTAATTTAGTTGCTGGTTCGGGCACCCCAGGTCTGAATCTCAATGTAGCCTTCAAATGTAGCCTCTTTTCCCCGTCACTAAAGGAACTACCAATACTGCTGTTACCTGGTTGGCTAGCAGGAGGCCTGAGTCTCTGCCTCTGGGAGCCTGGGGTGTCTCTTGATCACCTCGGTGCAGCACCTCACCTGAGAGGGATCCCAGCGTAGTGGGATAAGCCCCTCACAGGAACCAAATAGTAAATACACACGCAGGAATATAATAGCAGGTTTTACCGAACAACAATAGGAGTTATGACCGTCACCCCCTCCCCTCCCGATCACCGGAGTAATTCCAGTCTAGTTATTCAAAGGTTCAAATGTTTCTTCAGACCTCATTCAAGGTGTGAAAGGAAACTTTAATGTTCTCTAAAGCCTTTCACATTCTCATCCATGCAGAACTATCTTACATGTCCCATAAAGGTTATCAAACCCCCCCAAAAAAACAGAAAATAAAGCAAAATGATACTGCTTCTGTTTTTGCTATTGGGAAGGTAATATAGAAAAACGCAAAAGAAAAAGAGGTTTCCCAAAATAAGCACTCGGAGTACCAAAATATAAACAGATTTTGTGACAAAAAAAAATATAAAAATGACAGTTTAAGAACAACAGGACCTCAAAAGAACATCTAATGGAGACCCTCTGTGAGGACTACAATGAAACCCCAGCTGTAATATACAAAAATGGCAACCACAGGATAATAGTATGTTGCATTGTGAGTGACATACCTCACATAGACCAAAACCTAGTGAGGGATCCATAGCTGCACCATCCACTGAGCAGTGACGTCACACGCACCGGAGGAGACATGGAGTCCAGAGTCCCAGGTTGCAGACGGAGGAGATCCAGAGCCAGAGAGGAGGCGGTGAGAACGGCGGAGTACCCCCTAGATTCACTATATATGTGAAAAATGCGATTTTAATTTTGGCACAGTGTAAGTGCACATTTTATATGCCTAATAGCTTTTATAAAGTCAATTCAAAGACAGATCGCGCTATGTAGTTCTGTTTCTACCTCTGCATGTGCATCTACCATTCTGATGAGACGAGCCTGGAGGGAGTCACACATTATACAGCATTCACCTTGGGTGGCAGCCCAATCTGCCAACTGCTTATATACCACTAACATCTTGTGAGTAGATTAACCAGTAGAGCCAAGACACTGACATCATATTGGATTTTAGTCTCAACGTCTGCACTTAAATCTGCACTGTTTTTTGTTTCCTTATTTCCCCATATTTTGCTCCTCCTGGATTGTCTGAAACATAATAGTATGTTGCACCATCACAAAAGACAAATAGAGTAACAGTGATTTCCTCTATAATGTCATGACCGGCCGGTCAGTATAAGTTGGTGGGACAGAACTGCCCTGTGACATACAAAAAGATGTACAGATATATACTGGAAGAGAAATATGTAGTTGCCAATGAGACCAAAAGAAAAAAAAGGTTAATAGAGGGTCAACATGTGAAAATACACAGAGTCCAGAGAGCATAACAAATGTTCAAGAGGAGAAATATCCTTGGTAATGAATAGTAAAAGAGCTACTGATGATAGAGCATGGCTCTGAAGCATAACATGTCCTGATAGAGTCAGAAAGATTGGATAACAGTGATACTCTTCATGAAGTTCAGAGCGGCTGTGGCGGCAGCATCGGTAGCCAAGCTGAGCAATGAAACAGATGGAGAATCAGTCAGATGCTTGATCCGTTGAAACATCCGATCATTGTATGGTGAATATCAACAACCAATGTGTCCTAAGAGGAGGCGAGGAAGAGGCCCTGATAGCACACTCACTCGCGGAAGAAACCTAACGGCGAAACGATCATCGGGGTGTGCTATCAGGACCTATTCCTCGTCTCCTATAGCTACCAGTATAAGTAGTAAGTTGGTGGAACAGAACTGCCCTGTGACATACAAAAAGATGTACAGCTATGTACTGGAATAGAACCATGTAGTTGCCAATGATAACCGTCAGGGCCGGTGCAACCACAAGGTGACTTAGGTAATCACCTAGGGTGGCACATTTTGGGGGGCGGCGGGAGTTGAGGAGGAAGACGGACGATGGGTGGGGGGAAAGAAGAAGGATGGTGGCAGAGATGGGCAGCGGCAGAAGCGATCAGCGGTAGAGACGGGTGGTAGTGGAAGAAGAAGAAGGAGCTCCCCGGGAGAAGAGCAGGGCAGCAGTGGAGCAGGATGGCCGGGAGGATCGCGCTCTCAGCCATCCTACATGGAAGTGTTCACTGACTTCCGGTCTCTGCCACTGGTACAGCACAGGTCCTCCCAGCCCTCCTCCACCTCTGCTGTCCTGCTCTGCTCCTGCGGCCCTCTGTCGTCCTCTCCTGTCATGACCCGTCTCTGCTGCTGACCGCCTCTGCCGCCGCCCGTCTCTACCTTTGCACGTCTCCTGCCTATCGGCCTGGCAGAGAAACAGGAGGTGGGGATGAGAAAGGAGAAGGGAATGAGAGAAGAGGAGGGGGTGAGAGAAGAGGCGGGGGTAAGAGAAGTGGAGAAAAGGAGGAGGGGAGTGAAAGAAGAGTAGGAGGAGAGTGTGTGATAGAAGGAGGTGAGAAACGAGGGGGGGTGCGAGAGAGAGGGGCTACTGTGTAACGTTTAGATAAAATCCAAAAGTGGGAGGGCGGGGATGGGGGTGGGAGACACAGGACTGAAGGTTCGCCTATGTTGCCAAATACCCTTGCACCGGCCTTGTTGCTATGTTTTTCATATGAATTGTACACACAGGAACATTTATGCAAATATTGTTAAATACTGCACTTCAGTACTGATACAAAATATTATTGGGGAACACTGTTAGCCTTGGAGAATTATTTTAAATATAAATGATTGCACCTGAAAGATACCAAACGTGGTTGTAATTAAAATGAAATAGCATCCATAAAAATGACATTGTTTGAAGTGAATATAAAATTAGAAATCCTGTTTTTTTTTTTAAATTTTCCATTGTCTCTGTTACCACATTAGCTGGGGACGAGAAGTTGAAGAACCATTTCAATAAAACACCCCTTATTTTCCGTGAGCAGGGTGCTTAACACAATCTGGAAATTGGGGCAATTAACGTTTCTCATTAGTGAGAGGAGAAGGACTCAGAAGCACCAGAGTTGGTTCAATGAAGCTTGGGAGACCTCTTCTTTCAACATTTCCCACTCATTGTAAGGAAACAAAGACCAGCCTCTAATTATATTTTCACAATCTGTGCTTAGCTTAAAAAGCCCTGTCTGAAGCAAGCATGTCATCTTTGTTCAGCTTCACTTCAAGAACTTTTCCACTTATAAAACAATTTAGAAACATCTACAACTAACAAACTCTCTAAACAAAGTTGCCCATGTCAGGCTGATATCTGCTGGGCAGGTGATGTTACAATTATATAGTATCTAAAATAGGATGTTCAGTTCTCTGAACTGTATTGAGAATACATGTGCGCTACTGGAATTAACAGTTGCCGGGAATGGCAATAATAATATATTTGGATGTTCACAAAAATAGTATTTTTTTTCACGCGGCGAAACGTATTTATAACTCCTTTTTCAGAACCTCATATAATGAGTTAACGTATAAATGTAACATCTGTAACTTTCTGTACAGTGCTAGTGTGCATATGCTTATGGTTGATAAGCGATCCTCCTACAAAGAAAGAATGTAAGCTTTTAATTTGCTATGTGAAGATTTATTTGTTGTAAAAACATATCTACATGTATTCAAACAAATGATTGTTAATTTAATAATGAACATTTATTAGATGAGTTCATGGACAGCTATGGGTAATTTTCATCCAGTATGGTATGGGTGAACCACTTGTCGAAACCATTAAAGCAGCTACAGGGATACGTGCCTGGGTTTACACATGGGTTTGTACATGTTACACATGTTGTGATAAATTAATAAGCACATTTGAAGAATTCAGACATTCAATACAATCACTTATACCGTCTTTCACGATTCTGTTCCCTCTCTCAAGCTTCCTTTTTAGACTTAAAGAGCATGTTTGTTCGGCTTGTTGTAAATATCTTGCCCTCCTTAATTGGGTGTTGAGTCTAATAATCCTGCCTCAGCTTGTTAACTGTACAATAGCAGTCAAAGTTAATGACCCATAAGTGATTAATTCCTTAACCAGCATCTAATTGCTCACTGTAAAACCTCTTTTTTTTTTTTTTTTTTTTTAAACTAGATTAAATCATCTTGATCCTTAACCACTTATTTTCTATTACAACGCTTATGATCTGATTTAGAGTTTAAATGCAGCGTGTACCGGCAGCTCTATGTAACACAAATATTATTATCAACATGTTACCGCTTCAAATGATATAAGTACAGGTACCAAAGAAGAAAAGTCAACTAGCATTCCAAGTTGAAAATGGAAAATGTACATTTATTCCGTAATGTGTTCGGCAAGAATGAAAACAGCAAAAATAAGCAACGTTGTAAGTCCCAATGAGTCGTTCTCAAGCTTCATGAAAGAATGATATGGCTGCATTATAACTAGGGATTTCGGTTTTTCGTTTCAACCGAAAAAACCTTGCGAAAGATACTGCCGATTCATAATCTTGCCTTTCCAGTTAAAACTGACCAAAAAAAAGCATCATGTCCTATGAGTGTCACATCTTTAAGCAGCCAAGCCACAGGAAGGAGACAAACGCAACGCACTGGCGTCTATTGCTTTTCATTGCTAACACTGATAAACACTGATTTTTTTTAAATAAATGAAAACACAGGTAAAACAAACTAATAAAAAGCAGTGACTTAAAAAAATAAATAAATAAAATAAACACCAAAAAACGAAAGCCCGAAATGTAATTTCTCCGCTGCTGACATCATGATACGGTTTTGTCTTCCTAGTAGCTCAAGCTGGCTTATTGAAGTGCGGGCCTACATGTGTTCCAACGTTGGATTTCTTCCTACAAGCTTTTTACTAATGTGGAAATTCATCATTTTACATAAGTAAAAAAAAATTGTTGCTTTGAACATGTTAATGAACGTTAAACATCTGAAAATATGTGGGGGTTTATGTATCCAAGTCTCCAGGCTGCAAAATTGGGGTGAAAACTGGTGCAAATGTCAAATAATGTTTTTTTTGTTGTCTTTTTTTTTTTTATCACTTTGGCGCTATTTTGACCCCACTTTTGCAGCTGGGAGGTTTGGATAGATATCTGCCTTTTTTCTCCTTTTAGGGAAATGCATCGATTTACTTATCAATTTAGTTGCAGAGTCGCATTCGCTGTACAGTACATATCATGTATATGTAAATGGCAAGTGACCAGTGTTTTAAATAGTAGTACTGTGCGTGATTAACTCTTTCACTACCAGCGAAGGCAGCAACTTATTGCGAAGTAATGCCCTGCAGACCCCTGGGGCAAGAAGACATTTTCAGAAATACTTAATATTGCAGTAAAGCTCTCAGGACTGTATTTAATCAGATTTTCTAATAACTACAGTATGCGGTAAAAATTGCAAGGGGGAGAGGGCCTTCTGAAATAAAGCCCTTTCTATTTCAAGAGAAAATGGAGTTGTAAGTTTGTAAAGAAAAACAGTAATGGTACTTTGGGTGTGTAAATTAAAAGTAGTGGTAACATTGCACTTGGATGACTGGTTGAAGCATCCTTAATAAGAATAATAAGGATCTTTATGTAGATTTGGTTATGCACAGACAGGGATGCTGACAGGGGGGGAAAGACAGGACAGCTGTCCTGGGCCAGACAGTTGTAGGGGGCCTGGTCTGCGTGGATGTTGGGCCCAGTCAGAGGTCGGGCCCAACATCCGCGTCCAGCTGCCGGTCCCCAGATATCCCCCAATGCAGCGGACCGCTCTGTCTCTTCCCCCCTGCAACCAGCTGCTCTCTCTCCTTCACTGCAATGGGCCTGGCCTCCCATCCTGTCTATAAGAGACTCCGCCACTGCGCGCCAGAAGTTGTCTAACTTCCAGATTGGCGCGGCACCGGAGGCCTCACCCAAGGTAAGGGAGTGGTGTGTATGTGTGTTTGGAGATGTTAGAGCTGGGGGGTGTTATTGTTTTAGAGATGGCGGTGTTATTGTGTTAGAAATATGGGGGGCTGAGAGAGGGAGATAGGTGGGGGCGAAAGGGAGAGAGTTAGGGACGAGAGAGAGAGTAGTGGGGGCGAGAGACAGGGAGAAATATGGGGTGAGAGAAAGGGAGTGAGCTGGGAGAGAGGGAGAGAGAGAGATGGGAGAAGGGTGAGGGAGAGGGGTGGGGTTGATAGGGAGAGAGAGGTGGGGGGAGTGTTGGGGGGGAGAGAGAGGGAGAGGTGGTGGCAATGGAGAGAGAGGTCGAGAGGTGGGGGTGATAGAGAGGGTGAGAAGTGGGGGGGAGAGAGGTGGGGCAAGAGAGAAAGAGGGAGACAGGTGGGGACGAGGGATAGGGAGAAAGATGGGGTGAGAGAGGAGAGGGGTGGGGGCGAAAGAGAGGGAGTGAGGTGGAAGAGAGAAAGGTGGGAGAGAAACAGAGAAAGAGGTGGGGGTGAGACAGAGGGAGTGAGGTGGGAGAGAGAGAGGTGGGAGAGAGAGAAAGAGGTGGGGTGAGAGAGGGAGAGAGAGATAGATGGGGAGGCGAGAGAGAGTGAGAGAGGTGAGGGAGAGAAGTGGGGGTGCTAGGGAGAGAGTGAGGTGGGGGTGAGGTGGGAGAGAGGTGAGGGGGAGAGGGAGGTGGGTGGAGTGTGGGTGAGTGGTGGAGTGAGAGAAAGGGTGAGGGGGGAGGGAAAGTGATGGTGGGTATTGCGGGTGAGAGAGAGGTTGAGAGAGGTGGGGTGAGAGAGAGGGAGAAAGGTGGGGGCAAGAGAGAGGGAGAGATATGTGAGAGAGGGAGCAAGGTCGGGGGCGAGAGAGAGAGGGAGTGAGGTGGAAGAGATAGAGATGGGAGAGAGAGAAAGAGGTGGGGTGAGAGAGAGAGAGAGAGAGAGAGAGAGAGAGAGAGAGAGAGAGAGAGAGAGATGGGGAGGTGAGGGAGAGAAGTGGGGGTGATAGGGAGAGAGAGAGGTGGGGAGAGGTGAGGGGGAGAGAGAGGTGGGGGGAGTGTGGGTGAGGGGGGAGAGAGGGAGAGAGAGGGTGGGAGGTGGGGGTGAGAGAGAGAGGGGGAGAGAGGTGGGGGTGAGAGAGAGGGAGAAAGGTGGGGGCAAGAGATTGAGAGAGATATGTGAGAGAGGGAGCAAGGTCGGGGTGAGAGAGAGAGGGAGAGAGGTGTGGGACAGGGAGCGAGATGGGGTCGAGAGAGAGAGAGAGGGCAAGAGGTGGAGGCGAGAAAGATGGGAGAGAGGCGGGGCGAGAGAGGTGGGGGCAAGAGGGAGAGAGTGGAGGATCTCACAAGACCGCCAACACCAGGGGGGGGGGGGCAGTAGAAAATTCTAGATCTGGGCCCCCGGGAAACTGTCTGCGGCTCTGGTTTTCTTCAGAGATTTGAGAATTACATACTGTAAAGAGTTACATAAAAATACAAATAAAGACAGACCGATGCAAAGAGCTAATGAGGGCCCTGTTTGTGAGGACTTCCAGTCCAGAGAGTACTGGCAAACACATTGCAATTGGGGTTCCTGGAGCCTTCAGTACCACGGTTCAGTTCCGGGGACCCCCTGCTTAATATCAGGTAAAAAAAAACACTACTTGATTTTGGGGGCATTGTTGCTTTAATATAACATTCTATTTTATTATATTTTTTTACACTTTTTTAATTTATTTTATTCGCTCAGACCCAACATTTTAAATAGACTTATTCAGAAGCAGATATCTGTATTGTAAGCAAGAACACCTGCCACATGTGTATCTGAACTTTAACAATTAAGTAAACAGTTGAACTAAATATTTTATTGTACCCCATGGCACTTTTTCCTAGTACTAAATGTTCCCAAATAACTATGTACCAGTAATTCTTTAGCTCTATATCTCCATCTAGTGGTTATTGCTAAAAAATATCATTTTTAGATCATTTTTTTTTACTCCCTTGAATCTTAGCAAAATTAATATATAGTGGCAGCAGGAATAATCTTGTCCATAAAGATTGACACCCCATAATGATATGAGATACTTACACACTGTATACAATGAAGACAAGGATAGAGAAACAAAATCCATCTGAATGCATTCTATACTTCTAGTGATGTAATATGAATAATGATTAAAATACTTTAATAAAGAAAATCAAAAGAAAGTATATTGATTGGCGAATAGATCTATGACCAATCAATAAGCAATATGGACGTATATAAATTGCACACTAGTATAAAAGTGTAGCAGATAAGTGACCACACTCAGGTTGAGTTACGAGTGGGTATCTGTTGTACTGAAATACCCAATCATTTCAGCTAGTCAGCAAAGAGTGTTATAACCCCAGATTAGTATATTTAAAGGGCAGATGACTCTGGTACTTTGATCCCATATATCTCTTGCCCCAACAGATATAGTGATTAATATCAGTAACAATTCTGGTATAGTAATAGTCAAAATGACTTGCTGTAGGTTGAATTAGATAGATAAGTGTTGTTTAAATGTCTAAACCATAACACTGATACAGTAGTTTCTTGAATTGCTCCGATGTTTAGAGTTTATAGTGAACAGTGTGGCAAGTTCACAATAATGTATGAAAGTGATATGCATCAGCTTTAGGTGCGGTAAACTTGGTATTCTGCAATAAAAACACACACGGCTGCTGTATTAACGTAGTCCCTTGGGTGCCTGCTGGGTGGAAATGATCATATAAGGCAGAACTGCCTGTTCGTTCTGGTATCCGATGTAGTGGACACAGCAGGAAATAGTAACCCAGGGTAATCTGAATTGGATCAGTATTCTAAATGGACTCTTGGATAGATAGTCAAGTGTCTCTAATAAAATGTACTGATATAGCACAAGCCATGTATCAACAATAAAAAGAGGTCACAGGGTTACAAACTAATGCTCGGTGTTCTGAGCCGGGAGTGTGGCTGTATATAGTCCCTGATATTATTTCAAATAGCCAGTACACGGTCATATAATGGGAGGATGGGGCGCAGGCTCCGCCCCGTTATGGCAGCATCGGCTGCAGGCTCCGCCCCTGAGTTTGATTCAGACCTTGCTGCAGCTGGTGCCGCATCAGTGCCTGCTGTGCAGACTCCGCCCAGCAACGAATCAGGGCTCTGATTGTAGTATCAGCTTCTGCCATGTAGCCGTTTAGCTATTGGCTGTTAATCCTTTATAAACTCAGCGTATGCCTCTGTAAATTGGCTGAGCATAACAGTTTGTTACTTGTGATGTTCGCAAGCACTCTGTTGTACCTTGTCCTGCTTTGCTTTCTTGTGCCTTGTTTTGCCTAGCAGTTTCACCTGAACCTTGACCTCGGACCTTTACCAACTACCCTCCAGTCTCCTACCCTCGACCTCGGCTTGGATATCTACTACTCTAACTTCTTCTACCCTCGACCTCGGCTAAGTGACCTCTACTACACTCCAGTCTTCTAGCCTCGACCACGGCGAGTATACCTACTACCCTACTTCTTCTAACCCTGACCCGGCTACACGACAACGAACCTGCACATCAGATGTCGCCTCTTGGCTTCTGGTCAGTGTTTACAAATCCCCCACCTCGGCCTCGCGGTCCCATCCTGATCGGCAGGCAGTAATTACCCTAAATACAATAGCTTTTTGTCAAGAATATTGCATGCAAAATGCCCCCCCCCCCTGTGTATACCGGCATCAATACCGGCTCTTAGCCAACACACACACTTATTGATAGTCACCGGGAGATTGAATATATGAGGCGCGGTATTTTTTGTGACAATCCGTTTCTCAGGCAGACTTAGCGTTACAATGGTGAATAATAATGGACAAACTAAATGCCTAGCAGTTAAATCGGCCCACCTAATATGTAATGCGTGTCTGAGATCAGATGCATTGTAAGGAACCCCAACCCTCTCTAATAGCGTGTCTGAGATCAAATGCATTGTAAGGAACCCCAACCCTCTCTAATAGCGCATCTGAGATCAGATGCATTGTAAATTTGTCTGTATTGGAACAATTTTCAAACTACCTGAAAATTGCAGGGAACCTTTTAGCAATGCCCGCGGAACCCAGGTTGAAAAACTCTGCATTAGATTAACCCCATACAATCATGGCAACAATTAAAGGTAATAATTGCATTTATTAGCATTAAGATCAGGAGGTTTTAGGGTAAGGGGCAAGGTTAGGGACTTAGCTTGGTGACGCAGCGGCTGAGTGTCCCTGCGGCGAGGTCACTTGTATTGTATTGTATGTCTTTATTTATATAGCGCCATTAATGTACATAGCGCTTCACAGTAGTAATACATGGGGTAATCAAATAAATAACAGATAATATAAATAACAGATCATGGGAATAAGTGCTTTCGACATAAAAGTAACATTAAGGAACAGGAGTCCCTGCCCCGAGGAGCTTACAGTCTAATTGGTAGGTAGGGAGAACGTACAGAGACAGTAGGAGGGAATTCTGGTAAGTGCGTCTGCAGGAGGCCAAGCTTATGTATCATGTGTTCAGAATATCCACAGTGCTATTCATATGCTTCTTTAAGCAAGTGTGTCTTAAGGTGGGTCTTAAAGGTGGATAGAGAGGGTGCAAGTCGGGTACTGAGGGGAAGGGCATTCCAGAGGTGTGGGGCAGTCAGTGAAAAAGGTTTAAGGCGGGAGAGGGCTTTAGATACAAAGGGGGTAGAAAGAAGACATCCTTGAGAAGAACGCAAGAGTCTGGATGGTGCATAACGAGAAATTAGGGCTGAGATGTAGTGAGGGGCAGAAGAGCGTAAAGCTTTAAAAGTGAGGAGAAGAATGGAGTGTGAGATGTGGGATTTGATCGGAAGCCAGGAGAGGGATTTCATGAGGGAAGATGCTGAGACAGATCTAGGAAAGAGTAGAGTGATTCTGGCAGCAGCGTTTAGGATAGATTGTAGGGGAGACAGGTGAGAGGCAGGAAGGCCGGACAGCAGGAGGTTACAGTAATCAAGACGGGAGAGAATGAGGGCCTGAGTCAGAGTTTTAGCAGTCGAGCAACAGAGGAAAGGGTGTATCTTAGTTATATTGCGGAGGAAAAAGCGACAGGTTTTAGAAATGTTTTGAATGTGAGGGGCGAATATGAGAGAGGAGTCGAGTGTGACCCCTAGGCAGCGTGCTTGGGCTACTGGGTGAATGATGGTAGTTCCAACAGTAATGGAAGGAGTTAGTAGGGCCAGGTTTGGGAGGAAGTATGAGGAGCTCTGTTTTAGCCATGTTGAGTTTAAGGCGACGGAGGGCCATCCTGGATGATATAGCAGAGAGACATTCAGAAACTTTGGTTTGTACAGCAGGTGTAAGGTCAGGTGTTGAAAAGTATATTTGTGTGTCGTCAGCATAGAGGTGATAATTAAACCCAAAAGATGTTATTTGGTCACCTAGAGAGAGTGTGTACAGAGAAAAGAGAAGAGGTCCAAGGACACTTGTGGCTAAATGCCGGCGGTCACTTGGTCGCGGCTATATATATATCTATCTCCCTAGTGATTTCTGTTGGGGGCCCTGCTATTCAGTAAGGTGTGCAGCTATAATGTGCCCCTTCACTAGTTGGCATAATTCCTCATTCATTCACAATCTTACTCATTGAAATACATTTCTTATGGGTTACGGTGTAACTATGTAATCAGCTCCCAGGTGTTTTTGAGAAGCGATTGGTTCAGATGTGGAGAAAAAATTTGTATTTCCTGAGTTCCAGAGCTGACAGATCTCCCTGTGTATGGGTAACAGGTTAAAGATTTTGACATGAAGTCTCAGTTGAAATACACTAAAAGCATGTCAATGCTTATTCAGTCATTATACTGTGTTATTTATTTTTCTGGAGATGCTGCCTTTCCAGATTTCCTATATAACTAGAACATGAGAGGGGTAATTGTCACTGATTTATCTTTGTAAGCCGTAAATTGACTTTAGCCTTGTATCTTAGTATTGATGATTAAAATAACTTTGTTCTGTGAATGGCCAAAGCTTTGTATAAAATTCAATGCACTTTTTTTTTTCCTGATTAAATGATGCCAACTTTATGCAATAACAATATTTTATTCTGCTTAGTCTGTCACCTGCTGGTGTAACATGAAAATTGTTCTGGTTGAGTCTTCCCCTAATCAGCTGGTTCTTAGCTTATCACGTTAAGGTTCATGGCTACTATGGGGATTTTTATCGTTGCATATATGTTTTTAATCTTTATAATCTTTATATGAATTTTTCTATTTGATGATAAATAATGTAATAAAACGTTATTATTTTTCTTTGATCTTTCTGGTCCTTTTGGGTCATTAGAACGAATTACAGTAATTAACTGTTAGACCACTGTTGTCTGTCTATCATTACCCAGCACTGAGTGCTAGAAATAGGGGGAACCTTTCTGATCTTTCTTAGATCAACTCTGTAAAAACACGTTAAGGTTCACTAATTACTGTAGCTGTGTACACATGCAATTATAGCTCTCAAATCCCATTTATGTTGTGCACTGTTCTCTGTATTACATTTTTTTTAACTGGATACTGTATTCAAAAATAATTGGGTCATTTAAATGTGTTCAAATGTTATACTTCTGGCAATAGGACAAATTCAAAATCAGATAATATTACAAAGAAGGGTTTTAATGAGTAATTTGTTTTAATAGTTAGATATAATGGTGCAAGAAGCCAAACATATGAAAGATATTTTTTACTGTTGAAGTCTATTGGTCTGTATATCAAGCGGACTGCAGTTACCACATATAGGGGAATAGGTACTAAAAGGCGTTATGTCTGTAATGCCTCTCAAGGGCACCACGTTTTACTGAATATAATCACAACACACCGTAAAGCAGCAGTATGGCCCCACAGTACATGTCCCAGAAAATGTCTTATGGGGAAAACATGGTATGACTTTATACATGAAAATGAGCTTTTATTAAAGCCATATTTATTAAACTGCGGTAGGCAGCCATGACCCTACCAGATGTATTTTGAAGTACCTGCTCTCACAAGGTGGCTTCAACTTGCAACAACCATTTAAAGCTATAGTTTCATATACAACCGATACAAACTGTTCACGGTGCGTTAACAGTTTGGTATGGGGGATGCTGGATTCATTTAAGATGTGAAGGAAGAAAATAAATACATTTCACATTCACATGCTGGATTTGTGTACATTTGTAAAATAAAAGTAAGGCGAAATCAGAAAAAGCGCTGTAAGGCTGCCGGGCCCTAGCTCTCCCTAGCTGCACTACGGAGCCTCCTCCTCCTAACTGGTCCAGGAAAGCCCAACTTTCCCCCCAAGGTAAAGTGTGTGGGGGATTTTTGGTGAGGGGGGGGGGGTTGTGGGGGAGGGTAATGTGGGGATATTGTGTGGGGAAGGGGTATTGTGGGGGTGGAATTGTGTGGGTAGTGTGGGGGGGATTGTGTGGGGGAGGGGGAAGTTGTGTGATTATTGAGGGGATGTGGAGGGATTGTGTAGCTATTGTGGAGGGGAGAATTGTGTGAGTATTCAGGAGATTGTAGGGGGGAGTGAGAGAGGGAAAAAGAGAGGGAAGAGTGTATGATGGTGTAACAGGGGACTTAACCCTGTTCAAAAATGTGCCTCTAATCCAGCAGTGTGGTGGTTAACTGCTGGTAGACAATTAACAAACACCACCTGGCTGATTATAGGTGTCAGAAAAAGCCTGCCTCTGAGACAGGAAGAGAGATTCTTCCTGAGCCCACACGTGAGCTGAACCAGGAAACAGACAGATGTTCCTGAGTCTCACAGGTGAGACTGACCGAGGGAACACAGAGATGTCTGGAGCTTGCAAGATACAACCCAGCTGACAAATAATACTTCTAAACCTGGATCCTGACATTATGTTAGCACACAAGGGTGCGGACACCAGGAGAACAGAGAAGCCTTCCCCTACAGCTACAAGAGACAGATAAGACTTTTCTTATAAGACTTATCTATATCTATATATAAATGTCTCTATGATTTGGGCTGGTGAATCGCTGGGCTAACCACGCAGTTAAAGAGGGCTGACTGCAAGTGTAAATATACTCCAAAGTGGAGCAGATTTTGTTTGGCTTACTATTTTTCCTATGTTTGCTGTGTTTAAAGTGACAGACACAATAAAGCCTTATTTTAATTTCACATTTAAACAGTCTCCATTGCGTACCTCTGCACATGTCCTCTTACAGATGGCGAGAGTGATAAAGAAGGGGAAGAGTGAGAGGGGGGAGTGTGAGACTGGAGGTAAAATAGAGGGGTGTGTGAGAGCAAGGTGGTGGTTGAGGGGTGGGGGGGTTAAGGCAGGGAGTGCAAGAGAGAGGGGGGCCAAGCAGGGCCGCCGACACTGTGGAAACTCTAGTCTTGGGTGTCACGGGAGACCAGCACCTTAATACCCGGATCCTTTGAGCAAAGCAAGAGATAAAATAAATTGTAATTTATTTACAGAATGAACATAACTTGATTTACAATTGCAACAAAAAAATACATTTACTAGTTATGCTGTTAAGTCTGGTTACAGGATGGATCTTTCACTGCATGACGAATCTTGTTACATGATGGAACTTAGGTGCAACTACATCCTGATGGGCTGCAGGGTTGTTTATGCACTAAACAGGTCTATATTTAACCCATGCAGCCAATCTACTCCGTGGGAATAATTCCTTAACCCTATCACGGACTTACCTGTACCTTTCAAACCTGGCAGAGGGGCCTCTCAGTCTGCTCTGGGCATGTGCCAACTTTGCACCTTGGCCGCTTAGTATATGATACCTGTCCCCTCTACCTGGCGCCACTCAGTCTGGGCAGAGCAGCCATCTGCCAGGGTGGCTTTGAAATTCTCTTCCTTGATAAAAAAAAAAGGTTTAACACCTCCATACCCTTGCTAACAAATGGTTAACACCTCCATATCCTGGACTGCCTTTGAAACTGGTCCTTTGAAGCTTAGGGAACAGAGTAGCTCCCTCTGTTCCCTATGCCAATGGATTTTTATCCATACTGAATGACTTCCTGGGACCATTACTTTAATAAAAATCTAAACCTTGGGGACTTTTATTCACCAATTTTTTATATACCTTTATAAAAACTGCGCTATAACCTTTATAAATGATTTTACCTGACCAGCGCTCATAGCAAATCTCAGCGTGCTAGGCCCTTCCTAGCAGGAGCTAGCTAAAATCCATTCGCTAAGCTGCGGGCTGCTGGGTTTTAAAACCATTCTCTTTCTTTGCGCGGTTACAGGGAAACACTGCTACAGTAATACATTTCATAGTTAGACACAACATGATTCTCGCCACCTTATACCTGGTGGGAGACACACATACATGTTCATTGAATGCACTGTGTTTGCCATTACTGGGCTGCAGAGCTGGCAATCTACATTTTCCCAATATGGCTCAGGGGCCCCAAGCTGGGCCAAATACCTTTAATAATTGCCTGGGTACCCCCTCACCATCACACTGGGCCCCCGGAAAAGCTGTTGGCGGCCTTAGAGGGGCAAGCAAATTATTGGCTTGTAATATATTGCTAACTTTGCCATCACTTTAAGGACATTTACTTTGCTTGATAAAAGGGATTCCTTCCTTTCATTCAGTTAATCTATTTTCAAAAAGGGGAATATTGTTTCCCTCTACTCACATACTATGTATAACAAATGTAACAAATCTAAAAATCGCACCATGACACACACACACACACACACACACACACACACACACACACACACACACACACACACACACACACACACACACACACACACACACACACACACACACACACACACACACACACACACACGTTGTTTATGATTCCTTGTACTGGAACTGGGCATTGTCTTTAAAAAAATATAAAATTAGATGTATCTACTCCTCTGTAGTTTGTTATACCAATGTATTTATGTGTAACCCCCCTTGCCCGGTAAATTAGTTTACACTGGTGTTGACTATATACATGTAACCCCCCTTTTGAGATTACCATAGGGTGTAAGGTGTTAAAGGAATTGAAGGAATTAGATATTGAACACCTGCCCCATCAGATATTATGTTGCAAAGTGACCAGGCAGGCGCCTGGCCACACCCTGATTCTTGAATATGCTGGACGGGTCACCTGGTCTAGGGTGACTCAGCAGAGGCCTTGCGCCACCCTTTTTCTGCCTAGAAACAGAGTGGGAGAGAGGTTATAAATAGGAGGGGAGAAGAACTCCACCCTCAGATCCCTGGAGGAGGAGAGATAGTGGAGGGGGTCTCGCCTGTATGTAGAAATGTAGTATATGGTAGGTATCCCATTCTTTGTTTTAAAGATAGGGAAGTGCCCTCTGAAGTTAGGCTCCTTAGAATAAGAAAATGTGAAAAAAAGTGTATATCACTGGCGCCTATAAATGCATGTATAATGAATAAATAATAAAAAATGATATACAACCCGGACTGGTGTAGATATCTGGAACCCGGGATGATGATATCATACACATGAAAAATAAAAAGAAATACAAAACATAGCGTAACACTGCAAAATACAACAAAATAACATAACATGTGACACTAGACTATTAGCTGAATTCCTTAGAATAAGAGAAGCAAAGCAATACAGGCTCCCAGAGGGGTCCTGTGTCCCCTAGGGGTTACCCTGGGACTGGCATGGAGAAGCAGTAATATTGAACTCCTTTGAATCATTCCCATGGTGTGCATCCCCAGGGAATAATGGGTGGAGCACCCTTAAAAGGATTTACCCCTGCCACCCCAGCACTGAAACATGCATAGGGGATGGGCAGAGCAGCAGAGATAATAATAGACTTGTTTCTGTGGACACCCTCCTGCTGTAAGTATCGCAAGGGAGTATAAGGTGGGGCCCCAGAGAAAGTGACCCTCTCTGCCACCCTAGCACTGAAGCGCTATTTCAAGGATGGTCAGAGTAAGTTATAGAACTATGGTCTGGTTGACCAAAGAGAGAAAAGGGGCAGTCGAATCAGGGACTCAGAAGTTATCATGAGAATACGTATAAGAGACAGAAGCTGTCTAGTATGTCTAAGTCAATACTTCAACTGTTCAAGGAATGTGCCTCTCCAGGAACGCAGTAATGCTTCAGGGGAAGAAATTGTACTGTTATGCGATCTAAATAAAGACCACCTTGTTCATAACTATAAAGTTCCTGGCACCCATCTTTTCTCAATCACCGCCCAGCTGCATGGACCCAGCACCCTGATAAGGTAATACCTTGAGAAAACCAAATATATAGACTACTAGCTGAGAGACCCGGCGTTGCCTGGGAGTCACACTGTCCCCCCCCACACACACACACTGTCCCTCCTCCCCCACACACTGTCCCCCCCCTCACACACACACACACACACACACACACACACACACACACACACACACACACACACACACACACACACACACACACACACACACACACTGTCCCCCCCTCCCCCCCACACACACACACACTGTCCCCCCCCTCCCCCACACACACACTGTCCCCCCCTCCCCCACACACACACTGCCCCCCTCCCCCACACACACACTGTCCCCCCTCCCCCACACACACACTGTCCCCCCCACACACACACTGTCCCCCCCCACACACACACTGTCCCCCCACACACACACTGTCCCCCCTCCCCCACACACACTGTCCCCCCCTCCCCCACACACACACTGTCCCCCCCCACACACACACACACTGTCCCCCCCACACACAAACTGTCCCCCCTCCCCCACACACACACTGTCCCTCCCCCACACACACTGTCCCCCCCTCCCCCACACACACACACACACTGTCCCCCCCTTCCCCACACACACACTGTCCCCTCCTCCCCCACACACACACTGTCCCCCTCTCCCCCACACACACACTGTCCCCCTCACACACACACTGTACCCCCCTCCCCCACACACACACTGTCCCTCCCCCCACACACACTGTCCCCCCCTCCCCCACACACACACTGTCCCCCCTCCCCCACACACACACTGTCCCTCCCCCCCCACACACACGGTGTCCCACACACACTGTCCCCCCCTATCCCCACGCAGACACAAAGCCCCCTCACCTCTGCCAGGACTCACAGCACCGCTCCTCTCTCCCGCGCTCCTCCGATTGTCGTGCGCCTGGCCCTTCTCTGTTCTCCCTCCTCCCGCCCGGGGAGCGCTGCGCACGCGCCCCCTCTCTGCACCTGTGAGCGCAAGCCGCCGGGAAACGTGCAGCAGGGAAGGTGCGGGGCCTGTCCGGGTGATGGGGGAGAGTGACGGCCACCGTGAGGGGGGAAGGTGCGGGGCCTGTCCGGGTGATGGGGGAGAGTGACGGCCACCAGGAGGGGGGAAGGTGCGGGGCCTGTCCGGCTGATGGGGGAGAGTGACAGCCACCGGGAGGGGGGAAGGTGAGCTGCGGTCCGGGTGACGGCCACCGGGAGGGGGGAAGGTGAGCTGCAAGGGGGCCTGAAGCAGTGGTGTGAGTGTGTGAGGCCAATGAGAGGTGTGCGGGGGCGGGCCAAGGGGGCCTGAAGCAGTGGTGTGAGTGTGTGAGGCCAATGAGAGGTGTGCGGGGGCAGGCCAAGGGGGCCTGAAGCAGTGGTGTGAGTGTGTGAGGCCAATGAGAGGTGTGCGGGGGCGGGCGGGCCAAGGGACCAATGAGATTGCCGCTAGGGACAGGGAACACACCAGGGAAACATACATACATACAATGCTTTCAGAAATATATAGTAAGATCCGATGTAAACTCCCTAGGAGCCGGGCAGGGAATGTTACATACATGGCTGTGCTCAGTCTCACATACCTTGTCAGGGTGCTGGATCCATGCAGGCAGGGTGTAGATATTTAGATGGAACAATGATCGGCGCCAGGAACTTTTGTAATACAAGCAAGAGCTTTATTAACAGACGTTGATAATGTTCTTCACATAAAAACATGTTTCTCTTGGACACAAACTGGTGACATTACAGTGCTTCTTCCCTAGATAGCTCGAACTCTTCTTACTCTAGGGAGGTACTCATACTTGTTCTTTGTGTTGGCTATATTGGCCATCTCCTGTATAGCGTCCATTATACGTCATTTCAGCTAGGTCCCTTCTGGGTTTAGCCTTGCTCTCTTTCTCATTTGGATCAGTATCTTGGTGCTGCATACAGTGTACCTCTTCTAGGCACAGTAGGTCTGAGTTAGCTGCGGACCTCCCGGAATGACTATGCCCCAGGACTACTACATGGAGAGCCTCCTTGAGACATATGCTTCCTCTTGGTGAATCTAGAGAACTTTCTTAATCCATTATTATGGACACTAACTGGATAGGGCATTTTCCCCAACTACAAAACAACAAACAGGGACAGGACAATATTAATATACTTATCTATACACTGAAACCTATTTACCTGACTTCACTGTGAGGCCCTCAGTAGTTGATGTGTGCAGAGGTTTAATCCAGGAGACTGCTTTTCGAAAATAAGGCGGTGTGAATACAGTAATTGTTGGTGTCCAGACGTTTGGTTGCACCACCTCCAGCCTCCAACGAAGCTTTGAGCTGTTTCTATCTGCTCGAGTGGGACGTGGAGTATACAGGCAATCGGAGGACAGCTCAATACGGGTCCTGCATCAGCCGCAACCCGGAAGAAAGACCTGAGCACTGCCGGGCAAGTCAGCCCCAGCGCGCGGGACTGAACTGCTAAGACCAGCAAAACCCCCTGTGCCTACACAACCTCCTGGATTCACCACTCATGCACTGACCGCTACTGGAATTTATTATGATGTGTACGTTTTTATGTTTTACTATACTTATTGCTTAATACATCCTCTTAACCCTTGGTGCGCTTCTGTGTCTCTTTCATTTTCGAAAATAAATGTAAGCTTTATTTCGCCCAAATCTTTAACAACAAAATTCTAAGGCTGCGTCCAGGGTTGCAGCAGCCGTGCGGAGGCGCGCTGAGGCTGAGGGAAAGCGGGTGCTTTCCCTGGTCTTGGTTTACGCGCGGTCCGGGGGCGGGCCAGTGACATCACGGAGCTGGTTCGCCCTCATTGGGCGAACTGCTCACGTGACCGGCCCTGCGCTCCCTTGAGCGCTTGAAACTAAAATTTGGATAAGACCTACGCTTCCGCACGCTTGCGGAAGCGTGCGTGTGCCCCTGCTAAAGCCGCTCTCATTGCGGCTGCAGGGGCTCACTGGTAAGCGAGAGTGCACCTCAGCACGGGTCAGCGCCTAAGCGCTGACCATGCCCGAGGCCCAAGGGAAATTGCCAGAAGGTCACATGTACATGGTGAGGTCTTCTGCAACATGTATTCTGCCCAGTAACTGAGGGTTATACCCCACCAAGGTTATAAAAGGGACATACATGAGCTTTTCCCTTTAGATCTCTTTGACTCCAGGAGGGATCTCACATGTATATAGTTAAGTATTATCCCTGTTTATTGTTTTCCTAGTTAGGGAAGTGACCTATAAGATAGGTAACCCTTAAAGCAAGGAACTGGACAGACAGGCTTTCATAAGGAGAGGTGAAAGAATTGGGGTGCTCCAACCTGCAGCAACTCCATCCAATAATATGAATAATATTATTATTATTAACCCTGGAGATACCAGTGGGAGTGGGTAGGTACTTAAAGACTTGTAAGTGTCAGTAACAGCAGTCAAACTTAGCTATGATAGTCTGAACCAATAAACCCCACTCACGTCATCTCCAGGGTTCCTCTGCCGGCGTGCAAGCCAAGAAGGATCCAGAATCCAGAGACATCCAATAGCAAAAAACGAATGGCGCACAGCCAGGGAGCCAGGTGTGGAATAAAAAACTTTTCTTTTATTGCAGCATGGTTAGAGACAAAGTCACCCCTTAGGGGACACAGACAGGGACCTCCTACGCGTTTCGGACCAACGGGTCCTTTATCAAGGAGTATACTTGTCTGTGTCCCCTAAGGGGTGACTTTGTCTCTAACCATGCTGCAATAAAAGAAAAGTTTTTTATTCCACACCTGGCTCCCTGGCTGTGCGCCATTCGTTTTTTGCTATTTCATAAGGAGAGGCCTGTATTCAGCGTAAGAATATCCCTACAGTTAAGATGCTGGACGTATCCTACACCACAGTAGCAGGTAGTTTCCATTTGCAGGATCAGGAAGAGACCTGCATGGATTGCAAGTGATTTCCAGTTAATGGACTGGATCTGCAACTTAGCAGGGCAAAAGGCTCTTTAATGAGATGAGCCACTACCAGTCTTATGGTGAGCGGGAAGGAAAGGCTTTGCACAGTAACTGCTGAAAACCTGTATCTTCAAGATTGTGTACGCTGAAGAAGTTATCTACTATTTTAATAAATAATAAAAAGTTATTGGCGCCCTCTTTTATTCATCACCACTCCTTTTATACAAGCTGGCACGGATCTACTACATCAACCCTGAGATGAACAGGTAAACCACTTAGCACCAACACCCCTTTTGAGCAGATACAAACCCTGTCAAAGCCATAAAGACTGTTCCAACAACTCCCCTTTTCACTGTACACCCTATCCCTGATGCTGGGCTGGGTAGGGGTGTTACATAGGATATATTTTAATTCTCATGTGTATGTTTAAAATGTACTTTGCAAGCTAATACGGATAAATCAGCAAGTGTCCTACTCGGGAAAAGTGCTTTCCGATGTGTTCTGACATGGTAACTGATGACCAAGAGGCCAGGTCATGCAGCATATTACAGTGTCTTCCATCCTTACAACTGCAAACTTTTCAGGGTCGGGATTATTGTTTCCCAGATGACAGTCTGATGCTCTAATCTCTGAACTGCATGTGTAAAGCTCCCCTGTCGAAGGGTGGGTTGGCCTCCCCGAAACGTTGTTGCTGCACACGTTTTTGTACAGATAAATGAATAAAAGTGCAGTACGTCACTGCTGAAGTGGTGAATTTCCTGCATGCGGCTGTTCTTTTTTTGATTTGGTGATGTTTGCGAGGTGGTCGATGGACAGGATGACAACGACAGACTAGCACGGGGCACCTATGGGGACACCACAGATTGACATTTGCAAGACGTCCTGTGAGTGTGCTAGAGGTAGCTCGTCACAAAAGCTCTGTGTACTTCAAATTGTTTATATGCCTTTACTATAGTTTTACAAGAAGGATAGAAGATGGGGCACACGGATTTCAAAAAAAGAAATAATTTATTAAAGTATATGTATGCTTTAATAAATTATTTCTTTTTTGAAATCCGTGTGCCCCATCTTCTATCCTTCTTGTATGCCGTGGATTGGACGCAGGCGATCGTACATCGATGGGAGCACCGGTAACTGTATCAATCTCTTTATTATATTATGGTGTGCAGCATTTACTCCTTGTCATATAACTTTACTATAGTTTTACCCATATATGGTTGGCTTCCTATATAAATGATAACAACTGCAAGGTACAAAACGAGATTTGGCATTAAAATGCTCTGATGATATTGGTAAACTTAAAACTCGTCCATTCTACAACAAGGAGACATGGAAGACTAGATGGGAATATTCTGCATCATTGTACTGTGATATGTGTGTTAAACTTCCCAGGGCTTCTTCAATATGGAAGTTTGCATTAATATTTTATATTCATATTGGGGCCGTCGGTAAGGCAGACAATTGCTAGTTTTGCACACCAAAATTTACCCAAAGCAAGTAAGGTAAATAACACACTATAAGTGCACAATAAAAATTGCTTAACAATACGAAAATCTGAAATTGTTTATAGGACTGTAATTAGCTACATGATGCATATAAAGTAGGAAATCAAATGGTTTTAATATACATCTAAGTGCACTAGTAGTGCAAACTACTAAATAATTAAACCTGACTATTTTTTTCCATTGTAAGCAATACTGTACGTTTTATATTTTCTTATCTTTGACATTTTACATTATTTTTTTTATTAGAGAGGCAGACAAAGTTATGGGGTTTTTTTTGAGGGAAAAGGTGTAAGGTTGTTCAAATAATCAACAGGAAAAAAAACATTCCTTAAAAATTTTGTTTGAATTTTTATTGTGAATGTCAAAATATTCAGTGTCTACAAACTAAAAGATGAAATTATCAGAGGTGCTAAAATATAATTATGTAATTGGAAGACCCTTCCTTGACAATTATTTACACAAAAGTAGTTCAAACAAGAAACTTCTGCTTTGAAGCAATGGATTTAGTAAAATTGGAACAAGAAATCTCATATAATTTACACCAAAAGCAATATTGTTAACATAAATAAAATCTTGGTTATCTGGTACAATCAAATGCTTGTGAAACAGAGCCTCTTGAACATATTATTTATGTATTTCCTGATTGTTTTCAGTTCAGCTTGGTGTGTTCTCTTTCATATTCATCATTTGGAACAGATAATCCAATATCTGAAAAAGAAATCACAATTGATCAGTTTATCAACATGCGCAGCAAGCAACCCAGTACAACCGTATAAACTCAAGCAATGACTTCTCCTAATGGGACACAATATACTTTGCAGATAAGCGGTCACCAACTAAACCGAAAAGAATTTACGGGGAGAATAATTAAAGTGTGATCACAGCAATCACACTATGTTAACAGTCATTCAAATCAATGGCAGTCAAGGCATGAACGCAGCATGATTACGATTTCCACACATTGAGATGAATCCTTCATTTAATCCCATCTTTACTATAACTGTGAATAGGAAAGTTTATGTACACCGGCTGCTGGGTGGGCTACCAACACTATTAGTATTATTCTTTTAGCAGTATTATTAGCTGAACAATTGAGACAGAGAAGGTGATCTGAATTGAGTGTTGAGGCTGGGCAGCCATTCTCCCGCACATTAAATTGAGGCTTTTGGCTCGTTAACATACAGTAGCACTCACAACACATAATTACTTCACAATCATATTTGAGGGTCATTTATGTTTTTCAAAATCTCTACGAACCCGAGCACACCACAATACATCTGTAAAGGGACTGGAAAACCATTCACATTTGTAATTGCCTTGTGTTGCATGTGCAGTGGGGCAGAAAGGATATATGCACTGGGAGATTAAGCAGCGAAGATATAAGTGGCATATTAAATGGCAGAAATAAAGATGGAGTCATAGAATGACAAAGGGAAAGAAGACAAATTCCCTGCGTCAATAACCCAATGAATATATTCCACTAAGGAGCTTCTTTATTATTGAAATGCTATGTTTGCCACCCTATTCCCCAATCTTTGGACATCTTGCTTTTTGAACTGATGATGAATTGGATGTTCCAAGAAAAAACAATTATTGGCTTTTGTTTTTTTGGAGGAAAATAAAGGGAACAGGTTTAAAAAGTTTGGGAACCACTGAATGTTTATGATGTAAAACAGAATGTGCAAACCCAATGAGATGAAGATATGAAGAAAGGTACAAACGCTGTTGAAGTAAAAACAGAAAAGCTTTTTAGTATCTGTAACCAGCGGTGATGGCAAAATAAGAGTATTAAAGAGGTTTCCTCTATCAATAACTGAGTTGTAACAGCCCACAAGGAGGATCATACATCGATCTTGGCCCCTTGCAGATGCACTTGCCAGAACACCTTCCTACTGTCTCTGTACGTTCATCCTACTTACCAATTAGATTGTAAGCTCTGCGGGGCAGGGACTCCTTTTCCTAAATGTAACTTTTATGGCTGAAGCGCTTCTTCCCATTATGTGTTATTTGTATTATTTGTTATTTATATTGTTGTAACGTGTATTACTGCTGTAAAGCGCTATGTACATTAATGGCGCTATATAAATAAAGATATACATAGATACATACATGTGTCTTTTGTGCAAATCTGCTGCAATTCTGGGGCGAGGGAAGTGCAGCAGATGTATCAAAAAACAATCTCAATATGAACATTCCATAATTTTGCTTACAAATACGGTTCCTTTTCTTACCTCCGGTTTTAACCAACAAAAACTTGTCGACAGAAGGGTACATATTTACTAAGTGGTGCTATTAAGGGTTGCAATCAGACGAGTAACATAATACACAGATTCAAATAAGGTTTTCAAATGCTGTGTGCTTGAATCACTTTTTATATCTTTTATTTGTGTCAAAACAATCCCAAGTGGCGTAATCTTTTTTTTAACTAACAATTTGCGTTACAAAGCATTGTTTTTAGTATTGAGGCAAGTGTCCCAGTGTTAGGGGGGGGGGGCTTTAGAGACTGGGGTTTAAAGAAACTACACTAAAGAAGAAAGTGGTTCCCTATCAAAGGGCTTAAGGAAGAAGTCCTGGAAGGGTCTGCCAGGAGTTTCAGGGAGGCAGTTTCCCTGATCTGTACTGAGCAGGGCAACTATAATAGAGATCCGCTGCTACAAGTCTCAAAGTGTGAGAAATTGGATTCTAAAGTCTCAAACTACTAAAAACCTGTCCTGTTGCTGCTACCAGCAATAAACAGTTGCAATAAACAGTTAAAAGTTCCTGTCACCCTTTTCTTTTATCCTACTTCTTGTCAAGAGCCTGCACGAACCTACCCATCACCCTGAGAAGAACAAGGTAACTGCACAGCACCCATAAACCTTGAAGCAGAACTCCTATTTAAAGAGACACTACTACAAGTTGGGACTGTTCATATTGTATATTTTTACATGTGCACCCTATCCTTCATGTAGGGTGGGGTGGGGATCGGGGTGTTACAAGTGTATACTAGCTCCGAGTGTCTAGCTAAGCTTTTATACACTGTCAGTTCATGCATCTGCCTCTTGTGTAACAAACAATATCAATATGCAGATAATCCCTATCCATATAGTGTTGTTTAATTTTGACTGTAGTGCCCCTGCTGGTGAGACTGGGATATTTCATCCTCAAAGTAGCAGCATTTCATTAGTTGCTTTCAGGGTGTGAAGGGAAATATAAACCGACAGTGGGAGTCCTTAGGTGCTGACAAGAGGTATTTAAAGTTATTATTGGCTTTCTGGTGTCTAAAGACAAAATGCTTGCAATGGTTGGAGTTTCAAATATATATTTCATGGACATAAGGACATCATTTGCTTCTAATTTTCTCTGCAATGTGGTTTTTATAGAGTAGTTGGAAGTCAAGCAGCTGTTACCTGGCAACACCAAATTGTCTATTATCATCATTTTTTTTAACCTTTTGAAGCTTGAATCTATCATTTTGTAAAAGTGCTAACCAAATATATCCCTCTGCAAGTAATGTGGTTTGCACTGTTGCACTGAGAACATGTCCCAGTTATGCACTATTAAATACACGTGAAGTAACGTGTGTGTGTGTGTGTATAATTCTTACTCTATAAAGCCAAAGCAAACATATCTCCCAATCTAATATATTCTCAAATTAATACTGTATGCATTATTGATGTACTGTAGATAGAGTTGCAACATAATTGTGTTTTTAAAATAGTGTAACTCTTACAGTGTATTTATGTTGTTTTATGCACAACGAATACAGAATCATCTTCAATAAATTAAAAAAAAAAAAGCACTTTACATCACTGTAATCATATAATCGGGGATAATTAAGATTTGACAGTATATTAAGAATGGTTCCCACCTCTTTAAAGTTGTTGTCCTCGGTGTCCCAAAGCTTCTTGTTAAACAGTGTCGCGTCTCTCATTGCTTGGGTATTCCTGTTGTCATTTATTTCTAACATCCTCAGCAAATTGAGAAGCGTCTCTTTCCACTGCTGGTATTCTTGCTTGTCGCCTTCAGAATAGACAGCAGCCAGCGTCCTGTCTCCTCCATCATAAGCATAAGGATATTCTTCTATACTCTTCTTCCCCATTAGGTGTCCTTGGGGGGAAAACAACCAATAGAAAAACACGAGCAAAGAAAGAAAAACAATACAGGTTTACTATCTAGGTCATAAACAGTGGTCAGGGTATATGAGATTTTATGCAACATTACATCCACATTACATTTCTGTGGTAGGAAAATACAGTACTTCTGACATAACCGGAGTGGATTATCTGTGCACTTACAAACACCAAAGTATTAACTGATAAAGTATGGGAGGGGAGGGGGATATATATTATGTATTATAGTCACAAAGTCGATATGTAAACTCAGACCTTTGTACTTTTTAAAACTAATTATACTTTCATTGTAATTGTACCAATAAAAATACATTCTCAGCAAAGAAAGTATATCTCACTTTTTGTCCCTAATTTCACGAATGGCATATTCGATTTAGAATGAAAGATTTGTGTATTTTGTGTGTGTGTGTGTGTGTGTGTTTTATCTTTTTTGGAAGTTTGTGCTAATTTCGTGGCAAAATCTGTGTTTAAATATGCGTCTAATTACAATGCAAATATGAAATCAGTAATAAGGAATCCAAAAGCTCCTGTCACAAAAAAATTGATTTTCATGGACCTTTTATTATCTCAGTGAAACAAAAAACAACAAGATAGCACGATCAGATTAAATGTACTGTAATTGACACAAATATTTTCTCAAACTTTAAATGAGTCCAACGGTCTCCCTTCAATAAACAAGGTAAGTTAATGTGTTCATTTGACAAATTCGATTTACAATTATTAATGACTTGCACAGATCAACACGAAAGCTATTCATAACTGAGCTATGAATAATCATATAGCTCTCTATGTACACCATTAAAGAAGAGACTTTTGTATTCTAGAAAGGCAGCGTTTGTCAACATTTACTTAATAAATATATATAAAATAAAATATATCTATATGTACCTTTTATATCTGAAAAAAAGTTTCCTCTAGGGCCAAAAAAAGAGATGAATACTTTACAATACAAAATGTGTTAATTAGTGTGTAAAAATATGTATGCATTTCCTAGATTCGTTGTGAAATAGATGACATGATAGTATACAGAGCTTCCCCGGGACACTGGAAGAGGAAACTTCTGAGCTTTAAAAAGCGCTGTACACTATAATTGAATCTATTCGTTGTAGATTGTTACAGGTATCACAATCTACAACCAATTTAAATTTCTCCGGAACCGAGAAGACTACTAGAACCAATGTAATTCCTAACATGTAATACACCTGAACACACATACCACAAAACTACTTATAGCATGTTACAAATAAATGCGATCTGAACTACACATGAAAGGGTATGGATGTTGGTCGTTGTTTGCTGATCACTTTATTTTTGCACTGTTTTGCAGTTGTCCAGAACTGAAAAGATGATATCATCCCCCCGTCTGCATTGGTTGGCATTTAAATACACGATTGCAATGTTGCTATAGGTTAAGCGTCAACCTATTCAATAATGGTAGCAATAAATGTATGATTGTTTAGCAAAGTAGAACGCATATCATTTGCAAATGTTGACAACATAAACTGGACAAACAAAACTTTATAATACCAATCATTCATATTTATATCAATTTAAAAAAAGGTTATCATATCTGCTCCAGAGGATTAAATATTCGTATTTATTTAGTATTCTATTAATTATCTGAATTGGTGTATCGCATTAGACATGTTTAGCATGATTGGCTTTGATGCCAATCAAATATCAAACTGTACAAAATACCTAGTACTATCACACTATATGAGATTATGATCAAAATGATGATACAAGATGAAACTATAAAACTACATGCAGATTCCAAATGTGTAACTTTCTAAAAGACAAATTATTTACAAAATGCAGATGAAAAGTAGAAACCTGAAATATGTATATATTTAAACTATAAAGTAAGCGAGGGGGGAAACTTGGGTGGAGGGTTGGAGATGATACAAGAGCATAATCCAATTACATTAAATAATAAAGACAATAAGACGTGACCTTAAACATGGGTAATGTCGCTTAAAAAGACACGGCAAGTTTCACTTACCCACAGCCCAGTGACTGCCCCGTGGGTAAATTTTGGAGAGGGGGGCTCCGTCGTTGTGTTGCTGGGGGGCAGGGGCTGCTTGGGACAAGTGTACCTTGAAGAGAACCAAGCTGCAGAGGACCAGAGTGAAGAATGTGCGGTACTTCCAGAAGAGCAACACAGCCCCCATTGTCTATGTTGTGCAGGCGCTGTCTGTGGTGCTGAAACCTCGAGCTGAGCCGGAGATGAGTCCTGAGATCTACTGTATTCTATGCTGTAGATACAACAGAACCGAAAAAGAGAAGCAACGCACTCCGGGCAAACTGGTGCTCAGGTGCTTGGTATCTCTCTTCCAATCTTTATCTGTGCTGCCTTTATAAGGGGATGAGGAGGACGCGCTGGTGGCTGAATTTATGAGCCTGACACCTCCCCCACCAATGCCTTTACTGACCTCAGCCTGCAAGCTGACCTGATATCTTCAGCACTGAGTCACATCTGCCAAAACCCACGGCGTCACTCAAATGCTCGTACTATTTGTTTCCAATAACAAACATTGCTCTCCTGCTGCCTCCTCTCTTTAAAAAAATGGTTAGTGTGCTCGCTATCGTCAACTTGTATATTAAATCAGGCACCTTTCACCAAATATTCATCAGCTTCTATTGCCTGTGTTTGTTAGTCCCTGACCAGACTCCCCTATACTGATAGTTGTGTTTGCCAGTTATTATAATATTTAATATGAAGCTAGAAAATAAACTACAAGGGGAAACCATAGATATACTAAATTTGGTAAATAAAGTAGCACATGTAAGTCACTGAAACAAATGTTCCTTAATACACTGCAAACGTAATACATTCTTTATTTTATTTTGTCTGGAAAAAAAATCAAATTACAATAAACTAAACTGCATACATAATGTGTCTCTTCATAAAGTTATTTTGATAAAGTTATTTTAATAAAGTGAATATGCATATAAGTTGGATGGACATATTGATATGTCTAAAATATATGCTACCATTTCTGGGCTAAATCCATTAATTTAATTTACTACACAAATGTATGTATATTAGGACTATGTGCATATATATGGCTGATATATGTGAATATTTCTTATTCTTGGTACGATGCAGTTCATTAGTTGAATCATTTAAATTGGAAAGAGGCATGAGAAGAAGCTGACTTTGAAAGATCTTTCAATTGTGTTGAATCTTGTCCTGCTTTTGGTACAATTTGGGATTGGACTTGGATAGCAATTTACGTGGCTAGCAAGGACTCACCTCAAGTCAAGTTATGTCCTTGCTAGCCCATATTGGGGCTTGGTATTTTGACTCTTCCAAAGAAACAAGAAAACAAGAAACAAGAAATGTACTGTACTTGAGAGGTTTGGAAGAAAGTCCTTGTAGACCCAGATATTTTTAGACATCTTCTTCTGCCCTGGTGGTGAACCATTCTAGCTGCACTCAAGTTTCCTGTGCTCTTTTTGAACTAGTTCATTTATAGATTGTACAGAATGAGACTAGATTGTTGTTTAATACTTTAGGCAACACTTTCATATGATCCTATCTCTATCAACATCATATATTGTCCCATATCTCCAGAAGGACATAAAAAAAGAGGTTGTGCACAGGGCCATCTTAACAACATTAGGGGCCCCCGGGCAAAGCAGTGCATGGGGCCCTGCCTACACTCGCTCCCAGCCTCCCACGCGCTCACTAGCAGCAGCAGGCACCGGAAGTGCTGCACTGTTAGGCTGCGAGCAGTTGTGACGCGTGCCGGGCGAGGGGAGAGCGAGCAGAGCCAGGGTGCTGGGTGGGGGGAGAGCAAGCGGAGTCGTGGTGCCGGGCGGGGGAGAGCGAGTAGGGTTGCCAGGTGGCTTGTCCAAAAATACTGGACACAATGGTGAAAGGTGCGACGCACTCGAGAATCGTTGGTGGGGAAGAATGTTATTTATAAATGACCTGACTGTTATGTCATTTGTTCTAAATTTCACTCCAAGTATTCACCAATTTGCACCAATTTATATTCTATTTCGTAAAAAATCTGGGGAGGAGTATTGGGAGGGAGCACCCTTCCGAGGATTGTTTTAGGAAATAAAATATGAAATAGTGCAAATTGGTGCATGCTTGGAGTGAAATTTAGAACAAATTTAGAACAGTCATTTATAAATAACTAACCTGCAGTCATACTGTACATGGCGAGCAATACTGATCTTACTGCTCCTTCCACAAATTCCAAGATTGTTGCGCCCCCTCCTCATCCCCCCTCTCTCTCTCCCCCTTGTCTTCTCACCCTCCCACCCCCCTTTGTCCTCTAAACCCCCATGTCCTCTCACCCCCTCCCTTCATCCTCTCTCATCCCCCCATCCCCCTCCCTTCATCCTCTGTTACCCCCCCCCATCCCTTCATCCTCTCACCCCCCCCTCCCTGTCATTATCAGTACAGTAGCTTTCAAATTTAGACTTCAAAATCCAGCTTTAAATTGCATATTAAATCATGCAATTGAATAAGTAACCTGCTCTGCCTTCTTGGGGATGATCTGTAAGTAAGAGTGCTGCAGAGATTGCAATGCTGCTGTGATGAGAGCTGAGTTATGGAGCCTTTCTTAGAATTTATAATGGTGCTTATTTTTAATAGATCTTGAAAATGGGAAGACTGTTAGTATAGTAAAAGAAAAGGGTGAGTGAGCAATTAAACAAAGTTGCCAGTACTGTATGTACTGTCTGTACTGTCTGTCACCACACACACACACACACACACACACACACACACACACACTGAGACATTCACTCACTCACACACTCACTCAAACACACACACACTGAGGCACACACATATACAGGCAGGACACAGGACACAGACAGAAAGACAGACACACTGAGGCACACACACACACACACACACACATTGAGACACATACATACACTCACACACAGATACACACACACATATACAGACACACAAACACAGCCTCACCTCTCTGCTGCATGCTTTTCCTCCACTCTTTGGCCCCACCCCCTAGGCTCCTGCCACCTCCCGATTGGCTAAATTACACAGCAGCAACCAATCAGAAGCTGCCCAGCCCCCTAGCAGCAGCAGCCATGCTCTATTGTATCCCATGTCCGGTATTATCTCTCATATTTTACCGGACAGGGTAACCTTAAGAGCGAGCCGGTGTGCCGGGCGGGGGGAGAGCATTGGTGAGCACGCATGGGCCAGGCGTGTGGGGCCCCCCTATGCTGAGGGGCCCCCGGGCAACTGCCCAGCGTGCTCATACGTTAAGACAGCCCTGGCTGTGCAAAAAAGAGCTGCTAACATGGTGCACGTATACATCATAAAACCTTTTAGGAATGACTAAAGGACTCCAACATGTACAGATTTGAGGAGAGAAGCAAGAGGAAGGATATGATAGAAACTTATCAAGGGTATCAAGGGTTAAAATATATCAAGGGTTTTAACAAGGTACCCTCTGGAGCCAAAGTTTGTAACTATGTGGTCCATCTTGCAACTTGAACTTTGGCTCTCGGGGGTCTCAATGTTGATATAGGCATAGAGTCTTTCTTAGGCTAGCAGCCTCCTGCCTGCAGTTCAACTTGCCGCTTTGCCGGATCGCAGCGGTGCCGTCACATCTACACGCAAATGTATTAACTATATCTTAACGGTGGCTAGGTGTGTGATCTCTGCCGCATGGAAAAATCATTTTGCCTCCACAAGAAATACTATTCTTCAGAGAATAAATGATGCGATGTTGATGGAAATACTTCTAGCTTTCCTAAGACATAATATTAAAAGGTCTCACAGGATATGGAATCCATGGATCCATGGATCCATGGATCCATACACCTGCTCTCATCCTCCAAATTTGAGAGATCGTTGTGAAGAGACCAAATGAGACCTATCTTAAACGGCAGACGAGGGGACCGGACGACTTGTGGGACTCCCCATCCTTCCAAAGATTTTGTTCCTAATAAATGTCTACACCTTTGTCTTGTATAGTTATACAACAGCTATACTGCTGTTTACTGTGTTTGTGAATATTGGTAGATTAGTTCTTGCCGTTCTAATTCTTCCCCTTCCATCTTCCTCTACAAAACTCAATAAAAAATGTGTGACAAAAAAAAAGAAAGACATTACTCTATTTATTCAATGATATAAGATGATGGTGGACAAGGGGGGGGGGGGGTTACTATATTTCTACAAGTATTTTCCCAGATTATTTTGGTATACAAGTCTTACCATTCTTACTGTGTACCAATATATCTGATTGACTCACTGTGGTGGTAGATAAATCAAAACAGAATATTATATTTGTTTTTAAGGCACATGTCCATTCACTGAGGATATATATTTATAGGTTAAATAAAATAGGTAGGCTCATGATTGTGATGAGCAAACATTTGCAATATACATGACTCTTCTCTACCCCTTTTTCCAAGCTTTATAGCATGTTCCATTGCGATTGCATTCAATCTATCTCAGTCTCCTTAAATGAGTGGTGCAGGGTTGTGATGACTTAAATAGCGTTGATTTGCGTTAAACAAAACGTATGCAAATGGTGTCATTTTGTTTTTGCATCACTTCTTGGCACTTGATAAATGTTTCTCTGCACAGTAGAGAGGAAATAACCTTGCTTTCCAATAACAGAACAAATGCCTGAAAAATCATTAACCAGCTCATGACATAGATCAGTCACACATGCAAGGTTTTCAATGCTATCTCTATCTTCTAAAATTCTATCAGGAGAGACAGAAGTCTCATGAATGCGTACAATGCCACAGCATACATAAATTACACATCAACACATGCTGTCCCCTATCTGTCCACAGTCCAGAAGCAAGCTAGCTAACTATTTCCTATGCATTTATTATTATTAAAAGAATCACTTCCAGATCAAAGATGGTACATAATAATATTTTCACATTTTTGGCATTGTAGATAAAGGGTAATCCACATATCTGTTAGTAGCGGGAACAGCGCATAAAAAAAAATCTCTTTTAATATATATGACACTTTTATGAAAGCTTTAAAGGGGTTTTGCATTCCATTCAGACTAGTAAGATTTTCAAAATACATAACAAAATCATTGACTTTTCCATAAAGTCTAAGTTCTTTCAAAACTAAAGCTGTCTCACATTTTAATCTGGTCTGTAACTGTTACATACACCTATAGTATATATTATCTTCAACTGTGCGTGCAATGTCTTGTATATAATGTACAACCCTGCTCACATAATGTAACGATGTATTTGTAACCATGTATCTGTCATCATAACTCTATTCCCAGGGCATACTTGAAACCGAGAGGTAACTCTCAATGTATTACTTCCTGGTAAAACATTTAAAAAATGTTTATAAAATGTATTTATAAAAAATAATGCTTTCAAGAAGAGTTTACTATAGAGATCACAGACAGACCTCTTATTGCTACTTCTTTGACATATTACATACAATTATTTTGTTACGCAAAAGATTAAGACATGAAAAGTCAGAGTTAAAATAATACATGATTGCCTTAAATAAATAGCGGTTATATATTCAATTTACAGACATTTCATAGACATTTAGAGATATGATTATGGGCATATGTAGCATTTACAGACAAGATTAAAATTGTGTTTGGAGAAGCAGGATAGACCTGCAATATGTTAGGAGAAGCAGGATAGGCCTGCAATGTGTTAGGAGAGTCCCTGCCCCATGGAGCTTACAATCTATAGGCAGGATAAGTGGAAACATTGGGTACAGGGAATGAGAGGGATGGTGATTTTCAGATTACTATTATTATCATTTATTTATAACATGCCAACATATTCTGTAGAGCTGCACAATAGGGTTGAAGGATGAAAACAAAAAATAACAAACATAAACTTACATTGTTACATTATATAAGGATGTTGACCTTCTGAGGCCCTAAGCTATGTCAAGCTTAAGAGGCGCCAACATTTGAAATAGATATATTATTCTGACTGCAAGGACCATTGAAAATATAAACATGAGACTGAAATGAATGAGCGCATTATACTAGCATTGTTAAATACAGCTCAACCCCCTTATAACGCTGTGTTTGGGGTCCAAAGAATCACATCGTGTTATAAGCGGATTGCGTTAAAAATAATGTACAATTGTATGCATTGTACAATAAAAGTATTTAAGACACCAATAACCGTGTTGTAAAGTATTCATAAATATGTGTTATAAGTGGATTCGCGTTGTAACGGTCTTGAGCTGTACAAAGAGGATGGTGTAAAGTTAGAATAATCAGTGTTTGAACATCACATTCATTTTAATATTAAACCATTTTCTTCGTGATTTTGAGAGAGAAAAGTAATTGATGTCTTCAAATGATAACTGCGGAGTTTGTCAATTTGGATGCACATGATGCTTAGGGTTATATTGTAACAATAATGTCCATATTTATAGAGAATCTTCTTTTTGCCATATCTTAATTATTTATGTTCTGATTTTAAATGCATGAATTGTATTTTATTTCTGAAGCCTTTCATATTGTGAGGCCCTTGAGCTTAGTTATCTTATGCGTAATTCTGGCACTGTCTGACATACTGGAGTCTCAGCTCAGAAGTGCGTAAATGGAAGGAGGACTCCGAGAAGGCCCTGAGGGTTATATGACTCTTGAAAGAAAAAAGAGAAACCCGACAGTGGAGGTTTCATATATGGCAAATCAAGCCAGTTAAGGAGAAGCAACCACTCCGACGAGGAAAGTTGGAAGTACAGTTAGCACTGGAAGAAGCAGAGGATATTCTTCATCAGGAAAATAGCAAATTCCTGTGTCTGCAATTGGAACGCTCTCAGATCAGAGCAGACTCTGAAAGAAAGAAGAGAAGCGTGCTAACCCTCCAGAAATATGGCCAAGTTCTCATCCAATGAAGATTGGATAGAAATGGGTACCTGCGAAAATGCTTTGCGACACTCGTCATACAGGTTGCTTATCGAGGAATGGAAAACTCACCAGCTTTAAAGCCAAAATCAAGCAGCATGCCTTCTCCAGTCAATGTGGAGAATGCAACTACAAAGAAAGAAATATGAACATTTCAATCAATTGGTAAATGTGGTCCCGTCAAATGTTAGGATGTGTCTGCAGCAAAGAGGCTACAGGAAAAGGAAGGAAGCCGCTTGTACTATTCAGGTAAGATGTAGGTCCTACATCACAACCAAGCAAGCTGTGCATTGCTATAAGCGCATCCTCAATACCGCCTCAGTGCTACAACCGGCAGGCGATAAAACCCAGGGTAAAAGAACCAAATACGGACTGCGACGGACAATACAAATTCAGCCCTGTTACCGTACCCACCGGGTCCAAACCAGTTTACTGAGAACGGTCTTAACAGTCCACAAATAACAAAACACTGGGGACTGTTTACACAGACTTTGGGTACTTACTGCATCCAGCCACTAATAGTTATCTCGTGCCCATACAGAGCCATCACCGTATGCAGTGTCAGATTCCCATTAGGCGGCAAAAAATTCTGCCCCCATTTGCCGCACACTCGGCCTATCGGACCTAATGGGAAGGGCCTTACTTACCTGTGCCGGCCGCCTCCGTTCTGCCACCTTGCTTTTTCTTCCAAATCGAGGGTCAAATGACGCCACAGACGTTACAAACAATGTCACACTGTGTCTTGTTTGATGTCATGACATCGCGTTACCATGGTAACGCGACATCACGTTGGTGACGTCCGCATCCATTTGATGCTGGACTCTGAAAGGGAAGCAGGGTGGCAGACACAGGCAAGTGCCTAAGGGCGGCAGATTTGAAAATCCGCCACTGACTGTATGGATATACCATAGAAAGGGGAGTATTATACTAATAGGAGTGCATCCTGTAAAACTGATTAGTACCAAGGCTATGTACAGGTGTGCCGACGAGTATTCTAAAACTTGTCTTAAACTTGCCTTGGAAAATCTGGGGCTATAATCAACAAGACCCAGGTACATGCTGGAACATTTCAGTGACATTTCTGCAGAGACTAATGGCCCATCGGATTAACACAGCAGGGGTCCCTGGCAGTCCCATTCAGTTTGAATGGGACTGCCAGTGACCCCCGCTGTTAATCCGATGGGCCATTAGTCTGTCTGCAGAAATGTCACTGAAATGTTGCAGCATGTACCCAGCATGTACCTTGGTCTTGTTGGTGATTGCCCCAGATTTGTTTTAGAATACTCGTCGGCACTACAGTACGCACTCTTCACAATTTTAATGCAGAATCTTTGTTGATTACTCCTTTTACTAGCCTCTGCTATCTATAAAGAGTTTTTTTGTGCTCCAAGCTTGACCTCCAGTCACTACCTTGGAGTTATTTGGATAAATTGTTTAAGTGGAGGTCTTAGACCAGGGGTCTGCAACCTCTCAAGGAAGAACAGCCATTTTATTAAAAATGCATGAAAATTAAACCCTCACAAACACATACATATACTGTACACACCAGCAGGTATGTACTGTATAAGCATTAACATGCGACAAAATATGTGGGGGAATAAAATGCATCTCACAATAATAAGTACCTCCATTTGTTTTTTTCATTGTTTTTCTGTGCTAAACAGTGTCATTTACAAATACACAATACATACATACACTACCCCCCAAAACATCTACATGACCCCCCCCCCGAAAATACACACACACACTCTGTACCCCCCCAAATACACACAGAAATACACCCCCCCAAATACACGCACACGTATATATACTGTGACGTCGGCTTGCTCCGGAAGTTGTGACACGCACTTCCGGCGTGCACCAGCATGAGAGCCCTGTGTGGGACAGTACAGGAGAGAGGCAGGCAAAAAACTGGAGAGATGTCGGGCCTGGCGCCAACAGACGCCCGACCAGCGCCGGTCGGGCCCCCCCCCCCCAGCCACCACCAGGATAGTGAGGGAGAGAGGCAGCAGCTGGGGGTCGGCAACCTGCAGAGAGCCGCAAGTAGGAGTGGAAAAAGCTGCATGCTGCTCAGGAGCCGCAGGTTGCCTACCCATGCCTTAGGCCAATACATCAATAGGTACCACCTATAGTGCCTGGTCTATTTACAAGGGTCAGAGTACATCTCTGCAGGACCCCACTATACATAAAAATGGATGTAATCAACCTTCTGCTAGATGTTTGTATTTTCATATATATTTGTATTTGTGTATGTTGCGTCGTTGGATTGGCCATAGACTGTCAAATACTAATATGTAATTATTTATATATATTACTTGTTAAAATGTCTTAATCACTGGGACCAGTATCATCCCATCAACATTGAGTGCATTCAAGGAGAATCTGTTCTTTTAATTTGTTATTATATTGCCTGTCCCTATTGCACCTTATTACATATTTGTTTAAGGCTGATGCAGGCGCACCTATCCCCATACCCTCTCCCTCCTATTATTATACTGGAATTTAAGTATCCTGAACCAAACACAAATTACCTCTCTACTGATAAGTGGGTCGTGCTTGTTGCGGATAAGCCCGTGATGAATGAGAAAGCTGTAGACCGGGGTTCCCTGGTACAGAAGGTGCTTCAAAACAGTGCTACTATAACAGAGATACCCCGCCAGACATCACTTGGGATTTTCCCACACATCGAAGAATCAGTCAGCATAGAAAAAGTAATACGTCAAGACGATAAGTCTACTGACTGCCAAACAGAGATGCCACGGGGGTCAATCAGAGTGGATAAAAACTCTGCCCAGATTGAACCACCTGCAATCATTGATACTGAACCAGACGCAGGTGGTCACCCTAGTCTCAGGAAGAAAAGATCACACAGAGCAGGAGAGAACTCGTTGCCAAGCGATTAAAAGAAGACTTGGTAAAGTGGAAAAAAGAGCTTGAGCCAGGAGTCCTCTACAGTGGTGAGGACCCTAAGCACATCATGGAAAGACTGTGCTTGGAAAAAATTCTCCTGAGCGACTAAAGCATGCTGAATACAAGCACATATGGAATGAGACACAGGTTCGCTGCACCCATCACAAGGACTGTGTAACGGGGGTCCTCTTCAATCACGCTGGTGCATATCAGGAGTGCCAGATGGTGGCCCAAAGATGAACCCCAAAATTACTGAGGGGAGTTAAGGACACCTGGAGAAAGGGCTCCAGTTTCAGCGTGACTGAGTCTTGTTGCCCTCCAGCCATTCTCGCCTCAAGAGAGAGTGAGGGATGGGCTTCAGCCATGGCTAGCCCGAGCTACCTACAAATGGGGGAGATATGTGACAGGGCCGTTTACTGGTTTAAAAAGGCAGCACACCAAAAGCCTGTAGCTAATGAGTCCAGCAAGAAGCTGGTTAATGGCAGCTAAAGTCAATTAACCATTCTCCACCTGGCTCATCAAGCAGGTTTAAAGGTGTGCTGCACAAACTGCACAGTGTTGTCTTTAGCACAGAAGGACTGTGCTGCCAGCAAGATTCCAAGGAACCAGACCCTCTGTTCCTGGACACAGCAGTCACTGGAACCAGCCAGAGGGTGCACCCCACGGACACCAACCCAGACCAAGAGACTGATATAAAGAGTTCCTGCTTACAGGTATCTCTATGGCCTTTGGGGTCAGGGGCTGGTAAGAGGCCTGTCCTCCCAGCCCTGCAGATAGGGACTGGAAAGTGTTAATCAGCCCGTACAAAGAGGTAGGTTGTCATGTTTCTTTTGTATGCTGACTTAAAGCTGTAGTGTTTGAAGATATGGGCTAAATAAAAGCCAATGTTTATTTCCCCAAATCTATGTCTCCCTGGTTATAGCTCAGCACTCTTCTCCTACAGTCACTGTCTTGCATTATTAACTGTCAACATTGTGATGGAGGTGTACTGAAGGGCCAAGCAACAAGTAACGCAAAAATAGAATAGTTGTTTTGTGTGCAGACAATCTTTTCTGCCTTACTACATAATTCTACCTGCACCCAACATGCTAACCTGCTAATTTACCTGTTGGTATGGACCAGTCTTTGAGAAAGCACTCTACCTTACAACCTTCTACTAATAGAATTATCTCTATTCCGCTATTCACCAGGTTGCCTCAAATTTTCAAAATTCAACAATATATCACTTTCCAAAAAAAGCGTTTTAGTTGCCTTTTCACCACAATCATTCCCTCGTAAGTGTCTGCTGTCTGCTTATAAAGCAGTTACACTCATAAGCTTATGATTGTTCTACTAGGTGTACGTGAAATTCTATCCGATGGATATTGTGGGATAGGTTATGATATTCTGCACCAACTGCTATTAAATCCTATGTAATCTCTGACATGTTTTGCATTTTAACGGGAGGCGTTGTGTTATTTGGGGGAACAACGTCGCGTACTACTTCTGTATGTATATATGACTATATTAATTATATTTTATTTTCCATGATATAAATATTTTAGAGCAAATTTCACAGTTATGTTATATGAATTATTGCAACTAATGATGCTATTATAATATACATGACTTCAAGTGGAATCAGATTTATTCCCCCAAAGGAAAAAGAATACACCAAAACAAAATGTTTTTACATTTGCAATTTATTTATTACATTAAAAAAAGTGTGTGTGTGTGCCGAGCAAGTGCATTGTAAGTGAAACTTCTTTGCGTTTTGGCACAGAAATTCTATTTAGATTTTTATGATTTTGATTGAACGAAAGACTTTTGAGAATGTATATTTTTTTTCCAGCAGAAATTCCCATAGTATTAGTTGGATAATAGTCCAGAAAAGGATATCTGGGGCTCACAAAATGTTTAAACACCATATATTAATCAAAATGATTCTTTGTAAATCTTCTTAAGTCAATAAATTGATAAGTATTCCTTTAATATGTTTCCATCTACGTGGATAAAGCCATAAGTAGAGAAACAGGGAGCTGGTTTTACTGGAGATAGCACCTACTTAGAATGTTTTATATACATATAATAACCAAGCAATAATGCAAAGGTGCAAACATTTCTCCTAAACCTCTTCACATGCATGAGCCATCTTTACTCACTTCTTCCGTGGGAACTTAGGGCTCTATGCAGTAAGCGTCGAAAAGGTTTTTTTCGCCATTTTCTCGCCAAAATAGCCTTTCCGATTCAGTAAGCGCCGAAAAGTGGCCAAAATCGGAAATTTTGTTTCCTGAAAAAAACTTTTTGGCATGCGGGTGCCGATAAGCCACTTTTCGGCACTTTTTGAAATCGGCTGAATTCTAGTAGCCCCGATCAGCTTTTCGCTGGTGATCGGCACTCTAGAATTTAGATTTTTACGCCAATCCAGCCCGCCAACTAAAGTTGGCAAGTTGGTGGTGGAGAAGCATCGGCAAGGTTGACACTTACAAAAAAATCAGGCCTTTTTCCTGCCTGGGATTGATGCCGGGGGTCTCCGGAGCTGATACCCATTAATACAGCACCGGAGCCCCCCGGCATGCATCCGAGGCAGGAAAAATGCATTTAAAGCCCACTTCATTACCTTAGCGGCTAACCGCTAAGGCAATGAAGGAGTTAACCAGCCGTGCCAGGTTTATTGTGGGTAGCGGGGGTGGGTGAAGGGGGTATTTGGCCCTTGGTGGCTGTTTAGGGCTTGCGGGGGGGTTGCGGGTGGACTTAACCCCTTCATGACCTTAGCGGTTCATACCGCTATGGTCATGAAGGGGTTAGGGCCTCCCGCTACCCACCCGCAAGCCCTAAACAACCACCGTTGGGGCTAATACCCACTTCGGCCACCCCCGCTACCCACAATAAAAAAAACACACACAACAGCCCCACACTAAATAAATATATAAATAAATATATATATATATATACATAACACACAAAAAGACTGAGACAATCCCTGAAATAGCTCTCTAAATATACCACAAAATAACTAATCTAATATAATGAAAAAAGACTTGGATTCTAAGTCAAAATAGAAAAAGGAAAGGATTTTAATAGCGAGCAATAAGACACACTAACATTAAAAACATAAACACACTGTAGGCAGCAAAACAAAAATACAAAAGCTGTGACTAGAAAAATAATACATATAATATCGCTGAAAGTAAAACCTAGAGCTTAAATGTATAAAAAATTTAATAATATACCTCTCAAAAATATGAGGTGATACAAATGAGCTAAAGGATTACAACACCCCTAAGGATCCTAGCTACAAATAATATAACTAAATCCAAAAGAAAAAATAATTAAGTATATACAATGAATAAATTTATATACACAATAGTGAACATAAGAAAAAATAATATATCTTAAACCAAGGGGGAGACATAGGGGAAAATAAGATGAAAAATACTCAAGCCCTGTGCAGCAATAACCAAAAATAATAATAATATCAAAAAACATGAGTGCAAAACATTCCTGTGGATTCTTACCCTTGGAGCCAATACCGCCTTCCCCCACCCACAGTACCCACAATAAAAACAATACACAGCCCCACAATAAACATCATTATATTTATTAAATACATAACCCACCCCCTGTGCCCCCCCATAAATGCATGATTTATTATTTTACATACAGGGTTAATACCCCAGGCCCACAGGTGTCCCGATGGGCCTGACGGGGCATCTCACAGACCTACAGTAGCCCAGCACCTGGTTTCAAACCGGGTATGGAGGGCTGCGGGTGGTCCCCGCCAGGCACCATGGTCCACCAGGTGGTCTCTGTGGGTCACCGTGGGCCCCGGGTCATACCCACAGGTGTCTGAGGGGCCTCGGGTGCTTCACACGGGGGTCTGGGGGCCCTCGGGTGGTCCCTACAGCCGTTTACCCGTGAGAAGTCCGAAGAGACCTCAGGTGGTCTCCATAGGTCTCCCGCAGACCTGAGGAAACAACCCTGTATGTAAAAATAAATAAACATGTCCTATACATTAAATACATCAATCCCACCCCCCCCCCCCAACACATACAGTACAATAATGTGCAAAATAACTATTATCCAGATAGGGATAATAGATTATTTGCCCATTATTAAAAACATTAAGTAGCATAATAAAAGAAATCAAGTTCTACTGACCTGATCAATATGAAGCCCCCTCGACAGCAAAATCCGTGTCCTCCGTTTGACACTGTCCCCTGGCTTCAAACACATTTAACACCCTACCTTATCTACAGGAAATATCTGTTGTTTTTTTCCCCCTCTCTCTACACTGTTTTAGCCATTGAATCCTTTGTATATCAGTATTGCTTGACCTGAAGAAGAGAGGATAACTCTCGAAAGCTTGTCCTATGACATAAATTTTTAGTCCAATAAAAAAGGTATCACCTAATACTGAAGAACTCATTTATTCTGCACTATGTATGTATATGTGTATATATAGGGAGCCATGTTAAAATGGTTTTTGAAGCAAAAAGTGGCACTGTGTGCTCATTTGCATGTCATTCCCCAGAATCCCTTGCTGCAGTGGAAGTGCTGTGTGCTGGGTGATAATGGTGATAATGGTGAAAGGCGGGGTTGCAGACCCGCCTAAGACATGCAGATGAGCATACAGTTGTATTTATATTTGCATATTTGCTTTGCTGTGGAGGGTTTTTGTCACTTTTTTTACTCACCATAACTTAACTCAGTATATATATATATATATATATATATATATATATATATATATATATATATAATCAAAAAATAAATAGATGATACCGTTCTGTGGCTAACTAAATGCTTTTATTTGTGCGAGCTTTCGAGATACACTGATCTTTTCTTCCGGCGATGTTACAATGAATGAAGCAAGGGTATATATATATAGCTATATAGCAACTGTAAATATTTGCATGTCTTAGACAGGTCTGCAACCCTGTCTTTCACCATTATCGCCCAGCACACAGCACTTCCACTGCAGCAAGGAATTCTGGGAAATTACATGCAAATGAGCACACAGTGCCAACTTTTATCTCAAGCTCACATTACATGAACAACCCTTAGCCAATTACAGTTGCTATATGCTTTACTGTGGAGGGTTTTTGTCACTTTTTTTACCCACCATAACCTTAATAAGTATATATATATATATATATATATATATATATATATATATATATATATATATATATATATATATATGTAACGGGTGTTCCCTATGAATACCGCCGCTACTACTTGCTGTACAACCTGTGTGGCTCTCAGGAGCCTAAGCCTCCGCTTGGGGAACCTGGGGTACATACATATCATACATCTCTAGGTGCAACGCCTCCACCTGGGAGGGATCCCAACGGAGTGGGAGGAGGCCCTCACAGGAAACAACCACACAACGCTACCGAATATAAAACAGGACTGGCTTTACTGCATGGAAACACACATATCACGTAATAACATCATAACATCATAACAGCATAACCTCATCATGCGCCACGGCGGGCGCTAACCACACTGAGTGTCACGGCGGACACTAACCACACTAGGCGTCACGGCGGACGCTACCACCTCTAGGCGTCACGGCGGACGCTATCACCTCTAGGCGTCACGGCGGACGCTAACACCTCTAGGCGTCACGGCGGACGCTATCACCTCTAGGCGTCACGGCGGACGCTATCACCTCTAGGCGTCACGGCGGACGCTAACCACCCACAATGTGACCCCACCCTCTGTCCAGTAACCCCCACCCAAATGTCTCGTGCTCCCGAAGTCAAATACCACTGTACATGTGTATGTGTGACTGCGCAGCCACTATGTTTGGTGATAGGCCTGGTTGGTGCACGTGAGTTGCAGGTTACCTGCCCGGGCTCCAGCCACGGGTACCGCGATATAAATCCGCACGAGCCGACGTGGTCCTCCACACCGCATGGGTTGAAAGTCCAGCGCGAACAATGTCACTCCTTGTCGCAGGGTCTTTGGTGGTGGTCCTGAGCCCAGAACCCACCTCACAGGGCCGCACGGCTTCAACACTGTGTCCCTGTCTATTCAACCAATAATGGGTCAGTGTCCCTATCTAGGGCCTGTCCCTAAGCTCCACAAGCTACTAGATGGCTCAGGACCTAACTGGGACCTTGGGGGCTGCTGGCCTAATGCAGAGGGTCACTGACTCCTGCATCCACCTCTTACCCCTATCTGGTCCGGATCCTGACTGCCTGCGTGGCTGCAAAACCCCGCGAAATGTAGCAATCTCTTCCCAGGCAAATCCCTCAGCCCTATTGGCTCCCTGGCATCAGGTGTCTCTGCCCCTATGCACCCTGGGGGCTGGCATGCTCATCTCGCGCATGCGCGAGCTATCTGGTCCTCCCGCGCTGGGTTCGGGCACTGCACATGCGCAACAGCCCTAACATGGCGGCGCCCTGCTTCCCGAGCCGCCGGGCCGGTAGCAACGCGATCGCGGCCTTAGCGACGGCCCGATCGCGTCCCCGGCAACCAGCCTGCTCACCGCTCGTGTCCCTAGCTACCAGGGATCGCTCCTTCGCGCGCCGGCCCCCCCTCACTCCCTCGCACACAGCGTCTGCCGAAAGGGAGGAGGGGGTCAGCCATGACAGGGGGGAACCTGGCTACATATATATACTTATTAAGGTTATGGTGGGTAAAAAAAGTGACAAAAACCCTCCACAGTATATATATATATATACACACACATATGTAGAGGTATAAGTACCGTGTTAGCCGAGCTTCAATAATCAAAAAATAAATAGATGATACCGTTCTGTGGCTAACAAAATGCTTTTATTTGTGCGAACTTTCGAGATACACTGATCTCTTCTTTAGGCCTCCCAAGTGGTGGATGAGGGTGGGTTAACCCATTAATGACTGTAGCGGTTAATAACCGCTATGGTGATTAAGGGGTTAGGGGACATTGCATTGGCTGTTTTTATTCTTGTTTATGTTTTGCAGCATCAGAGGGGGCATGGACGGTTATGAAGATGAGGATGGCCATCATCGTGGCAGCCGGACATGGGTGAGTGCAATATGTATTTAATGTATTTATTGTTCTTTATGTATTTAAAATGGGCAAATGCACTATTATCCATATGTGGATAATAGTAATTTTGCACATTACTGTACGTGTTAGGGGGGGGTGTATTTATTGTAAAGTATTTGTGTTGGAAGTGGAAACTATCACTGGAAGCTGCACATCCTGCCAGCCCCAAACCAAGGAATTGTGAGTAGTTCTGATCGGGGGGGAGGGGGGGGGAGGGTCATTCCTACCCATTACCTGTCTTCAGGAGGCTTATTACCCAATATTATTAGCTGTTATTCTCACTCATTATTATTGTTTCTGGATTATCCTTGGACTTTGGCTTTCGCTATCATTGGTTATTATACCTAGCATTTGAGCGCTTCTCCATCTCTATCTACAAAGTATTTGTGTTGTTGTATTTTGGGGGGGGGGCACAGAATTGGCACTGCAGGCCTGCAGGGAACACCCGAGGGCCACCGCCGGCCTCTAGTATCATTGCTGTGCATACCAAAAATTTAATATATGTAATGGGGTTATAGGGGTTATTGGGGGCACAGGGGGTGTATGTTGTTTATTGGGGGCAATTGTCCCCAATAAACATGCTATTATGCCTTAACCCCTTCATTGCCTTAGCGGCTATCTGCTATGGTAATGAAGCAGCATTAATGTATTTTAATAATATTGTGTGTGAGCAGGGGGTCCCCTGAGCTGAACCGCATTGATTTGTGGCTCCGGGACCCCCTGCTTCCCGAGTTACAGGCCCCGGTATGGGGCACCGGAGGCCAATGTCGCCGCCATCTAAATAGCGTTCAAGACGCGACGTGGGCTCTATAAAGATGGTGGCGACACTGGCACCCGATGACCCATACCGGAGCCTGTAGGCCTGGTTCAGCTCAGGGGACCCCCTGCTCCCGTACATTATTATTAAAAATACATTAATGCTGCTCATTACCATAGCAGATAGCCGCAAAGGTAAGGAATGATTGTTTATGTATATGTGTGTTTTACTCATCGTGTAGATGTGCAGAGGGTCTCCGGAGCTGAACTGCTTTGGTTTTAGGTCCGGGGACCCCCTGCTTCCCGAGATAAAGGCCACTTTATGGGGTGCCGGTATCCCTCTGCTTTGTTTACATTCCACGGTCATGTGATCGGGACCTTTAAATGCAGAGGGATACCGGCACCTCATAAAGAGGCCTGTATCTCGGGAAGCAGGGGTCCCCGGACCTGAAACCAATGCGGTTCAGCTCCGGAGACCCCCTGCACATCTACACTATGAGTAAAAATTGTTTTGATATATTTTGATTCTTGCCGATGTTTGCGCAGAGAGAGCGACGGATCTCTCTCTGCTGCAAACACATATCGTCAGGGGACGGCGTATCGCCAGGTTATCGGGAGACAGACTGTCTCGCCACCGGCTACTCTGCGTTTTGCTTTCGCAGTGATTCGCCAGGAATTCGGCCCTTCCTGAATACTGCGAGGGCAAATCGCCAAAATCATGCCGATATTGAACCCCTGCCGAGAGTGCTTTTTCAGCGCTTACTGCATGAGGCCCATAGTTCTGAGAGAGGAACTGTTGAAACAGGAATAACAGGAATACTCCGACGTGCGACTCCGCTGGGTAGATGCAGGACAAAGTTTGAAGAAAATAGCGACGCACCACCATCCGTTCAATGTCGAAAAAGAGGGCTACTCAATTTTTTACAAAAAATGTTTATTGAAACATGAAAAAAAAACAGACAAGCACAGCTTGTATAAGAAAAAATGTATTGCAATGATAAAAAAGGTAATAACACTCACTCACGTGAGAAAACACCGGCAGGCGTGTGGTGGCACGGGCGCAAGGATCAAGGAGCGTTGAAATCCCTCAGCTGGTCCCAGCTGGGGTCTGCATGGCGGTTCCTCCGGTGTAAGCGTCCTGCACTGAATCCTGGAAGTGACATCATACAATCTCGTGAGTCTTTGCCTCCGTCTTCTCGTCTGGTAGCAAGGCTCCAGACAGGCTACCGGTCTCTCGACCTGCTCCTCCTCTTTGAATCTGGCGTCCACCAAATACAGAGACTAGCCAAATAACTAGTAGGGAAAAAAAGAGAAAAACAGCGCACAACTCATGGTGTAGTATATTCAATTATATTGAAATGAAGTGAAGGAAATATGTCGCACGTACATCAAAAAAGATCTATGGAGGGGGCGTGGCTAACCACTGAGCAGGGCAGACGTGAGGAACCTGAGCTCCGTGCCTCAGTGTAAAAAAAAGTGACATTATACTGCAAAAAAGCCCCAAAAACAACCCCCCTAAAAAGGATATAAGTCGGAGCAGAGCAGGTGACCCCGACCAGGAGAATAAGTGCCTCGGAAAGCAGGGGTAGGTGATTATACTCTGCGGGGGAGAGCCGGGCCCGCCAAAACAACATGGCGCCGGTCCGCGCTTGAAACCGAGGGAGCAGAGACTGCAGAGACCCGCTGGTAATCGCGGGCTATTTTTGACCCCCTGCCGGGCCTCCGGCTATCAGCGCCACCAGGGCATACAGACCTACCTCCCATCTGAGGGCTGAGACGGTCGGCGGGACATGCGGTAGTGCAGGGCTCTGGTTCCGCTGTGTGGCATCTAAAATGGCTGCCATTGCCCTATGACTGAGAGGGAGCTGTGCACTGGGCTTGCCATCGCCCCTGTCGGCGGGTCCGTCTGATCGTGCCTTCCTACTCCCCCCTCCCACTTTCCTGCACCCCCCTCCTACCTTCCTGCACCCCCTCCGCCCCAGCTGTGAGGAGGGAGACTGAGCTGAGCTGCTGTCTTGCTCCGTGCGTTCCAGCCAGATCCAAAATGGCCACCACCCTTCTGCATTAAAGGCACAGCTTCCCCTGGAAAATAATTAAATAAACACAAAAAATAAAAATAAAAAAACAGCCTGATACCAACCAAGGTGCTGCTGTAGCATAATTGCAACACTCAAAAGAAGCTATACATGCCTTGGCCACCAGGCAATGTCCACATAATGCCTGTAAATCAAATTGCAGTTTTATTAAAGTGGCTCGCATACAAACGATTAGCAGAGCAGTCCGTGACAAAATTGAATGACTTTGCCCCATTACAAATGTTCTGAAGGGTGTGTGTGTGTGTGTGTGTGTGTGTGTGTGTGTGTGTGTGTGTGTGTGTGTGTGTGTGTGTGTGTGTGTGTGTGTGTGTGTGTGTGTAATCTGGGTTCAATCCTACCTCTCTTTATCAAGTGTCGCCTTATGGTGAGTTATATCCTGCTCTAAGCAGAGAACACAAACCAAAATGTTGCACTTGAAAAAGCCTCGGCCACACCCTCACATATTATGATATATGGAGGGTATTGTGAGATTATTATTTATAAAGAAAGGGTACTCAGAGTTTGTATAAGAAAAGGTTTATCATTTATTGTGTTACAACAATATTCAGAAATATCAGAAATATCAGAACAAGCTTCTTATAAGCCAATGGCTAACAGTTACAGTATGTTACCAATCCATTCCTAACTATGCAGAGATTATAACTAGATATGCATTGTCAATACTCACAAACCAAAAGATATTATGTCAGGTCAGCCAGTCCCAGTCTCATCTGTGTGACTTCACACTTAAGTTCGGTTCTCTTTCTCTCTCTCTGATCTAACATGGAGTCGGGCCAACCTAATATAGAGTGTATTAGTTACTGCGTACGTGTGTCACGTGTCATGTGTCCATACTCTGTGGTTTGTGACATATGATGTTTACGATCTTAGGACTTGCATTTAGTAACCTAGGATATTTCATAAGTTACTGTTCAAACCACGGCGTGTTTACCGTTATAAGTTCCCCTTTTTATGTCTTTGTAACCTGTCCCAATATCCTGCCACTTCTGAGCAAAACAAGCTATTATTTCTAAGACAAGAAAACCAGGAATTTAACAATATACTCTAAGCTATACTAGGCCTTACTATGATACTACGTATATATGTACCTGTGACCTGTATTCATTATGCGTTATATGCCAGAAAATACCTGTAATCCATAACATGTGTGTGTGTGTGTGTGTGTGTGTGTGTGTGTGTGTGTGTGTGTGTGTGTGTGTGTGTGTGTGTGTGTGTGTGGTTTGCTTGTAGCTTAATGTAATTTGGAAGAACCGAAGCAAAAGAGAATGGCAGCCAGACCACAATCACGTTATTCACTAAGAAAGTCAGCTGGGGTTCAATTGTCTTCAAAACAAGAGTCTTCTATAGATTTTGAAGTTCAGCTGGGTGCAGATAAAAAGGACAACCAACCAACCCATGCTACAAGGATGAAAAAACAGAAGCTAAAGCAGTTGAAAGAGAAAACTCGGTCAAAGTTTTCAGATTCACAGACCTGTGAAGGTGTAGCTAAATGTTACTCGTCTGAAGAAAGCAGCACTACAGTCATTGTAAACAAAGATCCCAGTCCTATGAGCAAGCAGCGATGGTCACGGCAAATTGCATCTGATGATGATGTAGATGACGTTGATGAAGATTGCTGTACAGATGCACATTCTTCAGTAGTTAAAAATGTTCAGGGATTGTCACTAGAAAAACAAGCAAGGAAACGAAAAGTCCCTGAGGATATGGCTACCCAAGACCCTGCAGATACCACAAAAGTTGAAAAAATCTATTCGGAAAAAAGGACAATCAACCAACCCATGCTACAAGGATGAAAAAACAGAAGATAAAGCATTTAAAAGAGAAAATTCGGGCAAAGTTTTCAGATTCACAGACCTGTGAAGGTGTAGCCAAATGTGACACTCCTAAAAAAAGCACAACTACAGTCATTATACACAAAGAGCCCAGTCCTGTGAGCAAGCAGAGACGGCCATGGCAGATTGCATATGATGTTGATGATGATGAAGATTGCTGTACAGAGGCACAGTCTTCAGTAGTAAAAGATGTTCAGGGATTGTCACTAGAAAAACAAGCAAGGGAACGAAACGTCCCTGAGGATATGGCTTCCCAAGACTCTGAGATGCATCAGATACAGCAAAAGTTGAAAAAATCTATATGTAAAAAAGGTAGTCTGAGAACCAAAAGACCAATTCCATCAGGAGAGCCTGAGAAAGAAAGATCTATACCGCAAAGATATGAGCCAGAAAACATAGCAAGTGATGAAGACTCCTCTTCTTCTGAAGTGACCAGTTATATTGGATACAAAGTTCTTCATGGAGCCGGTGTTCATGATAATAAATCCAGCGTATGCTTCCAAAGCGGGAGCGGTCCTACTGTTTCGCGGGCTAGCCGATTTACCCGTCATGATTTGAAGCCAATCGTATGTGAGATGTATGAATCTTCAGGAACGGATGAAGAAGATACAGGAAATTGGGACGAGGATATTCGCCAGAACAAAATTGCGGAAATCCCTTATGTTCAAAATAAGAACATATTTCCTGCAGAGCCTACCTTTATTGTAGATCAAGCTGAAAGAACAGAAGTACTTGTTGAGTGTATCAAAACTGCTGAGAATTGCACATTTCATGGATCAAGGGAATCGATCTGTGTCTGCAAAAGCATTGACCAGTCTACATTTTCTACTGGTAAATGGACTATTGGCCCATTCCAGGAAAAAGAATACACGTTTAACTGCCTAGACACAATTGTGTTCTACATTATACATGGTTCCGTGATGGTAACAGTCCACTTACCATCTTACCTACTGAAAACAGGAGATTATTTTTTTGTTCCACCTGGTAATATGTACAGTATAAAGAATATTCTGAGTGAGGAAGCAATTCTTCATTTTACTCAAATTAAAGGCAGGCCAAGCGAACAGATTCCTTTTTAGTTCAAATCGTTGAGCTGCACTGGGTTTGACTAAACGTGTTTGTTTTGTTTATAAGAAAATTTACTTTGTCCTGTTTACAGATCCAAAAAAAAATGTTCCGAAGGGGAGGCGCATGCGCGGGGCGGTGGAGCATGGAGGCTTAAGATTTGAGCTCCTGCCGTTTTTAATTAATAATTACCGGCTTTATTGCGGAGAAACCGAGCGACAAAAGCATCCCCATAAAGATAAACTGCGGGTGATGCTGCTTAACACAAGTAAAGAGGGAGAAGAGTCACTTTGGTCACAAGCTATTTTCATAAGTCCCCCAGAGCAATGGCGACGAGCAGCAAGGGCAAAGACAGCAGGGGCAAAGACGGACCCCCCCCTATGGCGGACGGAGATGCAGATTCCGATGCCAGCAGGCCACTGGCTGGGTCGGGAGACCAGGAATAGTCCAGAGTCAAATATATTAAAGAGCTATGCGGAGAGATGAGGAAGTTCATTAAGTCAGAACTTTGGGCTCTGCGCAAGGACTTAGATGCGCTAGGGGAACGGACCAATGTCTTAGAGTCCAAATCGGATGACACAGTAACAGCCCTGCAACAGACCAAAGCTGAGGTTGCCTCTCTTTCTGCTCAGCTGAGGGAGATGGGGGACAGACTGGAGGACTCCGACAACCGCGACAGGAGGAATAACCTCCGAATAAGGGGGGTGCCTGAAGCAGTGACAGATCCAGAAGATTTTGTCATGCGCTGGACTGAACATCTAATGCCAGATAGTGATGATCGTGACAGGCACTTAGACAGGTGCCATAGGGCCCTCCGTTCTCGCCCTCAGCCCGGGGACCCCCCACGAGATATTATTGTGAGATATCATTAGTTCAAAACAAAAGAGACCATCTCCCAGTGCACCAGGAATCAAAAAATGGTGGAATTCGACGAAATCCAATTTCAGGTCTACCAGGATATTGCCCCTTCCACTCTGTCCAGGAGGAGAGCTATGGCCCCCATCACAAAGCTATTGAGGGACCACAACATAAAATACCGGTGGCTATTCCCCTTCGCGCTGCTGGTTATTAAAAATGGCTCTTCACTTACCTTGCGTAGACCCGATGATGGTGAGGCGTTCCTGCACAAACTTGGGCTGGGGCAGTCTCCATGGGGCTCCCCACATACTTCACCGGGGAGGGAGGTGCCGTCGGCTTCATGGAGCAGGGTCGGAGCTGCGTCTGCTCCCTCCAACGCCAGAAGTGATTTGCCATGTCAAAGCCTCTTCCGAGACCTGCTGATAGGAATAGATGCTCAGAGGAGGCGGTTCTTCCCCCTGCATTCCTGCACTTTTAAAGGCACCTTGCTGAGTCCCTATGGGCTTGGTGCGCCCTCTGGCATTAGCCGCATATTTGTTCCCGGCGAGCTGACTATAATTTCGGAGTGGTGGCCATCTTTCTTCTGCTCCGGGCGGGAGCCCTCGGGGAGAAGCGCGGGCTATCAGACCACGCCTCCAGCCAGCACGTCAACGCATTGTGGTCGGCTGGTCCCTCCCCCCAGGTGCCTCTGGATGACGCGTATCATGTTGGGCAGTGACAGGAGTGAGAGGGACGACCTGCCGGCAGTGGGGGATGAGGAGGCGGCTCCACGCGGTCCCATACATGAGCACGGACACTGGGGGCGCCCCGGAAGGGGGGGTTTATATATATATATTTATCTCGATCGGGCCATGTTAGATTCGGACGGGTTGGGAGAGGAATAGAGGATGAAGTAAGTCAGAGAGAAGTTTAAACTGTTGGCTCACTAGGGGATGCCTAGGGGAAGGGGGGGGGAAGGAAGAAAGAGCTGCCTAGGTTGGGAGGCCTGGGCGAGGTTCTCTCCCCCGGCACCTTTTCTTCTGGGTTAAGCACCTCCCCTTCTTAGCATGGGATATTTCCGCAGACCGGGGGAGCGGAGGGTTAGGTTTAGGAGGGATAGAGGTAGAAGCGGGTCTAAATGGGTCAAGGGGCGGCTATCTTTACACAAGACCCCTAAAGTTCATTGTTATGTAGGGACATCTAGGTGTTTTCAGGTTGGCCCATATGCGCCTATACAGTAACAAATTTGGTAAGGGGTTATAGGGGAAAAGTTAGGGGCCTACATATGTTCACTTGAATTTAAGTTCTTCTAGGTAGAAAAGTAGTTTAACTGGGGGTCTTGGAAGCAAACGGTCGGTAAAGAGGGGAGGGTCTGTTGTCAGAGGGGTGGGGAGCCCCCCTCCTTAGGGGAAGAGGTATATCAGGGATTGTGACTTACCTCAAGGTTAATTAGGAATTTTCACGGTTTTGAGTTATAGGTTTCTCCTGTGGACATTGTAACTATAAGTTATGTCGGTATACTACAATGTAAACGGGTTCTACTCTGCGTCAGGCGTCTCTCGTTTTCGACCCAAATTCTGGTGATGGGTCGTTCTCAAGTCCCTAGGGGGTCTGTCCAATTGGACACAGATCAGCCCAGGTTGGCGGGCGATCTGCTTGAACCCACCTTATGGCGCAAGGATCCTACCTGGGTCGTCCCAGTGTGGATCCTTCAGAGTTTATGTTTAAGTGTTAATTGGGATGTATCCTAATGTTTTTGTGTTCTTTGTGTTCCCCCGCCCACCCTCTTTCCCACCCCCTCCTTCCTTCCTCGCCATGGCCTTCCCACCCACCTTCCCTCCCCAGGGGGGGGGAGGGGGATCTGCCTGCGGCGGATCCTTTGGAGCTTCAGACGTCACGAGGTCCGACAATTCCTTTGATAGACGCCCCGCTTCTGTGGTTAGGGTAAGACGCTCGCTCTGGCACTGCATCCCACACTTGTTGTTATTAAATGGCTCTTAACATTATATCACATAATGTGAAAGGCTTTAATAGCCCCATTAAGCGTAAAATAGCATTCACAGAATATAAGAAATTAGGGGTTGATGTCTTAATGCTCCAGGAGACGCACTTCAGTACAAGGTGTGCTCCTCGCACCATGGATAAGCAATATTCCCAATTTTATCTCTCCTCGGCATCCGAAAAAAAGAAGGGGGTTGCCATACTGTTCCATACTAGGACTCCGTTTATTGCTAAGGGGGTGTGGAGGGACAAGGAAGGTCGATATATTATTCTAACGGGCTCCATTCAGGAGAAACCTATTACATTAGTTGGATGCAAACTTTTTGAAAGCTTCTTTAAATCCTTGTACTCCTTGGCCCATGGGTACTTAATCGTTGCAGGAGACTTCAATGTAGCCCTGCAGCCTACATTGGATAGGTCTAGCGCCCTTCGAACAAGCACCAAGAAGGTGTTGTCCTCCCTGAACTCGGGTCTCCGGAAAAATTGTCTAGCAGATATTTGGAGAGAGTTGCACCCACTTGAAAAAGATTATACCTTTTATTCCCACCCTCATAACTCGTACAGCAGAATCGACTACTTCTTTGTTTCTAGTAGACTGGTCCCTTTGGTCTCCCGAGCTGAAAACCATGATATTTCATGGTCAGACCACGCACCGATTGTGCTAAGGTGCAACCAAATTAAATCTGACAGACTTGGAGCAAACTGTAAAGTAAATGAATGTCTTTTGAAAATCCCAGATATACAGTATGCGAACACATTGGTAGGGAGATTGGCCAATTTTTTGAGATCAACGCTGGCTCTGTGGATTTTCAGTTAGTCCTCTGGGAGGCTCACAAGGCGACCCTTACGGGCACGTTGATTAGTGTCGCAGCGAGACGCAAGCGGGAGAGGGATGCCAAAATTGCCACCCTTCAGTCTAAACTAAGCGCCCTCTCAGAGAGCCATAAAAGAAGGCCAGATCCGCAGGTCCTCAAGGAACTGAAGGACATTAAGATTGAATTAAATTTTCTATTAACGCCCAGTATCTTTGTATCTTTGACAAAGGCCTCATGGGCTGAAACGTGTCAGAAGAAGATCCGTCAGCACTGCACTTGTCCAATAAAGTATTTCAGTCACCAGTTTAGCCTCTGCTGCCTTTTCATTGTGACGGCTGTGCACCATTTCTCCTCCTGGAAGAGGATTTCCCATCTACTGATACCGTGGTAGCACGCCGGGCTGCAGGCATAGCAGAGACCACATACCTCATCACCACCGGTCAGGTGACCGCCCCTTGGGACGCCGCGCTACCTGAGGGGTTGGCGGTTCATCACACAGTGGACGGCATAGAGGATTTTCGCACCGGGGCAGCATTATCCCAATACGTGCTACAGAGAAGACATACAGCACCACCGCCGGTCAGGTGACCGCCCCTCAGGACGCCGCACGGCCAGAGGGGTTGGCGGTTCATCACACAGTCTACTGCATGGAGGATCCTTGCCTACAGAGCCGTGCACTTCAATACACGTGAGTCTCTCTATCTCAACCTTATCTAGTGCCTTTATGTGAGCCAGTTGTTGGGAGAGACTACTGCACACTACATGCTATATACCATTCATTTATTGAAGTGGCTGTGTCTTTATTATCTGCTTGCAACTGCAGCTCAAAGTTTACTTCTAGAGCCCTGCGTGGGTTAACTTTGTTTTACCTGTTTTGGACATCCTTGTAGTAGCTCTTCAGTGCTATGATGGCAGAGGATCCCTTTCTCTTGGGCCCCACCTTACACTCCCCTGGGATGCTCACAGTAGGAGGGTGTCCTCGGACATAGGTCACTATTATTTTCTTCTCTTTGCTAAGAGATCTGGATTTCTGCTGCTCTGCCCAATTCATATGCATGTTTCAGTGCTGGGGTGGCAGGGGTAAATCCTTTTAAGAGTACTCCACCCATTATTCCCTGGGGATGTTCACCATGAGAATGAGTAAAAAGAATACAATATAACTGCTTCTCCATGCCAGTCCCAGTGCTACTATTTGGGTAACCCCTAGTGTCCCACAGGTCTCCACTCTGGGGGCCTGTACTACTCTGTTTCTTTTATTCTAGGGAGCCTAACTTCCGAGGGCACTTCCCGATCTGTAAAACAAAGAAGGGGATGCCTACCCTATACTACTTATTTACATTTCTATATAGAGGTGAGGCCCCCTCCACTGTCTCTCCCAGGGCCACCAACAGAAATTGTGGGGCCCGGGACAAACATTTTAAGCAGGGCCCCCCCGTGTCGACGGTATTGCCCGCCACCCCCCCCCCTATTTCACACCTCACGAGCCCCCTCTCTTTCCCCCCATCCCATGTATTTCTCTCCCTTCCGTCTCACCCTCCCGCCTCGCATGTATTTCTCTCCCCTGCTTCTCACTCTTACTCCCTCTTTTCCTCACTCACCCCCTCTCTCCTCTCCCTCTGTTAATTACCCCACGCTCACTCATTCCGCCCCCCACCCCACACACAATTCCCCCCACAAGATATATACCAAAAAACTTCCCACCCCCCAATGCAAAAAACTTTCCACCCCCAAATATATACAACCGCCCCCCCCCCCAAATGCATACAAAAACCCCACCTACCCAATACATACATACATACACACACACACACACACACACACACACACACACACACACACACACACACACACACACACACACACACACACACACACACACACACACACACACACACACACACTCCCAGTAAGATAGATAGATATATGTATATCTTACTGGGAATATATATATATATATATGTGTGTGTATATATATATATATATGTATATATATATTCCCAGTAAGATATACATAAATCTATCTATCTTACTGGGAATATATATATATATATATATATATATATATATATATCTTACTGGGAATATATATATATTGGGGGTATTTTTTTATAGGGTTTGGATATATATATATATATATATATATATATATATATATATATATATGTATATATATATATATATATATATATATATATATATATATATATATATATATATATATGCAAACCCTATAAAAAAATACCCCAAGCCCCCCAAACCCTATAAAAAAAATAACCCAAAACCTATAAAAAAATACCCCAAGCCCCCCAAACCATCTAAAAAATACCCCAAGCCCCCCAAACCCTCTATAAAATACCCCAAGCTCCCCAAACCCTCTACAAAATACCCCAAGCCCCCCAAACCATATACAAAATACCCCAAGGCCCCCAAACCCTATAAAAAATACCCCAAGCCCCCCAAACGCTAAAAAAAATACCCCAAGCCCCCCAAACCCTATAGAAAATACCACAAGCCCCCCAAACCCTATAAAAAATATCCCAAGCCCCCCAAACCCTATACAAAATACCCCAAGCCCCCCAAACCCTATACAAAATACCCCAAGCCCCCCAAACCCTGTACTAAATACCCCATGCCCTCCAAACCCTATACAAAATACCCCAATACCTATATATAAAAATCAGACTTACCTGCACGGGTGTGCTGCGGGGTGGGGTCAATGCTGGACCGATGCTGCGGGAGGGATGGCGGGACGGCCCGGTGGCAATGGGGGGGGCGGCGGTTTTGTCCCGATGGGGAGAGGGGTAGCTGGACGGCCCGGTGTGAGGGGGGTGAGGTGGCGGTGCTGCAAGGGGCCCGGCGGCTGCACCTGTCTCCCGCGCCACCGTGCCTCCCTCCCTCTGACACCGGCACAACGGAAGATTAGCCCAGCCTACTTACGGCGCTGCTAATAGGGAGGAAACCTGGCGATTTTTTTTTTTTAAATACCCTTTCTCCCCCGCTGTTGGCGGCCCTGGTCTCTCCTCCAGGGATCTGAGGGTGGAGTTCTTCTTCCCTCCTATTTATATCCTCTCTCGCGCTCCCTGTCTCCAGGCAGAAAAGGGGCGGAGCTAGACCTCTGCTGAGTCACCCTAGACCAGGTGACCAGCCCAGCATATTCCAGAAGCAGGGTGTACTTTGCAACATACTATCTAATGGGCAAGTGTTCAATATCTCATTCCTTCACCCCCTTACACCCATATGGTAATCACAAAGGGGGATTACATACAGTATGTTATAGGGAAGCCTTTGAAAAAAAAACAAATAAAAGCAAATAAAGGCCCTTATGCTATGAACCTGCTAGAGAAGAGATCCGTTTAATTTACAGTAAATGAATAGGGCGCAAATCTTCTAAAACAAACAGAATAAAGTTGATACAGTAAGAAAAGAATTAAGGGGAAAAAAGTGACTATGGCCCAATATTTTTAATGTGCCATAAATTGTCTTCCATCTATGGAAGGAGTTTAATGGAATAGCACTGCTTACCCAATATGGTTGTATATCCTACTGTATTTTACAGCACCTGCCGATTGCGGAAAGACCATTCATTTACTTGCTTTCAATATTTAGAAAGCAGTCTTGTAAATGATTTACAGAAAACCTAGTTAGGTATAACTCATTTTATATAGGGTTACCGGCACCTCATAAAGAGGCCTGTGTCTCGGGAAGCAGGGGGTCCCCGGACCTGAAACCAATGCGGTTCAGCTCCGGAGACCCCCTGCACATCTACACTATGAGTAAAAATTTTTTGATATATTTTGATTCTTGCCGATGTTTGCTCAGAGAGAGCGGCGGATCTCTCTCTGCTGCAAACACATATCGTCAGGGGACGGCGTATCGCCAGGTTATCGGGAGACAGACTGTCTCGCCACCGGCTACTCTGCGTTTTGCTTTCGCAGTGATTCGCCAGGAATTCGGCCCTTCCTGAATACTGCGAGGGCAAATCGCCAAAATCATGCCGATATTGAACCCCTGCCGAGAGTGCTTTTTCAGCGCTTACTGCATGAGGCCCATAGTTCTGAGAGAGGAACTGTTGAAACAGGAATAACAGGAATACTCCGACGTGCGACTCCGCTGGGTAGATGCAGGACAAAGTTTGAAGAAAATAGCGACGCACCACCATCCGTTCAATGTCGAAAAAGAGGGCTACTCAATTTTTTACAAAAAATGTTTATTGAAACATGAAAAAAAAACAGACAAGCACAGCTTGTATAAGAAAAAATGTATTGCAATGATAAAAAAGGTAATAACACTCACTCACGTGAGAAAACACCGGCAGGCGTGTGGTGGCACGGGCGCAAGGATCAAGGAGCGTTGAAATCCCTCAGCTGGTCCCAGCTGGGGTCTGCATGGCGGTTCCTCCGGTGTAAGCGTCCTGCACTGAATCCTGGAAGTGACATCATGCACTCTCGCGAGTCTTTGCCTCCCTCTTCTCGTCTGGTAGCAAGGCTCCAGACAGGCTACCGGTCTCTCGACCTGCTCCTCCTCTTTGAGTCTGGCGTCCACCAAATACAGAGACTAGCCAAATAACTAGTAGGGAAAAAAAGAGACAAACAGCGCACAACTCATGGTGTAGTATATTCAATTATATTGAAATGAAGTGAAGGAAATATGTCGCACGTACATCAAAAAAGATCTATGGAGGGGGGCGTGGCTAACCACGGAGCAGGGCAGACATGAGGAACCTGAGCTCCGTGCCTCAGTGTAAAAAAAGTGACATTATACTGCAAAAAAGCACCAAAAACAACCCCACTAAAAAGGATATAAGTCGGAGCAGAGCAGGTGACCCCGACCAGGACAATAAGAGCCTCGGAAAGCAGGGGTAGGTGATTATACTCTGCAGGGGGAGAGCCGGGCCCGCCAAAACAACATGGCGCCGGTCCACGCTTGAAACCGAGGGAGCAGAGACTGCAGAGACCCGCTGGTAATCGCGGGCTATTTTTAACCCCCTGCCGGGCCTCCGGCTATCAGCGCCACCGGGGCATACAGACCTACCTCCCAAATGAGGGCTGAGACGGTTGGCGGGATATGCGGTAGTGCAGGGCTCTGGTTCTGCTGTGTGGCATCTAAAATGGCTGCCATTGCCCTGTGACTGAGAGGGAGCTGTGCACTGGGCTTGCCATCGCCCCTGTCGGCGGGTCCATCTGATCGTGCCTTCCTACACCCCCCTCCCACTTTCCTGCACCCCCCTCCTACCTTCCTGCACCCCCTCCGCCCCAGCTGTGAGGAGGGAGACTGAGCTGAGCTGCTGTCTTGCTCCGTGCGTTCCAGCTGGATCCAAAATGACCACCACCCTTCTGCATTAAAGGCACAGCTTCCCCTGAAAAATAATTAAATAAACACAAAAAATAAAAATAAAAAAACAGCCTGATACCAACCAAGGTGCTGCTGTAGCATAATTGCAACACTCAAAAGAAGCTATATATGTCCACATAACGCCTGTAAATCAAATTGCAGTTTTATTAAAGTGGCTCGCATACAAACGATTGGCACAGCAGTCTGTGACAAAATTGAATGACTTTGCCCCATTAAAATTGTTCCGAAGGGGTGTGTGTGTGTGGTTTATTTTCCTTGTAGCTTAATGTAATTTGGAAGAACCGAAGCAAGTTTCTTACAAAAAGAGAATGGCAGCCAGACCACAATCACGTTATTCACTAAGAAAGTCAGCTGGGGTTCAGTTGTCTTCAAAACAAGAGTCTTCTATAGATTTTGAAGTTCAGCTGGGTGCAGATAAAAAGGACAACCAACCAACCCATGCTACAAGGATGAAAAAACAGAAGCTAAAGCAGTTGAAAGAGAAAACTCGGACAAAGTTTTCAGATTCACAGACCTGTGAAGGTGTAGCTAAATGTTACTCGTCTGAAGAAAGCAGCACTACAGTCATTGTAAACAAAGAGCCCAGTCCTATGAGCAAGCAGCGATGGTCACGGCAAATTGCATCTGATGATGATGAAGATGACGATGATGAAGATTGCTGTACAGATGCACATTCTTCAGTAGTTAAAAATGTTCAGGGATTGTCACTAGAAAAACAAGCAAGGAAACGAAAAGTCCCTGAGGATATTGCTACCCAAGACCCTGAGATGCATCAGATACCACAAAAGTTGAAAAAATCTATTCGGAAAAAAGGACAATCAACCAACCAATCCATGCTACAAGGATGAAAAAACAGAAGATAAAGCATTTAAAAGAGAAAACTCGGTCAAAGTTTTCAGATTCACAGACCTGTGAAGGTGTAGCCAAATGTGACACTCCTAAAAAAAGCACAACTACAGTCATTATACACAAAGAGCCCAGTCCTGTGAGCAAGCAGAGACGGCCATGGCAGATAGCATATGATGTTGATGATGATGAAGATTGCTGTACAGAGGCACAGTCTTCAGTAGTAAAAGATGTTCAGGGATTGTCACTAGAAAAACAAGCAAGGGAACGAAAAGTCCCTGAGGATATGGCTTCCCAAGACTCTGAGATGCATCAGATACAGCAAAAGTTGAAAAAATCTATATGTAAAAAAGGTAGTCTGAGAACCAAAAGACCAATTCCATCAGGAGAGCCTGAGAAAGAAAGATCTATACCGCAAAGATATGAGCCAGAAAACATAGCAAGTGATGAAGACTCCTCTTCTTCTGAAGTGATCAGTTATACTGGATTCAAAGGACTATACTGGATTCAAAGGACTATTGGCCCATTCCAGGAAAAAGAATACACGTTTAACTGCCTAGACACAATTGTGTTCTACATTATACATGGTTCCGTGATAGTAACAGTCCACGTATCATCTTACCTACTGAAAACAGGAGATTATTTTTTTGTTCCACCTGGTAATATGTACAGTATAAAGAATATTCTGAGTGAGGAAGAAATTCTTAATTTTACTCAAATTAAAGTCAGGCCAAGCGAACAGATTACTTTTTAGTTCAAATCGTTGAGCTGCACTGGGTTTGACTAAACGTGTGTGTTTTGTTTACAAGAAAATTTACTTTGTCCTGTTTACAGATAAAAGTTTCCAAAAAAAAAAATGTTCCGAAGGGGAGGCGCAGGCGCGGGGCGGGGGAGCATGGAGGCTTAAGATTTGAGCTCCTGCCCGGTTTTAATTAATAATTACCGGCTTTATTGCGGAGAAACCGAGCGACAAAAGCATCTCCACAAAGATAAACTGCGGGTGATGCCGCTTAACACAAGGAGAGGGAGAAGAGTCACTTCGGTCACAAGCTATTTTCATAAGTCCCCGAGAGCAATGGCGACGAGCAGCAAGGGCAAAGACAGCAGGGGCAAAGACGGACCCCCCCGCCACCCATGGCAGACAGAGATGCAGATTCTGATGCCAGCAGGCCACCGGCTGGGTCGGGAGACCAGGAATGGTCCAGAGTCAAATATATTAAAGAGCTATGCGGAGAGATGAGGAAGTTCATTAAGTCAGAACTTTGGGCTCTGCGCAAGGACTTAGATGCGCTAGGGGAACGGACCAATGTCTTAGAGTCCAAATCGGATGACACAGTAACAGCCCTGCAACAGACCAAAGCTGATGTTGCCTCTCTTTCTGCTCAGCTGAGGGAGATGAGGGACAGACTGGAGGACTCCGACAACCGCGACAGGAGGAATAACCTCCGAATAAGGGGGGTGCCTGAAGCAGTGACAGATCCAGAAGATTTTGTCATGCGCTGGACTGAACATCTAATGCCAGATAGTGATGATTGTGACAGGCACTTAGACAGGTGCCATAGGGCCCTCCGTTCTCGCCCTCAGCCCGGGGACCCCCCACGAGATATTATTGTGAGATATCATTAGTTCAAAACAAAAGAGACCATCTCCCAGTGCACCAGGAATCAAAAAATGGTGGAATTCGACGAAATCCAACTTCAGGTCTACCAGGATATTGCCCCTTCCACTCTGTCCAGGAGGAGAGCTATGGCCCCCATCACAAAGCTATTGAGGGACCACAACATAAAATACCGGTGGCTATTCCCCTTCGCGCTGCTGGTTATTAAAAATGGCTCTTCATTTACCTTGCGTAGACCCAATGATGGTGAGGCGTTCCTGCGCAAACATGGGCTGGGGCAGTCTCCACGGGGCTCCCCTCATACTTCACCGGGGAGGGAGGTGCCGTCGGCTTCATGGAGCAGGGTCGGAGCTGCGTCTGCTACCTCCAACGCCAAGAAGTGATTTGCCATGTCAAAGCCCCTTCCGATACCTGCTGATAGGAATAGATGCTTAGAGGAGGCGGTTCTTCCCCCTGCATTCCTACACTTTTAAAGGCATCTTCCCTGCGGTTACTGGCTGAGTCCCTAAGGGCTTGGTGCGCCCTCTGGCAGTAGCCGCATATTTGTTCCCTGGCGAGCTGACTACAATTTCGGAGTGGCAGCCATCTTTCTTCTGCTCCGGGCGGGAGCCCTCGGGGAGAAGCGCGGGCTATCAGACCACGCCTCCAGCCAGCACGTCAACGCATTGTGGTCGGCTGGTCCCTCCCCCCCGGCACCGCTGGATGATGCGTATCATGTTGGGCAGTGACATGAGTGAGAGGGACGACCTGCCGGCAGTGGGGGATGAGGAGGCGGCTCTACGCTGTCCCATACATGAGCACGGACACTGGGGGCGCCCCGGAAGGGGGGGTTTATATATATATATATTTATCTCGGTCGGGCCATGTTAGATTTGGATGGGTTGGGAGAGGAATAGAGGATGAAGTAAGTCAGAGAGAAGTTTAAACAGTTGGCTCACTAGGGGATGCCTAGGGGAAGGGGGGGGGGAAGGAAGAAAGAGCTGCCTAGGTTGGGAGGTCTGGGCGAGGTTCTCTCCCCCGGGACCTTTCCTTCTGGGTTAAGCACCTCCCCTTCTTAGCATGGGATATTTCCGCGGACCGGGGGAGCGGAGGGTTAGGTTTAGGAGGGATAGAGGTAGAAGCGGGTCTAAATGGGGGAAGGGGCGGCTATCTTTACACAAGACCCCTAAAGTTGATTGTTATGTAGGGACATCTAGGTGTTTTCACGTTGGCTCATATGCGCCTATACAGTAACAAATTTGGTAAGGGCTTATAGGGGAAAAGTTAGGGGCCTATATATGTTCACTTGAATTTAAGTGCTTCTAGGTAGAAAAGTAGTTTAACTGGGGGTCTTGGAAGCAAACGGTCGGTAAAGAGGGGAGGGGAGCCCCCCTCCTTAGGGGAAGAGGTATATCAGGGATTGTGACTTACCTCAAGGTTAATTAGGAATTTTCACGGTTTTGAGTTATAGGTTTCTCCTGTGGACATTGTAACTATAAGTTATGTCGGTATAATACAATGTAAACGGGGTCTACTCCGCGTCAGGCGTCTCTCGTTTTCGACCCAAATTCTGGTGATGGGTCCTTCTCAAGTCCCTAGTGGGTCTGTCCAATTGGACACAGATCAGCCCAGGTTGGCGGGCGATCTGCTTGAACCCACCTTACGGAACAAGGATCCTACCTGGGTCGTCCCAGTGTGGATCCTTCAGAGTTTATGTTTAAGTGTTAAATGGGATGTATCCTAATGTTTTTGTGTTCTTTGTGTTCCCCCGCCCACCCTCTTTCCCACCCCCTCCTTCCTTCCTCGCCATGGCCTCCCAGGGGGGGGGGGGAAGGGGATCTGCCTGCGGCGGATCCTTTGGAGCTTCAGACGTCACGAGGTCCGACAATTCCGTTGATAGACGCCCCGCTTCTCTGGTTAGGGTAAGACGCTCGCTCTGGCACTGCATCCCACACTTGTTGTTATTATATGGCTCTTAACATTATATCACATAATGTGAAAGGCTTTAATAGCCCCATTAAGCGTAAAATAGCATTCACAGAATATAAGAAATTAGGGGTTGATGTCTTAATGCTCCAGGAGACGCACTTCAGTACGAGGTGTGCTCCTCGCTCCATGGATAAGCAATATTACCAATTTTATCTCTCCTCGGCATCCGAAAAAAAGAAGGGGGTTGCCATACTGTTCCATACTAGGACTCCGTTTATTGCTAAGGGGGTGTGGAGGGACAAGGAAGGTCGATATATTATTCTAACGGACTCCATTCAGGAGCAACCTATCACATTAGCTGGATGCAAACTTTTTGAAAGCTTCTTTAAATCCTTGAACTCCTTGGCCCATGGGTACTTAATCGTTGCAGGAGACTTCAATGTAGCCCTGCAGCCTACATTGGATAGGTCTAGCGCCCTTCGAACAAGCACCAAGAAGGTGTTGTCCTCCCTGAACTCGGGTCTCCGGAAAAATTGTCTAGCAGATATTTGGAGAGAGTTGCACCCACTTGAAAAAGATTATACCTTTTATTCCCACCCTCATAACTCGTACAGCAGAATCGACTACTTCTTTGTTTCTAGTAGACTGGTCCCTTTGGTCTCCCGAGCTGAAAACCATGATATTTCATGGTCAGACCACGCACCGATTGTGCTAAGGTGCAACCAAATTAAATCTGACAGACTTGGAGCAAACTGGAAAGTAAATGAATGTCTTTTGAAAATCCCAGATATACAGTATGCGAACACATTGGTAGGGAGATTGGCCAATTTTTTGAGATCAACGCTGGCTCTGTGGATTCTCAGTTAGTCCTCTGGGAGGCTCACAAGGCGACCCTTACGGGCACGTTGATTAGTGTCGCAGCGAGACGCAAGCGGGAGAGGGATGCCAAAATTGCCACCCTTCAGTCTAAACTAAGCGCCCTCTCAGAGAGCCATAAAAGAAGGCCAGATCCGCAGGTCCTCAAGGAACTGAAGGACATTAAGATTGAATTAAATTTTCTATCAACGCCCAGTATCTTTGTATCTTTGACAAAGGCCTCATGGGCTGAAACGTGTCAGAAGAAGATCCGTCAGCACTGCACTTGTCCAATAAAGTATTTCAGTCACCAGTTTAGCCTCTGCTGCCTTTTCATTGTGACGGCTGTGCACCATTTCTCCTCCTGGAAGAGGATTTCCCATCTACTGATACCGCGGTAGCACGCCGGGCTGCAGGCATAGCAGAGACCACATACCTCATCACCACCGGTCAGGTGACCGCCCCTTGGGACGCCGCGCTACCTGAGGGGTTGGCGGTTCATCACACAGTGGACGGCATAGAGGATTTTCGCACCGGGGCAGCATTATCCCAATACGTGCTACAGAGAAGACATACAGCACCACCGCCGGTCAGGTGACCGCCCCTCAGGACGCCGCACGGCCAGAGGGGTTGGCGGTTCATCACACAGTCTACTGCATGGAGGATCCTTGCCTACAGAGCCGTGCACTTCAATACACGTGAGTCTCTCTATCTCAACCTTATCTAGTGCCTTTATGTGAGCCAGTTGTTGGGAGAGACTACTGCACACTACATGCTATATACCATTCATTTATTGAAGTGGCTGTGTCTTTATTATCTGCTTGCAACTGCAGCTCAAAGTTTACTTCTAGAGCCCTGCGTGGGTTAACTTTGTTTAACCTGTTTTGGACATCCTTGTAGTAGCTCTTCAGTGCTATGATGGCAGAGGATCACTTTCTCTTGGGCCCCACCTTACACTCCCCTGGGATGCTCACAGTAGGAGGGTGTCCTCGGACATAGGTCACTATTATTTTCTTCTCTTTGCTAAGAGATCTGGATTTCTGCTGCTCTGCCCAATTCATATGCATGTTTCAGTGCTGGGGTGGCAGGGGTAAATCCTTTTAAGAGTACTCCACCCATTATTCCCTGGGGATGTTCACCATGAGAATGAGTAAAAAGAATACAATATAACTGCTTCTCCATGCCAGTCCCAGTGCTACTATTTGGGTAACCCCTAGTGTCCCACAGGTCTCCACTCTGGGGGCCTGTACTACTCTGTTTCTTTTATTCTAGGGAGCCTAACTTCCGAGGGCACATCCCGATCTGTAAAACAAAGAAGGGGATGCCTACCCTATACTACTTATTTACATTTCTATATACAGGTGAAGCCCCCTCCACTCTCTCCCAGGGCCGCCAACAGAAATCGTGGGGCCCGGGACAAACATTTTAAGCAGGGCCCCCCCGTGTCGATGGTATTGCCCGCCACCCCCCCCCCATTTCACACCTCACGAGCCCCCTCTCTTTCCCCCCATCCCATGTATTTCTCTCCCTTCCGTCTCACCCTCCCGCCTCGCATGTATTTCTCTCCCCTGCTTCTCACTCTTACTCCCTCTTTTCCTCACTCACCCCCTCTCTCCTCTCCCTCTGTTAATTACCCCACGCTCACTCATTCCGCCCCCCACCCCACACACAATTCCCCCCACAAGATATATACCAAAAAACTTCCCACCCCCAATGCAAAAAACTTTCCATCCCCAAATATATACAACCGCCCCCCCCCAAATGCATACAAAAACCCCACCTACCCAATACATACACACACACACACACATACTCCCAGTAAGATAGATAGATATATGTATATATTACTGGGAATATATATATATATATATATATATATATATATATATATATATAAATATATATATATATATATATATATATCTTACTGGGAATATATATATTATATATATATATATATATATATATCTCCAAACCCTATAAAAAAATACCCCAAGCCCCCCAAACCCTATAAAAAAATACCCCAAACCCTATAAAAAAATACCCCAAGCCCCCCAAACCATATAAAAAATACCCCAAGCCCCCCAAACCCTCTATAAAATACCCCAAGCTCCCCAAACCCTCTACAAAATACCCCAAGCTCCCCAAACCGTATACAAAATACCCCAAGCCCCCCAAACCCTATAAAAAATACCCCAAGCCCCCAAACCCTATAATAAAATACCAAAAGCCCCCCAAACCCTATAAAAAATACCACACGCCCCCAAAACCCTAGAAAAAATACCCCAAGCCCCCCAAACCCTATACAAAATACCCCAAGCCCCCCAAACCCTATACAAAATACCCCAAGCCCCCTAAACCCTATACTAAATACCCCATGCCCTCCAAACCCTATACAAAATACCCCAATACCTATATATAAAAATCAGACTTACCTGCACGGGTGTGCTGCGGGGTGGGGTCGATGCTGGCCCGATGCTGCGGGGGGGATGGCGGGACGGCCCGGTGGCAATGGGGGGGGGGGGCGGCGGTTTTGGCCCGATGGGGAGAGGGGTAGCTGGACGGCCCGGTGTGAGGGGGGTGAGGTGGCGGTGCTGCAAGGCGCCCGGCGGCTGCACCTGTCTCCCGTGCCACCGCGCCACCGCGCCTCCCTCTGACACGGCACGCCGGGAGATTAACCCAGCCTACTTCCGGCGCTGCTAATAGGGAGGAGACCTGGCGTTTTTTTTTTTAATTAACTGGCGCCCGGCCGCGCAGGGGGCCTGAGCGGCCGGGACACCCTGACCCACGGGGCCTGGGACACCAGTACCCTTTCTCCCCCGCTGTTGGCGGCCCTGGTCTCTCCTCCAGGGATCTGAGGGTGGAGTTCTTCTTCCCTCCTATTTATATCCTCTCTCCCGCTCCCTGTCTCCAGGCAGAAAAGGGGCGGAGTTAGACCTCTGCTGAGTCACCCTAGACCAAGTGACCAGCCCAGCATATTCCAGAAGCAACATACTATCTGATGGGGCAAGTGTTCAATATCTCATTCCTTCACCCCCTTACACCCATATGGTAATCACAAAGGGGGATTACATACAGTATGTTATAGGGAAGCCTTTGAAAAAAAAACAAATAAAAGCAAATAAAGGCCCTTATGCTATCAACCTGCTAGAGAAGAGATCCGTTTAATTTACAGTAAATGAATAGGGAGCAAATCTTCTAAAACAAACAGAATAAAGTTGATACAGTAAGAAAAGAATTAAGGGGAAAAAGTGACTATGGCCCAATATTTTTAATGTGCCATAAATTGTCTTCCATCTACGGAAGGAGTTTAATGGAATAGCACTGCTTGTCATGGAACCAGAACTACCTTTCTGATTCACCTCCCTCTCTCCTTTGCAGCTTCTGCCTGTCAGATCTTATTCCCAGCTGCATGGAGTTTGCACACACATACTGTGCCTGTGTAACTTGCAACAATGTTGCATTTCTTGCTTCTGGGCATGGAATCAGTGAGCTGCTACTGCAGTTTCTGAGATCCTCACCAAAATGGGCTAGTCTGCCCCCCTCCTGTTTGTTCAGACATAGTCTGCCCCTAGACTATTCCTTTACCCACACTGCCCCTCACTTCCTTTTCCACCCTGGAGACAGTGAGTACAGAACCCCTTCTCTGTTCATCCCCCATGGTGAGGTCATCTCTTTTTACCGGTTTCTAACTAATAATCACCACTACATACCATCCACAAGTATTTGTATCCTGCTGCTTTTCCCAATAAAGTGGAGGAAATATTATAGGGCTTGGAGTGATTTAAAAGGGAACTGTGTTAATGCTATCGGGAGCCATTCACACATCAAACGTGACCCTGGCTTCAGAAAACTGCTTACCCAATATGGTTGTATATCCTACTGTATTTTACAGCACCTGCCGATTGCGGAAAGACCATTCATTTACTTGCTTTCAATATTTAGAAAGCAGTCTTGTAAATGATTTACAGAAAACCTAGTTAGGTATAACTCATTTTATATAGGGTTACCGGCACCTCATAAAGAGGCCTGTGTCTCGGGAAGCAGGGGGTCCCCAGCCCTGAAACCAATGCGGTTCAGCTCCGGAGACCCCCTGCACATCTACACTATGAGTAAAAATTGTTTTGATATATTTTTATTCTTGCCGATGTTTGCTCAGAGAGAGCGGCGGATCTCTCTCTGCTGCAAACACATATCGGCAGGGGACGGCGTATCGCCAGGTTATCGGGAGACAGACTGTCTCGCCACCGGCTACTCTGCGTTTTGCTTTCGCAGTGATTCGCCAGGGATTCGGCCCTTCCTGAATACTGCGAGGGCAAATCGCCAAAATCATGCCGATATTGAACCCCTGCCGAGAGTGCTATTTCAGCGCTTACTGCATGAGGCCCATAGTCCTGAGAGAGGAACTGTTGAAACAGGAATAACAGGAATACTCCGACGTGCGACTCCGCTGGGTAGATGCAGGAGAAAGTTTGAAGAAAATAGCGACGCACCACCATCCGTTCAATGTCGAAAAAGAGGGCGACTCAATTTTTTACAAAATGCATGTGAAACATGAAAAAAAAACAGACAAGCACAGCTTGTATAAGAAAAAATGTATTGCAATGATAAAAAAGGTGATAACACTCACTCACGTGAGAAAACACCGGCAGGCGTGTGGTGGCACGGGCGCAAGGATCATGGAGCGTTGAAATCCCTCAGCTGGTCCCAGCTGGGGTCTGCATGGCGGTTCCTCCGGTGTCAGCGTCCTGCACTGAATCCTGGAAGTGACATCATGCACTCTCGCGAGTCTTTGCCTCCGTCTTCTCGTCTGGTAGCAAGGCTTCAGACAGGCTACCGGTCTCTCGACCTGCTCCTCCTCTTTGAATCTGGCGTCCACCAAATACAGAGACTAGCCAAATAACTAGTAGGGAAAAAAAGAGACAAACAGCGCACAACTCATGGTGTAGTATATTCAATTATATTGAAATGAAGTGAAGGAAATATGTCGCACGTACATCAAAAAAGATCTATGGAGGGGGGCGTGGCTAACTACGGAGCAGGGCAGACGTGAGGAACCTGAGCTCCGTGCCTCAGTGTAAAAAAAAGTGACATTATACTGCAAAAAAGCACCAAAAACAACCCCACTAAAAAGGATATAAGTCGGAGCAGAGCAGGTGACCCCGACCAGGAGAATAAGTGCCTCGGAAAGCAGGGGTAGGTGATTATACTCTGCGGGGGAGAGCCGGACCCGCCAAAACAACATGGCGCTGGTCCGCGCTTGAAACCGAGGGAGCAGAGACTGCAGAGACCCGCTGGTAATTGCGGTCTATTTTTGACCCCCTGCCGGGCCTCCGGCTATCAGCACCACCGAGGCATACAGACCTACCTCCCATCTGAGGGCTGAGACGGTCGGCGGGACATGCGGTAGTGCAGGGCTCTGGTTCCGCTGTGTGGCATATAAAATGGCTGACATTGCCCTGTGACTGAGAGGGAGCTGTGCACTGGGCTTGCCATCGCCCCTGTCGGCGTGTCCGTCTGATCGTGCCTTCCTACACCCCCCTCCCACTTTCCTGCACCCCCTCCTACCTTCCTGCAACCCCTCCGCCCCAGCTGTGAGGAGGGAGACTGAGCTGAGCTGCTGTCTTGCTCCGTGCGTTAAAGCCGGATCCAAAATGACCACCACCCTTCTGCATTAAAGGCACAGCTTCCCCTGGAAAATAATTAAATAAACACAAAAAAAACCAAAAAAAAAACAGCCTGATACCAACCAAGGTGCTGCTGTAGCATAATTGCAACACTCAAAAGAAGCTATACATGCCTTGGCCATCAGGCAATGTCCACATAACGCCTGTAAATCAAATTGCAGTTTTATTAAAGAGGCTCGCATACACACGATTGGCAGAGCAGTCCGTGACAAAATTGAATGACTTTGCCCCATTAAAAATGTTCCGAAGGGGTGTGTGTGTGTGGTTTATTTTCCTTGTAGCTTAATGTAATTTGGAAGAACCGAAGCAAGTTTCTTACAAAAAGAGAATGGCAGCCAGACCACAAGCACGTTATTCACTAAGAAAGTCAGCTGGGGTTCAGTTGTCTTCAATAGATTTTGAAGTTCAGCTGGGTGCAGATAAAAAGGACAACCAACCAACCCATGCTACAAGGATGAAAAAACAGAAGCTAAAGCAGTTGAAAGAGAAAACTCGGTCAAAGTTTTCAGATTCACAGACCTGTGAAGGTGTAGCTAAATGTTACTCGTCTGAAGAAAGCAGCACTACAGTCATTGTAAACAAAGAGCCCAGTCCTATGAGCAAGCAGCGATGGTCACAGCAAATTGCATCTGATGATGATGAAGATGACGATGATGAAGATTGCTGTACAGATGCACATTCTTCAGTAGTTAAAAATGTTCAGTGATTGTCACTAGAAAAACAAGCAAGGAAACGAAAAGTCCCTGAGGATATGGCTACCCAAGACCCTGAGATGCATCAGATACCACAAAAGTTGAAAAAAATCTATTCGGGAAAAAGGACAATCAACCAACCCATGCTACAAGGATGAAAAAACAGAAGATAAAGCATTTAAAAGAGAAAACTCGGTCAAAGTTTTCAGATTCACAGACCTGTGAAGGTGTAGCCAAATGTGACACTCCTAAAAAAAGCACAACTACAGTCATTATACACAAAGAGCCCAGTCCTGTGAGCAAGCAGAGACGGCCATGGCAGATTGCATATGATGTTGATGATGATGAAGATTGCTGTACAGAGGCACAGTCTTCAGTAGTAAAAGATGTTCAGTGATTGTCACTAGAAAAACAAGCAAGGGAACGAAAAGTCCCTGAGGATATGGCTTCCCAAGACTCTGAGATGCATCAGATACAGCAAAAGTTGAAAAAATCTATATGTAAAAAAGGTAGTCTGAGAACCAAAAGACCAATTTCATCAGGAGAGCCTGAGAAAGAAAGATCTATACCACAAAGATATGAGCCAGAAAACATAGCAAGTGATGAAGACTCCTCTTCTTCTGAAGTGATCAGTTATACTGGATTCAAAGTTCTTCATGGAGCCGGTGTTCATAATAATAAATCCAGCGTATGCTTCCAAAGCGGGAGCGGTCCTACTGTTTCGCGGGCTAGCCGATTTACCCGTCATGATTTGAAGCCAATCGTATGTGAGATGTATGAATCTTCAGGAACTGATGAAGAAGAAACAGGAAATTGGGACGAGGATATATTCGCCAGAACAAAATTGCGGAAATCCCTTATGTTCAAAATAAGAACATATTTCCTGCAGAGCCTACCTTTATTGTAGATCAAGCTGAAAGAACAGAAGTACAGGCATACCCCAGTTTAAGGACACACACTTTAAGTACACTCGCGAGTAAGGACATATCGCCCAATAGGCAAACGGCAGCTCGCGCATGCGCCTGTCAGCATATCCTGAACAGCAATACCGGCTCCCTACCTGTACCGAAGCTGTGCGCAAGCGGGGAAACTATAGAGCCTGTTACAAATGCGTTATTTACATCAGTTATGCATGTATAGGACGATTGCAGTACAGTACATGCATCGATAAGTGGAAAAAAGGTAGTGCTTCACTTTAAGTACATTTTCGCTTTACATACATGCGCTGGACCCATTGCGTTCGTTAATGCGGGTATGCCTGTACTTTTTGAGTGTATCAAAACTGCTGAGAATTGCACATTTCATGGATCAAGGGAATCGATCTGTGTCTGCAAAAGCATTAACCAGTCTACATTTTCTACTGGTAAATGGATTACTGGCCCATTCCAGGAAAAAGAATACACGTTTAACGGCCTAGACACAATTGTTTTCTACATTATACATGGTTCCGTGATGGTAACAGTCCACGTATCATCTTACCTACTGAAAACAGGAGATTATTTTTTTGTTCCACCTGGTAATATGTACAATATAAAGAATATTCTGAGTGAGGAAGCAATTCTTCATTTTACTCAAATTAAAGTCAGGCCAAGCGAACAGATTCCTTTTTAGTTCAAATCGTTGAGCTGCACTGGGTTTGACTAAACGTGTGTGTTTTGTTTAAAAGAAAATTTACTTTGTCCTGTTTACAGATAAAAGTTTCCAAAAAAAAAAAATGTTCCGAAGGGGAGGCGCAGGCGCGGGGCGGGGGAGCATGGAGGCTTAAGATTTGAGCTCCTGCCAGTTTTTAATTAATAATTACCGGCTTTATTGCGGAGAAACCGAGCGACAAAAGCATCTCCACAAAGATAAACTGCGGGTGATGCCGCTTAACACAAGGAGAGGGAGAAGAGTCACTTCGGTCATAAGCTATTTTCATAAGTCCCCGAGAGCAATGGCGACGAGCAGCAAGGGCAAAGACAGCAGGGGCAAAGACGGACCCCCCCGCCACCCATGGCAGACAGAGATGCAGATTCCGATGCCAGCAGGCCACCGGCTGGGTCGGGAGACCAGGAATGGTCCAGAGTCAAATATATTAAAGAGCTATGCGGAGAGATGAGGAAGTTCATTAAGTCAGAACTTTGGGCTCTGCGCAAGGACTTAGATGCGCTAGGGGAACGGACCAATGTCTTAGAGTCCAAATCGGATGACACAGTAACAGCCCTGCAACAGACCAAAGCTGATGTTGCCTCTCTTTCTGCTCAGCTGAGGGAGATGGGGGACAGACTGGAGGACTCCGACAACCGCGACAGGAGGAATAACCTCCGAATAAGGGGGGTGCCTGAAGCAGTGACAGATCCAGAAGATTTTGTCATGCGCTGGACTGAACATCTAATGCCAGATAGTGATGATTGTGACAGGCACTTAGACAGGTGCCATAGGGCCCTCCGTTCTCGCCCTCAGCCCGGGGACCCCCCACGAGATATTATTGTGAGATATCATTAGTTCAAAACAAAAGAGACCATCTCCCAGTGCACCAGGAATCAAAAAATGGTGGAATTCGACGAAATCCAACTTCAGGTCTACCAGGATATTGCCCCTTCCACTCTGTCCAGGAGGAGAGCTATGGCCCCCATCACAAAGCTATTGAGGGACCACAACATAAAATACCGGTGGCTATTCCCCTTCGCGCTGCTGGTTATTAAAAATGGCTCTTCATTTACCTTGCGTAGACCCAATGATGGTGAGGCGTTCCTGCGCAAACATGGGCTGGGGCAGTCTCCACGGGGCTCCCCTCATACTTCACCGGGGAGGGAGGTGCCGTCGGCTTCATGGAGCAGGGTCGGAGCTGCGTCTGCTACCTCCAACGCCAAGAAGTGATTTGCCATGTCAAAGCCCCTTCCGATACCTGCTGATAGGAATAGATGCTTAGAGGAGGCGGTTCTTCCCCCTGCATTCCTACACTTTTAAAGGCATCTTCCCTGCGGTTACTGGCTGAGTCCCTAAGGGCTTGGTGCGCCCTCTGGCAGTAGCCGCATATTTGTTCCCTGGCGAGCTGACTACAATTTCGGAGTGGCAGCCATCTTTCTTCTGCTCCGGGCGGGAGCCCTCGGGGAGAAGCGCGGGCTATCAGACCACGCCTCCAGCCAGCACGTCAACGCATTGTGGTCGGCTGGTCCCTCCCCCCCGGCACCGCTGGATGATGCGTATCATGTTGGGCAGTGACATGAGTGAGAGGGACGACCTGCCGGCAGTGGGGGATGAGGAGGCGGCTCTACGCTGTCCCATACATGAGCACGGACACTGGGGGCGCCCCGGAAGGGGGGGTTTATATATATATATATTTATCTCGGTCGGGCCATGTTAGATTTGGATGGGTTGGGAGAGGAATAGAGGATGAAGTAAGTCAGAGAGAAGTTTAAACAGTTGGCTCACTAGGGGATGCCTAGGGGAAGGGGGGGGGGAAGGAAGAAAGAGCTGCCTAGGTTGGGAGGTCTGGGCGAGGTTCTCTCCCCCGGGACCTTTCCTTCTGGGTTAAGCACCTCCCCTTCTTAGCATGGGATATTTCCGCGGACCGGGGGAGCGGAGGGTTAGGTTTAGGAGGGATAGAGGTAGAAGCGGGTCTAAATGGGGGAAGGGGCGGCTATCTTTACACAAGACCCCTAAAGTTGATTGTTATGTAGGGACATCTAGGTGTTTTCACGTTGGCTCATATGCGCCTATACAGTAACAAATTTGGTAAGGGCTTATAGGGGAAAAGTTAGGGGCCTATATATGTTCACTTGAATTTAAGTGCTTCTAGGTAGAAAAGTAGTTTAACTGGGGGTCTTGGAAGCAAACGGTCGGTAAAGAGGGGAGGGGAGCCCCCCTCCTTAGGGGAAGAGGTATATCAGGGATTGTGACTTACCTCAAGGTTAATTAGGAATTTTCACGGTTTTGAGTTATAGGTTTCTCCTGTGGACATTGTAACTATAAGTTATGTCGGTATAATACAATGTAAACGGGGTCTACTCCGCGTCAGGCGTCTCTCGTTTTCAACCCAAATTCTGGTGATGGGTCCTTCTCAAGTCCCTAGTGGGTCTGTCCAATTGGACACAGATCAGCCCAGGTTGGCGGGCGATCTGCTTGAACCCACCTTACGGCACAAGGATCCTACCTGGGTCGTCCCAGTGTGGATCCTTCAGAGTTTATGTTTAAGTGTTAAATGGGATGTATCCTAATGTTTTTGTGTTCTTTGTGTTCCCCCGCCCACCCTCTTTCCCACCCCCTCCTTCCTTCCTCGCCATGGCCTCCCAGGGGGGGGGGGAAGGGGATCTGCCTGCGGCGGATCCTTTGGAGCTTCAGACGTCACGAGGTCCGACAATTCCGTTGATAGACGCCCCGCTTCTCTGGTTAGGGTAAGACGCTCGCTCTGGCACTGCATCCCACACTTGTTGTTATTATATGGCTCTTAACATTATATCACATAATGTGAAAGGCTTTAATAGCCCCATTAAGCGTAAAATAGCATTCACAGAATATAAGAAATTAGGGGTTGATGTCTTAATGCTCCAGGAGACGCACTTCAGTACGAGGTGTGCTCCTCGCTCCATGGATAAGCAATATTACCAATTTTATCTCTCCTCGGCATCCGAAAAAAAGAAGGGGGTTGCCATACTGTTCCATACTAGGACTCCGTTTATTGCTAAGGGGGTGTGGAGGGACAAGGAAGGTCGATATATTATTCTAACGGACTCCATTCAGGAGCAACCTATCACATTAGCTGGATGCAAACTTTTTGAAAGCTTCTTTAAATCCTTGAACTCCTTGGCCCATGGGTACTTAATCGTTGCAGGAGACTTCAATGTAGCCCTGCAGCCTACATTGGATAGGTCTAGCGCCCTTCGAACAAGCACCAAGAAGGTGTTGTCCTCCCTGAACTCGGGTCTCCGGAAAAATTGTCTAGCAGATATTTGGAGAGAGTTGCACCCACTTGAAAAAGATTATACCTTTTATTCCCACCCTCATAACTCGTACAGCAGAATCGACTACTTCTTTGTTTCTAGTAGACTGGTCCCTTTGGTCTCCCGAGCGGAAATCCATGATATTTCATGGTCAGACCACGCACCGATTGTGCTAAGGTGCAACCAAATTAAATCTGACAGACTTGGAGCAAACTGGAAAGTAAATGAATGTCTTTTGAAAATCCCAGATATACAGTATGCGAACACATTGGTAGGGAGATTGGCCAATTTTTTGAGATCAACGCTGGCTCTGTGGATTCTCAGTTAGTCCTCTGGGAGGCTCACAAGGCGACCCTTACGGGCACGTTGATTAGTGTCGCAGCGAGACGCAAGCGGGAGAGGGATGCCAAAATTGCCACCCTTCAGTCTAAACTAAGCGCCCTCTCAGAGAGCCATAAAAGAAGGCCAGATCCGCAGGTCCTCAAGGAACTGAAGGACATTAAGATTGAATTAAATTTTCTATCAACGCCCAGTATCTTTGTATCTTTGACAAAGGGAAGAAGATCCGTCAGCACTGCACTTGTCCAATAAAGTATTTCAGTCACCAGTTTAGCCTCTGCTGCCTTTTCATTGTGACGGCTGTGCACCATTTCTCCTCCTGGAAGAGGATTTCCCATCTACTGATACAGTGGTAGCACGCCGGGCTGCAGGCATAGCAGAGACCACATACCTCATCACCGCCGGTCAGGTGACCGCCCCTTGGGACGCCGCGCTACCAGAGGGGTTGGCGGTTCATCACACAGTGGACGGTATAGAGGATTTTCGCACCGGGGCAGCATTATCCCAATACGGGCTACAGAGAAGACATACAGCACCACCGCCGGTCAGGTGACCGCCCCTCAGGACGCCGCACGACCAGAGGGGTTGGCGGTTCATCACACAGTCTACCGCATGGAGGATCCTTGCCTACAGAGCCGTGCACTTCAATAAACGTGAGTCTCTCTATCTCAACCTTATCTAGTGCCTTTATGTGAGCCAGTTGTTGGGAGAGACTACTACACACTACATGCTACATACCATTCATTTATTGAAGTGGCCATTCATTTATTATCTGCTTGCAACTGCAGCTCAAAGTTTACTTCTAGAGCCCTGCGTGGGTTAACTTTGTTTAACCCGTTTTGGACATCCTTGTAGTAGCTCTTCAGTGCTTTGATGGCAGAGGATCACTTTCTCTTGGGCCCCACCTTACACTCCCCTGGGATGCTCACAGTAGGAGGGTGTCCACGGACATAGGTCACTATTATTTTCTTCTCTTTGCTAAGAGATCTGGATTTCTGCTGCTCTGCCCAACTCATATGCATGTTTCAGTGCTGGGGTGGCAGGGGTAAATCCTTTTAAGAGTACTCCACCCATTATTCCCTGGGGATGTTCACCATGAGAATGAGTAAAAAGAATACAATATAACTGCTTCTCCATGCCAGTCCCAGTGCTACTATTTGGGAAACCCCTAGTGTCCCACAGGTCTCCACTCTGGGGGCCTGTACTACTCTGTTTCTTTTATTCTAGGGAGCCTAACTTCCGAGGGCACTTCCCGATCTGTAAAACAAAGAAGGGGATGCCTACCCTATACTACTTATTTACATTTCTATATAGAGGTGAGGCCCCCTCCACTGTCTCTCCCAGGGCCACCAACAGAAATTGTGGGGCCCGGGACAAACATTTTAAGCAGGGCCCCCCCGTGTCGAAGGTATTGCCCGCCACCCCCCCCCCCCCTATTTCACACCTCACGAGCCCCCTCTCTTTCCCCCCATCCCATGTATTTCTCTCCCTTCCGTCTCACCCTCCCGCCTCGCATGTATTTCTCTCCCCTGCTTCTCACTCTTACTCCCTCTTTTCCTCACTCACCCCCTCTCTCCTCTCCCTCTGTTAATTACCCCACGCTCACTCATTCCGCCCCCCACCCCACACACAATTCCCCCCACAAGATATATACCAAAAAACTTCCCACCCCCCAATGCAAAAAACTTTCCACCCCCAAATATATACAACCGCCCCCCCCCCCAAATGCATACAAAAACCCCACCTACCCAATACATACATACACACACACACACACACACACACACACACACACACACACACACACACACACACACACACACACACACACACACACACACACACACACACACACACACACACTCCCAGTAAGATAGATAGATATATGTATATCTTACTGGGAATATATATATATATATGTGTGTGTATATATATATATATATGTATATATATATTCCCAGTAAGATATACATAAATCTATCTATCTTACTGGGAATATATATATATATATATATATATATATATATATATATATCTTACTGGGAATATATATATATTGGGGGTATTTTTTTATAGGGTTTGGATATATATATATATATATATATATATATATATATATGTATATATATATATATATATATATATATATATATATATATATCCAAACCCTATAAAAAAATACCCCAAGCCCCCCAAACCCTATAAAAAAAATAACCCAAAACCTATAAAAAAATACCCCAAGCCCCCCAAACCATCTAAAAAATACCCCAAGCCCCCCAAACCCTCTATAAAATACCCCAAGCTCCCCAAACCCTCTACAAAATACCCCAAGCCCCCCAAACCATATACAAAATACCCCAAGGCCCCCAAACCCTATAAAAAATACCCCAAGCCCCCCAAACGCTAAAAAAAATACCCCAAGCCCCCCAAACCCTATAGAAAATACCACAAGCCCCCCAAACCCTATAAAAAATACCCCAAGCCCCCCAAACCCTATACAAAATACCCCAAGCCCCCCAAACCCTATACAAAATACCCCAAGCCCCCCAAACCCTGTACTAAATACCCCATGCCCTCCAAACCCTATACAAAATACCCCAATACCTATATATAAAAATCAGACTTACCTGCACGGGTGTGCTGCGGGGTGGGGTCAATGCTGGCCCGATGCTGCGGGAGGGATGGCGGGACGGCCCGGTGGCAATGGGGGGGGCGGCGGTTTTGTCCCGATGGGGAGAGGGGTAGCTGGACGGCCCGGTGTGAGGGGGGTGAGGTGGCGGTGCTGCAAGGGGCCCGGCGGCTGCACCTGTCTCCCGCGCCACCGCGCCTCCCTCCCTCTGACACCGGCACAATGGAAGATTAGCCCAGCCTACTTACGGCGCTGCTAATAGGGAGGAAACCTGGCGATTTTTTTTTTTTAAATACCCTTTCTCCCCCGCTGTTGGCGGCCCTGGTCTCTCCTCCAGGGATCTGAGGGTGGAGTTCTTCTTCCCTCCTATTTATATCCTCTCTCGCGCTCCCTGTCTCCAGGCAGAAAAGGGGCGGAGCTAGACCTCTGCTGAGTCACCCTAGACCAGGTGACCAGCCCAGCATATTCCAGAAGCAGGGTGTACTTTGCAACATACTATCTAATGGGCAAGTGTTCAATATCTCATTCCTTCACCCCCTTACACCCATATGGTAATCACAAAGGGGGATTACATACAGTATGTTATAGGGAAGCCTTTGAAAAAAAAACAAATAAAAGCAAATAAAGGCCCTTATGCTATGAACCTGCTAGAGAAGAGATCCGTTTAATTTACAGTAAATGAATAGGGCGCAAATCTTCTAAAACAAACAGAATAAAGTTGATACAGTAAGAAAAGAATTAAGGGGAAAAAAGTGACTATGGCCCAATATTTTTAATGTGCCATAAATTGTCTTCCATCTATGGAAGGAGTTTAATGGAATAGCACTGCTTACCAATATGGTTGTATATCCTACTGTATTTTACAGCACCTGCCGATTGCGGAAAGACCATTCATTTACTTGCTTTCAATATTTAGAAAGCAGTCTTGTAAATGATTTACAGAAAACCTAGTTAGGTATAACTCATTTTATATAGGGTTACCGGCACCTCATAAAGAGGCCTGTGTCTCGGGAAGCAGGGGGTCCCCGGACCTGAAACCAATGCGGTTCAGCTCCGGAGACCCCCTGCACATCTACACTATGAGTAAAAAATTTTTGATATATTTTGATTCTTGCCGATGTTTGCTCAGAGAGAGCGGCGGATCTCTCTCTGCTGCAAACACATATCGTCAGGGGACGGCGTATCGCCAGGTTATCGGGAGACAGACTGTCTCGCCACCGGCTACTCTGCGTTTTGCTTTTGCAGTGATTCGCCAGGGATTCGGCCCTTCCTGAATACTGCGAGGGCAAATCGCCAAAATCATGCCGATATTGAACCCCTGCCGAGAGTGCTTTTTCAGCGCTTACTGCATGAGGCCCATAGTCCTGAGAGAGGAACTGTTGAAACAGGAATAACAGGAATACTCCGACGTGCGACTCCGCTGGGTAGATGCAGGAGAAAGTTTGAAGAAAATAGCGACGCACCACCATCCGTTCAATGTCGAAAAAGAGGGCGACTCAATTTTTTACAAAATGCATGTGAAACATGAAAAAAAAACAGACAAGCACAGCTTGTATAAGAAAAAATGTATTGCAATGATAAAAAAGGTAATAACACTCACTCACGTGAGAAAACACCGGCAGGCGTGTGGTGGCACGGGCGCAAGGATCATGGAGCGTTGAAATCTCTCAGCTGGTCCCAGCTGGGGTCTGCATGGCGGTTCCTCCGGTGTCAGCGTCCTGCACTGAATCCTGGAAGTGACATCATGCACTCTCGCGAGTCTTTGCCTCCCTCTTCTCGTCTGGTAGCAAGGCTCCAGACAGGCTACCGGTCTCTCGACCTGCTCCTCCTCTTTGAGTCTGGCGTCCACCAAATACAGAGACTAGCCAAATAACTAGTAGGGAAAAAAAGAGACAAACAGCGCACAACTCATGGTGTAGTATATTCAATTATATTGAAATGAAGTGAAGGAAATATGTCGCACGTACATCAAAAAAGATCTATGGAGGGGGGCGTGGCTAACCACGGAGCAGGGCAGACATGAGGAACCTGAGCTCCGTGCCTCAGTGTAAAAAAAGTGACATTATACTGCAAAAAAGCACCAAAAACAACCCCACTAAAAAGGATATAAGTCGGAGCAGAGCAGGTGACCCCGACCAGGACAATAAGAGCCTCGGAAAGCAGGGGTAGGTGATTATACTCTGCAGGGGGAGAGCCGGGCCCGCCAAAACAACATGGCGCCGGTCCACGCTTGAAACCGAGGGAGCAGAGACTGCAGAGACCCGCTGGTAATCGCGGGCTATTTTTAACCCCCTGCCGGGCCTCCGGCTATCAGCGCCACCGGGGCATACAGACCTACCTCCCAAATGAGGGCTGAGACGGTTGGCGGGATATGCGGTAGTGCAGGGCTCTGGTTCTGCTGTGTGGCATCTAAAATGGCTGCCATTGCCCTGTGACTGAGAGGGAGCTGTGCACTGGGCTTGCCATCGCCCCTGTCGGCGGGTCCATCTGATCGTGCCTTCCTACACCCCCCTCCCACTTTCCTGCACCCCCCTCCTACCTTCCTGCACCCCCTCCGCCCCAGCTGTGAGGAGGGAGACTGAGCTGAGCTGCTGTCTTGCTCCGTGCGTTCCAGCTGGATCCAAAATGACCACCACCCTTCTGCATTAAAGGCACAGCTTCCCCTGAAAAATAATTAAATAAACACAAAAAATAAAAATAAAAAAACAGCCTGATACCAACCAAGGTGCTGCTGTAGCATAATTGCAACACTCAAAAGAAGCTATATATGTCCACATAACGCCTGTAAATCAAATTGCAGTTTTATTAAAGTGGCTCGCATACAAACGATTGGCACAGCAGTCTGTGACAAAATTGAATGACTTTGCCCCATTAAAATTGTTCCGAAGGGGTGTGTGTGTGTGGTTTATTTTCCTTGTAGCTTAATGTAATTTGGAAGAACCGAAGCAAGTTTCTTACAAAAAGAGAATGGCAGCCAGACCACAATCACGTTATTCACTAAGAAAGTCAGCTGGGGTTCAGTTGTCTTCAAAACAAGAGTCTTCTATAGATTTTGAAGTTCAGCTGGGTGCAGATAAAAAGGACAACCAACCAACCCATGCTACAAGGATGAAAAAACAGAAGCTAAAGCAGTTGAAAGAGAAAACTCGGACAAAGTTTTCAGATTCACAGACCTGTGAAGGTGTAGCTAAATGTTACTCGTCTGAAGAAAGCAGCACTACAGTCATTGTAAACAAAGAGCCCAGTCCTATGAGCAAGCAGCGATGGTCACGGCAAATTGCATCTGATGATGATGAAGATGACGATGATGAAGATTGCTGTACAGATGCACATTCTTCAGTAGTTAAAAATGTTCAGGGATTGTCACTAGAAAAACAAGCAAGGAAACGAAAAGTCCCTGAGGATATTGCTACCCAAGACCCTGAGATGCATCAGATACCACAAAAGTTGAAAAAATCTATTCGGAAAAAAGGACAATCAACCAACCAATCCATGCTACAAGGATGAAAAAACAGAAGATAAAGCATTTAAAAGAGAAAACTCGGTCAAAGTTTTCAGATTCACAGACCTGTGAAGGTGTAGCCAAATGTGACACTCCTAAAAAAAGCACAACTACAGTCATTATACACAAAGAGCCCAGTCCTGTGAGCAAGCAGAGACGGCCATGGCAGATAGCATATGATGTTGATGATGATGAAGATTGCTGTACAGAGGCACAGTCTTCAGTAGTAAAAGATGTTCAGGGATTGTCACTAGAAAAACAAGCAAGGGAACGAAAAGTCCCTGAGGATATGGCTTCCCAAGACTCTGAGATGCATCAGATACAGCAAAAGTTGAAAAAATCTATATGTAAAAAAGGTAGTCTGAGAACCAAAAGACCAATTCCATCAGGAGAGCCTGAGAAAGAAAGATCTATACCGCAAAGATATGAGCCAGAAAACATAGCAAGTGATGAAGACTCCTCTTCTTCTGAAGTGATCAGTTATACTGGATTCAAAGGACTATACTGGATTCAAAGGACTATTGGCCCATTCCAGGAAAAAGAATACACGTTTAACTGCCTAGACACAATTGTGTTCTACATTATACATGGTTCCGTGATGGTAACAGTCCACGTATCATCTTACCTACTGAAAACAGGAGATTATTTTTTTGTTCCACCTGGTAATATGTACAGTATAAAGAATATTCTGAGTGAGGAAGAAATTCTTAATTTTACTCAAATTAAAGTCAGGCCAAGCGAACAGATTACTTTTTAGTTCAAATCGTTGAGCTGCACTGGGTTTGACTAAACGTGTGTGTTTTGTTTACAAGAAAATTTACTTTGTCCTGTTTACAGATAAAAGTTTCCAAAAAAAAAAATGTTCCGAAGGGGAGGCGCATGCGCGGGGCAGTGGAGCATGGAGGCTTAAGATTTGAGCTCCTGCCCGGTTTTAATTAATAATTACCGGCTTTATTGCGGAGAAACTGAGCGACAAAAGCATCTCCACAAAGATAAACTGCGGGTGATGCCGCTTAACACAAGGAGAGGGAGAAGAGTCACTTCGGTCACAAGCTATTTTCATAAGTCCCCGAGAGCAATGGCGACGAGCAGCAAGGGCAAAGACAGCAGGGGCAAAGACGGACCCCCCCGCCACCCATGGCAGACAGAGATGCAGATTCTGATGCCAGCAGGCCACCGGCTGGGTCGGGAGACCAGGAATGGTCCAGAGTCAAATGTATTAAAGAGCTATGCGGAGAGATGAGGAAGTTCATTAAGTCAGAACTTTGGGCTCTGCGCAAGGACTTAGATGCGCTAGGGGAACGGACCAATGTCTTAGAGTCCAAATCGGATGACACAGTAACAGCCCTGCAACAGACCAAAGCTGATGTTGCCTCTCTTTCTGCTCAGCTGAGGGAGATGGGGGACAGACTGGAGGACTCCGACAACCGCGACAGGAGGAATAACCTCCGAATAAGGGGGGTGCCTGAAGCAGTGACAGATCCAGAAGATTTTGTCATGCGCTGGACTGAACATCTAATGCCAGATAGTGATGATTGTGACAGGCACTTAGACAGGTGCCATAGGGCCCTCCGTTCTCGCCCTCAGCCCGGGGACCCCCCACGAGATATTATTGTGAGATATCATTAGTTCAAAACAAAAGAGACCATCTCCCAGTGCACCAGGAATCAAAAAATGGTGGAATTCGACGAAATCCAACTTCAGGTCTACCAGGATATTGCCCCTTCCACTCTGTCCAGGAGGAGAGCTATGGCCCCCATCACAAAGCTATTGAGGGACCACAACATAAAATACCGGTGGCTATTCCCCTTCGCGCTGCTGGTTATTAAAAATGGCTCTTCATTTACCTTGCGTAGACCCAATGATGGTGAGGCGTTCCTGCGCAAACATGGGCTGGGGCAGTCTCCACGGGGCTCCCCTCATACTTCACCGGGGAGGGAGGTGCCGTCGGCTTCATGGAGCAGGGTCGGAGCTGCGTCTGCTACCTCCAACGCCAAGAAGTGATTTGCCATGTCAAAGCCCCTTCCGATACCTGCTGATAGGAATAGATGCTTAGAGGAGGCGGTTCTTCCCCCTGCATTCCTACACTTTTAAAGGCATCTTCCCTGCGGTTACTGGCTGAGTCCCTAAGGGCTTGGTGCGCCCTCTGGCAGTAGCCGCATATTTGTTCCCTGGCGAGCTGACTACAATTTCGGAGTGGCAGCCATCTTTCTTCTGCTCCGGGCGGGAGCCCTCGGGGAGAAGCGCGGGCTATCAGACCACGCCTCCAGCCAGCACGTCAACGCATTGTGGTCGGCTGGTCCCTCCCCCCCGGCAGCGCTGGATGATGCGTATCATGTTGGGCAGTGACATGAGTGAGAGGGACGACCTGCCGGCAGTGGGGGATGAGGAGGCGGCTCTACGCTGTCCCATACATGAGCACGGACACTGGGGGCGCCCCGGAAGGGGGGGTTTATATATATATATATTTATCTCGGTCGGGCCATGTTAGATTTGGATGGGTTGGGAGAGGAATAGAGGATGAAGTAAGTCAGAGAGAAGTTTAAACAGTTGGCTCACTAGGGGATGCCTAGGGGAAGGGGGGGGGGAAGGAAGAAAGAGCTGCCTAGGTTGGGAGGTCTGGGCGAGGTTCTCTCCCCCGGGACCTTTCCTTCTGGGTTAAGCACCTCCCCTTCTTAGCATGGGATATTTCCGCGGACCGGGGGAGCGGAGGGTTAGGTTTAGGAGGGATAGAGGTAGAAGCGGGTCTAAATGGGGGAAGGGGCGGCTATCTTTACACAAGACCCCTAAAGTTGATTGTTATGTAGGGACATCTAGGTGTTTTCACGTTGGCTCATATGCGCCTATACAGTAACAAATTTGGTAAGGGCTTATAGGGGAAAAGTTAGGGGCCTATATATGTTCACTTGAATTTAAGTGCTTCTAGGTAGAAAAGTAGTTTAACTGGGGGTCTTGGAAGCAAACGGTCGGTAAAGAGGGGAGGGGAGCCCCCCTCCTTAGGGGAAGAGGTATATCAGGGATTGTGACTTACCTCAAGGTTAATTAGGAATTTTCACGGTTTTGAGTTATAGGTTTCTCCTGTGGACATTGTAACTATAAGTTATGTCGGTATAATACAATGTAAACGGGGTCTACTCCGCGTCAGGCGTCTCTCGTTTTCGACCCAAATTCTGGTGATGGGTCCTTCTCAAGTCCCTAGTGGGTCTGTCCAATTGGACACAGATCAGCCCAGGTTGGCGGGCGATCTGCTTGAACCCACCTTACGGCACAAGGATCCTACCTGGGTCGTCCCAGTGTGGATCCTTCAGAGTTTATGTTTAAGTGTTAAATGGGATGTATCCTAATGTTTTTGTGTTATTTGTGTTCCCCCGCCCACCCTCATTCCCACCCCCTCCTTCCTTCCTCGCCATGGCCTCCCAGGGGGGGGGGGGAAGGGGATCTGCCTGCGGCGGATCCTTTGGAGCTTCAGACGTCACGAGGTCCGACAATTCCGTTGATAGACGCCCCGCTTCTCTGGTTAGGGTAAGACGCTCGCTCTGGCACTGCATCCCACACTTGTTGTTATTATATGGCTCTTAACATTATATCACATAATGTGAAAGGCTTTAATAGCCCCATTAAGCGTAAAATAGCATTCACAGAATATAAGAAATTAGGGGTTGATGTCTTAATGCTCCAGGAGACGCACTTCAGTACGAGGTGTGCTCCTCGCTCCATGGATAAGCAATATTACCAATTTTATCTCTCCTCGGCATCCGAAAAAAAGAAGGGGGTTGCCATACTGTTCCATACTAGGACTCCGTTTATTGCTAAGGGGGTGTGGAGGGACAAGGAAGGTCGATATATTATTCTAACGGACTCCATTCAGGAGCAACCTATCACATTAGCTGGATGCAAACTTTTTGAAAGCTTCTTTAAATCCTTGAACTCCTTGGCCCATGGGTACTTAATCGTTGCAGGAGACTTCAATGTAGCCCTGCAGCCTACATTGGATAGGTCTAGCGCCCTTCGAACAAGCACCAAGAAGGTGTTGTCCTCCCTGAACTCGGGTCTCCGGAAAAATTGTCTAGCAGATATTTGGAGAGAGTTGCACCCACTTGAAAAAGATTATACCTTTTATTCCCACCCTCATAACTCGTACAGCAGAATCGACTACTTCTTTGTTTCTAGTAGACTGGTCCCTTTGGTCTCCCGAGCGGAAATCCATGATATTTCATGGTCAGACCACGCACCGATTGTGCTAAGGTGCAACCAAATTAAATCTGACAGACTTGGAGCAAACTGGAAAGTAAATGAATGTCTTTTGAAAATCCCAGATATACAGTATGCGAACACATTGGTAGGGAGATTGGCCAATTTTTTGAGATCAACGCTGGCTCTGTGGATTCTCAGTTAGTCCTCTGGGAGGCTCACAAGGCGACTCTTACGGGCACGTTGATTAGTGTCGCAGTGAGACGCAAGCGGGAGAGGGATGCCAAAATTGCCACCCTTCAGTCTAAACTAAGCGCCCTCTCAGAGAGCCATAAAAGAAGGCCAGATCCGCAGGTCCTCAAGGAACTGAAGGACATTAAGATTGAATTAAATTTTCTATCAACGCCCAGTATCTTTGTATCTTTGACAAAGGGAAGAAGATCCGTCAGCACTGCACTTGTCCAATAAAGTATTTCAGTCACCAGTTTAGCCTCTGCTGCCTTTTCATTGTGACGGCTGTGCACCATTTCTCCTCCTGGAAGAGGATTTCCCATCTACTGATACAGTGGTAGCACGCCGGGCTGCAGGCATAGCAGAGACCACATACCTCATCACCGCCGGTCAGGTGACCGCCCCTTGGGACGCCGCGCTACCAGAGGGGTTGGCGGTTCATCACACAGTGGACGGCATAGAGGATTTTCGCACCGGGGCAGCATTATCCCAATACGGGCTACAGAGAAGACATACAGCACCACCGCCGGTCAGGTGACCGCCCCTCAGGACGCCGCACGACCAGAGGGGTTGGCGGTTCATCACACAGTCTACCGCATGGAGGATCCTTGCCTACAGAGCCGTGCACTTCAATAAACGTGAGTCTCTCTATCTCAACCTTATCTAGTGCCTTTATGTGAGCCAGTTGTTGGGAGAGACTACTACACACTACATGCTACATACCATTCATTTATTGAAGTGGCCATTCATTTATTATCTGCTTGCAACTGCAGCTCAAAGTTTACTTCTAGAGCCCTGCGTGGGTTAACTTTGTTTAACCTGTTTTGGACATCCTTGTAGTAGCTCTTCAGTGCTTTGATGGCAGAGGATCACTTTCTCTTGGGCCCCACCTTACACTCCCCTGGGATGCTCACAGTAGGAGGGTGTCCACGGACATAGGTCACTATTATTTTCTTCTCTTTGCTAAGAGATCTGGATTTCTGCTGCTCTGCCCAACTCATATGCATATTTCAGTGCTGGGGTGGCAGGGGTAAATCCTTTTAAGAGTACTCCACCCATTATTCCCTGGGGATGTTCACCATGAGAATGAGTAAAAAGAATACAATATAACTGCTTCTCCATGCCAGTCCCAGGGCTACTATTTGGGTAACCTCTAGTGTCCCACAGGTCTCCACTCTGGGGGCCTGTACTACTCTGTTTCTTTTATTCTAGGGAGCCTAACTTCCGAGGGCAATTCCCGATCTGTAAAACAAAGAAGGGGATGCCTACCCTATACTACTTATTTACATTTCTATATACAGGTGAGGCCCCCTCCACTGTCTCTCCCAGGGCCACCAACAGAAATCGTGGGGCCCGAGACAAACATTTTAAGCAGGGCCCCCGTGTCGATGGTATTGCCTGCCACCCCCCCCCCATTTCACACCTCACGAGCCACCTCTCTTTCCCCCCCATCCCATGTATTTCTCTCCCTTCCGTCTCACCCTCCCGCCTCGCATGTATTTCTCTCCCCTGCTTCTCACTCTTACTCCCTCTTTTCTCACTCACCCCCTCTCTCCTCTCCCTCTGTTAATTACCCCACGCTCACTCATTCCGCCCTCCACCCCACACACAATTCCCCCCACAAGATATATACCAAAAAACTTCCCACCCCCCAATGCAAAAAACTTTCCACCCCCAAATATATACAACCGCCCCCACCCCCAAATACATACAAAAACCCACCTACCCAATACACACACACACACACACACACACACACACACACACACACACACACACACACACACACACACACACACACACACACTCCCAGTAAGATAGATATATGTATATCTTACTGGGAATATATATATATATATATATATATATCCAAATCCTCTAAAAAATACCCCAAGCCCCCCAAACCCTAAAAAAAATACGCCAAGCCCCCCAAACCCTATAAAAAAATACCACAAGCCCCCCAAACCCTATAAAAAATACCACACGTCCCCAAAACCCTAGAAAAAATACCCCAAGCCACCCAAACCCTATACAAAATACCCCAAGCCCCCCAAACCCTATACAAAATACCCCAAGCCCCCCAAACCCTATACTAAATACCCCATGCCCTCCAAACCCTATACAAAATACCCCAATACCTATAGGTGGGGTCGATGCTGGCCCGATGCTGCGGGGGGGATGGCGGGACGGCCCGGTGGCAATGGGGGGGGCGGCGGTTTTGGCCCGATGAGGAGAGGGGTAGCTGGACGGCCCGGTGTGAGGGGGGTGAGGTGGCGGTGCTGCAAGGGGCCCGGCGGCTGCACCTGTCTCCCGCGCCACCGCGCCTCCCTCCCTCTGACACGGCACGCCGGAAGATTAACCCAGCCTACTTCCGGCGTTGCTAATAGGGAGGAGACCTGGCGTTTTTTTTTTTTTAAATTAACTGGCGCCCGGCCGCGCAGGGGGCCCGAGCGGCTGGGCCCCCTTGACCCACGGGGCCTGGGACGCCAGTACCCTTTCTCCCCCGCTGTTGGCGGCCCTGGTCTCTCCTCCAGGGATCTGAGGGTGGAGTTCTTCTTCCCTCCTATTTATAACCTCTCTCCCACTCCCTGTCTCCAGGCAGAAAAGGGGCAGAGCTAGACCTCTGCTGAGTCACCCTAGACCAGGTGACCAGCCCAGCATATTCCAGAAGCAGGGTGTACTTTGCAACATACTATCTGATGGGGCAAGTGTTCAATATCTCATTCCTTCACCCCCTTACACCCATATGGTAATCACAAAGGGGGATTACATACAGTATGTTATAGGGAAGCCTTTGAAAAAAAAAAACAAATACAGTAAAAGCAAATAAAGGCCCTTATGCTATGAACCTGCTAGAGAAGAGATCCGTTTAATTTACAGTAAATGAATAGGGCGCAAATCTTCTAAAACAAACAGAATAAAGTTGATACAGTAAGAAAAGAATTAAGGAGAAAAAAGTGACTATGGCCCAATATTTTTAATCTGCCATAAATTGTCTTCCATCTATGGAAGGAGTTTAATGGAATAGCACTGCTTACCCAATATGGTTGTATATCCTACTGTATTTTACAGCACCTGCCGATTGCGGAACCATTCATTTACTTGCTTTCAATATTTAGAAAGCAGTCTTGTAAATGATTTACAGAAAACCTAGTTAGGTATAACTCATTACAAATATGTACACGTGTTTTAACATCTGCTTGGATTATGTACAGTATATGCTCACTTTTTAACAAAGGAAAGGAGAAAGAACTAGTGGGTGTAGGGATGAAAGACCCGGGGTTACATCAAGTTAAAAAAACAGGAAAACTGTTTTCAACAGGCAAACTACAAGCAATGAAAGCATTGTACATCACACCCTAGCATTACAAATTAGTTTACCTAACGTGGAAACAGAGGATGCGAATAACTGTGTGAATGAAAGCAGAATGTCTCTAAATGTTGACACTTTCAAATGTCAGTCACTTACTGATTGAGAATGAGGGGAAAACATAACAAAAAAATGAATCCTTTCAGTGAATTTCTGGTCAACCTGCCTCACTCAGGAATAATCACTGTCTACTTTGCTGAGAATTGAATGAATTTAAGTTCATGATAATAACAGTGGCAAATCAGAGGTTTTAAATTCAAGCCTTCCCATCTCACATTCAAATGTATCCAACAGGAAAGTACAATATATGTGTATATTGAGGTGTGTATGTATGTATACCTTTATCTATATATCTTTTTGTGTAGATTTGTAGATATATATACACATACATAAAATGTGGCACTTTCTATTAGCAGTCAGCCCCTCACCCCCTAATCAAGTGATGTATGTACATGTTTATGCATGGGTATGTACGTGCACATATTTACATACCAGCCTGGTCAGCTACATCTGCTCGTCCTCTATGTAATGACAAATTACAGATGTTAAAAATTCCTGACATCAACTAGAATGAAACCTCCTCTCCAACAATACAGGCTTATGTGTTGTTTCTAGAAGGAAGAAGGAGTTGAGGCTCCACGAATTTGATAAATGCAAATATTTATTGAAGCCAAAAAAGAGGTTGTTTTCTCCCATAATAGTTGGCGGTTACATTCTTTTTTAGAATCTGACTGCTAACACTTTGCTATACTATAAGTTACGAATAAAGAAGGGTTTAATCGCTCAAGATCCTAAGAATATCTAAGGCTTTTAAAAAGGGTAAATCTACCTTATTGTAAAGGATTCTTATGTTAAAACTTCCCCAGTTTAAATACAGAACCTATAACAATGCCCTAATGATGCTTAGCCTCACCCAAGTACTTGAAAGATCAATTCTAACTATTTTAGATTTGACAATGCCGTATCTCCTTCACCAATTATATTTTTAATAGCACTTTATTTTATTATCTTAATGGCAATTATTTGGGCAGCCAAAGTTGATGTCAAGTTATGGATTAGTTTGAGTTAGAAAAAAATAAATAAAAAAATAAACTGTTTGCAGTCACCACAATATTTGCCATGAACACGTGTGATTTTTGTAATTTCACGTTAATCGTGGAGTCTATCTACTGAACATCTGCTGGAATTATGAAATATCTATTTTTGTACTATTGCATTGCTCACTGTATGTGTAACAGTGTTTCCCCCACCCAATGGGAGATTCCAGGTGTATGGTGCATGCTACCTGTTGGCTCACAGAATACCGAGTGGTCCGCCGATGTTTGTGAGGAGTGCAGGACAATCTTCTGGGGTACATACCCAACATTTACTCCATGGTACACAGCACCTCCATTTGTTGCAGGCTCCAGATGTATGGAGGCAATCTCCTACAGTAGAAACAGTTACCCCCCACCCCCCAGTAACATCACACACCAGGCAGGAGGTATATTAAACTGGGACCGGCTTTATTCCTTGATCATACACAGCAACACGGCAGTCCTCTGCCTAACACAGTCTCTGTTCTGGTTCCCAGACTTAGGATGGTCCCTGGACCGTCACTACGGGTCAAGGACCCCCGCAGCCGTCCTAACTCTTACAGAACCTGCCAGTGCAGAGCAGTCTGGTGTGATACCTTGTCTCTCTCCCGGTAGAGATACTACTCAATTTGGGTTTACGCTCCCATAAATACAGTAGGGAGGAGGTACCAGATCTGAACCCAGGATTGGGCAGCACTCAGACCTAATTCCATCTCCTCCCCTGTCACTCAAGGGGATACCTTGTGTGGGGAAAACCCATGATTAGTACTGGCACTGCCTGCTCTTACCAGGACTTGCATGCCAGTGAGGGCAGAATAGTAGCCAGAAACCAGCCATGGCAACATATGGTTCATTGTATCTCTACTGTAAACATCTGAAGCTGGTCAATAAAAAAATACCTCAACAAATTCAATTCCCACTCGTCATCCTTGAGGACCTGATTGGCTATTATTTTCTATTTAATGATAAAAAAATGATATTAAACATTATAGTGCATTGTTCTGAATGATATAGAACATAAAAAGCTATACAATGGTGCAAAATAATATAAGCCCTACCACAGAAACAGTATTTTTATAAAAATAGGACAACTATGCTTGAGTTTCAACAAGTCACAAACAGTTGTAAGCAGTTCCACAGACTTGCCATGTACAGTGGTGTGAAAAAGAAAATACACCCTCTTTGAATTCTATGGTTTTACATATCAGGACATAAAAATAATTTGTTCCTTAGCAGGTCTAAAAATTGGGTAAATAAAACCTCAGATGAACAACAGCACATGACATATTACAGTTCCAATGTAATCATTCTTCCTGTGATTATACAGATAAATAAGAAGTTTAACCCAGGTGAGTGTTAGGACCTGCTACGGTCATGCCTTGTAAGTGGCAGCAAGCTTAAGATGCTTTGGCCAAAGGGTTAAACTAAATGACCCTTTTTACAAGAGATATATAGGTATTGCACTGTGTATTTTTGTAACATTGGAAGTAGCTTTGGGCATTTCTGTTTTTTGTTGTATACATTTAGCCACGCCCACTAGCACTCCTTTTGACACACACACATATATATATATATATATATATTGTGTTGTAATGGTTGCGGTTTCTCAGAGCTTGTTGGGAATCTTTGTATTCAATTTCATTAATAAACACAAATATAAAGAGCTTTTCCAAACTCCTAGGTAACAATGAATCCTTCCCTAATCCATACAGACCAAGTGGGTTTTGTGCCAGGAAGACAGGTGGAGGACAACACCGATGCATAATTTATTTAATTGACATAGTGACCCGGAACAGAAACACCTCTATGTTACAAGGGCTTGATGCTGAAAAAGCGTTTACCCGCATAGATTGGTCATATATGAATATCATGATACACCTCCAGGTGGCCATGGTGGTTGAGGCAGAGTAAGACAGGTAAAGGAAGAACTCGGCAGTCACTGCTCCTCTGGAAGAACTCCAACCAAGCGCGTTAAAAATAAAAAAACTTTTATTAAATCAAAAGAAAAAAAGACATACACATGTGGATGTCTTTTTTTCTTTTGATTTAATAAAAGGTTTTTTATTTTTAACGCGCTTGGTTGGAGTTCTTCCAGAGGAGCAGTGACCGCCGAATTCTTCCTTTACCTGTTTTACTTACCACGAGCAGGAGCACGCCACCAATACCAGCAACACAGCACCGTGCAGTTTTTCTTCAGCAGCACCCGGCAGTTCTTCAGTGATCATGATGTGATGTTTGCCGGCTGATGGATCCTCCGTTACACCGGACGCAGGTGAGGCTAGCAGTAGCTGGACTCGTGATTTACCCTGGGGCTCTGTCTCGATAGGGCTCCTCTGTACTTCTACCAAAGCCCCCCATCCAGGTTACATTGGTTCATAATGGAGGTGGATCTATGTACATACTAACATTCAATTTGTTGCTGCGGTGTTCAACTCTGGTTTCTATTGACCCACATTATCTGCTCAGTTTGTAGCATCAGTTTTTCAGGGTTCATTCCCTGGTTTCTCCTGAGGCAGAGTAAGAGACTATTGATACATTTGAACAGATTGATACAATTGAACTGTAAGACACTCAGTCAGTGCTGGAGGAGCACGTGAAGAGCACACTGTCCTGGGAGCCAGTCAGGCTGCCTGGGACTAAGACAGAGTTTCCCCATGGGCCCAAGCTAGGCCCCAACACTGTAGTGAAGTATTGTAGAGAAGGCCCCTAGGTAGGGACTCCTCCTGTTAGAGGGAGCCCCAGTAACATCATGGAACCAGACGGACTCCCGCAAAGAACTCCTCGACCTTCAGAGACACATGTGCGGCTGCCGGTGGTAAGGGAGAGGGGAGTTGTGTCGGAGGCCCCGCATCATGGGATACGATGTCTGCCTCCATCCAGGGAACGTTGCTCGAGCTACACAAGGGAAGGTACCCAACTGTGCACCAACAACACTGAGTGGTGTAGCACTACCATTCACACACTATTGCACTGCGTGAGTGACACGTGCAATTCCAGGGTGCCTGGGTTGGGATGGACATTGTGGGTTACCATTATTATTGGATGGTGTGCTAGTATTGCTGTGTTCCTATATGTGTTGTGTTTCTGCCCCGCTGGTAAAGTTATGGTTCAAGTTATTGTGCGAGTGGTTATACACCCAGAGTATAGTTTCTTGTGAGGGGGGTCACCCCGCCCCTGGCGGTATCCTCACAGGTGGAGGTGCTGTACACTGCACCCCAAGCTCCCTATGCACGGAGGCTGAGGCCTTCTGTTACCACACAGGTTGGCACCATAACACCACATTACCTGCCAATATCCCTAGGGGGGAGGGGGGAATAGGGGTGTTGCATATGCTATACACCCTGAGGGCTTTTGCCTTTACAGGCAATTGTCTAAAAGCAATCCTTGCACTGTATAGCGGTCCCACAGCAAAGATTGTCAGCCCAGGGTTCCCATCAGCTTTGTTCCCATTCAAGAGCAGCACCAGACAGGGGTGCCCCGTCACCACTTATATTTGCATTATGTATGGAACCACTCGAGGCCCACATAAGTAATACGGGCATATAGCAATTATGGGTACATGACCAACCATACAAACTTTCCTTATTTGCAGATTATGCCATTCTGCTCTTCCATTGACCTCCCCGCCAAATTTATTCAAAGATTTTTCAGATTTCAATAAATGATCCAATATTTAAAATTAATACATGAACAAAGCCTGCGCTCCTACAAATTTGGGCTTAAATATACAACTGACATGTTTACATTTAGAACCTAAGTCTGTGTAACAAAGGAGTCATGTGATTGCATCTCTTGATCAAAACATGATTCAAGCCTGCCAACCATGTCAAGGTAGACTCCATTTAGCAGTACCAAGACTGAATATGTAATTTCTTATTGTCCTATGGACTAAACTTTGTGTAAGCCTCCTTCCTACACCACTTTCTTAGCCATGCATTAACCTCCCTAATCTCCGACTGTCTCCCTGGGATAGCGCATGGCACTGGTAGGATTTCAGAAAATACCTTGGAGGTCCTTGCCTTAAGCTTTCGGCCTAGATCCCTGAAATGATTTTTAGGACCCACCATCTTCTCTAACTTTGTCATTGATGCCAACGTGTACCAAGACCACCAGGTCAATCCCAGCCCCTCCCAACAATCGGTCTACCCGAGCCACAATGTGCTGAACTTGAGCCCCCAGGTGACAATAAACTGTGTCGTGGCACTAGATTGCCCTACAAGCACAATCTTTCTTGGTCTCTGAATATCCAGATTCCCTTCTGTGCTGGATGAACTATCCTGACACTCCCAATATCTTCACTAAATATTGCAAATCTATTAGGATAGGTCATCTCAGAACTGGCCTGCCTCTTCCTCTTCTAATAGTTATCCAGTTACCTACCTCTGCCTTCAAGATTGTCAATGTCCCTCAATATTGCAAGTTTCCTCTTTAGATCAGCAAAACTTTAGAACAGCTGCTCCAAGTGCACATACATGAGGCAAGATGAGCACTGAGTGGCATTCTCAATCCTGCTCATTGTTCCAACTATGGAGTTATAAGTACTAACAATTAACTGGACTTCACTATACTATACTATAAAGGGGATGAGACCGCTCATCCACTTATATTTGTGATTATTAGTCAAATAAGCAGGTGCTCGGAAGGGATAAAAGTATCTGCGTATAACAGTGTTGATCCAAAGGATCAAAAAAGTATCCCCATAGCGCCTGGCACTCAATGCTGGAAAAATTACTCTAGACAACAATAGTCCAATAGGAACAAATACCTATTTCAACAAATGTATAGGGAGTTAGTAACCCTTGTATCAATAAGTCCAATGAAAATAATAAAGTTTTATTTGTCTAAATACTCATTAAAAAAACCCACATATATACTTCATTCAAAACTATTAAAATACCCCATTCAGAGGTGGCTGTTTGGGTCAGTGGTACAGTAGTTCAGTAAACTATCTTTCATTGATAGGAACTCTAGTGACTCTCATACATGTATTATAACAATTCAGTGATTCATGTCGAATTGTGTATCATAGAGACTTTGACAGAATATCACCTTACATAGGTAAGTTCAGGTTTGTAGGTGTAACATTCTTTAGCTTGCATACATACATATATATTTCTTTGCGGGTTGTATATCCCTATAAATGTACTATGTCCTCTATCAAGGCATGTAATTAGCTAACAGATTAGCTTGATATATAGCTGTTTAGCATTCCCTATACAGGTTGTAACATAAAGGTTGCGTTTGCTACAAATAAGTAGTATGGGGTACTATGCCTAGGGTATATTATACACAGAGGGAAAAAAAGGGGCTATTAGGCGTAACAAAGCCCCCAAAATGCTGCGTGGTCACAGCAAATCTTGCGCTGAGTCTGTATCAGGACTCAGCACGGAATACAAGCCTGTCTTCTCTCCGTGCGGCTGACCACCGAATATCGTCACCTCTGATGACGCCAGCAAGTGACGTCTATTCCCGACGACCGTTTCACGTAAGGCTACGCTTCTTCAGGGGAGGAGGAGTCTCATCACGGACTTATCGGTAAGTATTTATCTGTTTCTTTAATTGATATTCCCGCCCCTCTTAACGTCAGGGGGCCGAATTATCCCCGTGATCCTCCTATAGTATCTAACTTATGTCATTATCAAATCTCGTACGGAAGAAGAATAATACAGATACGGACTAATATTGTCTTCTTGTGTGTATATCTATGCATTTATAGAACATGGTTGTATGGATTAATGAAGGTAAGTATCGATAGCGGCTAATCATCAGTGAGTTCATATGACAGCAGCACATTGCAGCATATGTACGAAAATCATGGGATAAATGGGATGTGTATTTTACTACTTATAGTAATGTGGCAGCTATTGCATATGTTAGTCATGAGTGATACATTGCAGTGCTTTAATAATATCATTAAGTGGGTGTTTGGTGTAGGAATGAAATAACCCTATTTTGATCTGCCCATAGGTGGTCAATGCAGATCCCGATTTAACTAATACTCTATACCTGGATCCCCATACCGTTCTTAATTGTTCACCTGCTATACTAAAGAAATAAAATGGTATAAAATGGTTAAGGTATTGACTCTGTTGTCTTATTGTGTGTACCAATTATTTCTTGTTAGAACACTTATGATTCTATTTATATCTAGGTTATGCAGGTAGCGATCGGTTCCTACAGGTGTGTATCAGTTGTAACCATTATTCAGGAAATGAATAAAAGTATATATAAGAGGGCCAAGTAGTGATATTTGACAGCTTCTCAATATATGTCTTAGGTGGTAAATCTTATTGGGAGTGACAATTTATGAAAGATGTAAAGAGGTTATATTAACCCCTTGTGGAATAGATAAGTGTTAGGTGTAGGAGTGAGTGGACACTGTTTGATCTGCCCATAGGTGGTCAATACAGATCCTTATTATTACTGTATACCTGGTTCCCCTTGTATATTACTAGTGTTCTTTAGTGATTATAAAAATAACATAATAAGATTATTAAAATTATAGTGTTAGGAGGTGTTTTATATTTGGATCCCCCAAAAGTGCTCATTAGGTAAGTGATATAATCCCAATAGGTAGAACTATATGATCTAAAGCGATCAAAACCAAATCCTAGTAGATCTGCCACAGTGTGCCTAAATCTCCACATGTACTGATCAGTATAGTTCACTTGTTTGAGGAACATGATACTGCAAAGTTTTGCTTTATCTCATATAGTTGGAAATGTAGCAGGATGTTAGAGATAGGATGAATAAATAAATCCTTCATTGAGACCCAGGGGGGAAAGGGTTTTCAGCTGGTATATCCAGCGACATTCTTTTTGTAGGAGTTTCTTATCCCATTCACCCCCTCTGGGATCTCTCGGTACAGATTCAATTCCACTAAAACGCCTCACGCTTGAATCACCTTTGTGATCTTGTAGGATGTGTCTTGCTACTGGGGTATGCACAGCATTTCGTACACTTCCCACATGTTCTAGGACCCTTGTTTTTAACGGTCTGTAGGTTTTATCTACGTATTTTAGTCCACAAATGCATGTCATAAGGTAGATAGTACCACACGTGAGGCAGTTAATAAAATCTTTGATTTTATAGGTTACTGTGTCAGTAGTATTTGTGAATGTTTTAGTGGTTGGCATGAATTTGCAGGCCTTGCACCTTTCACATGAAAATGATCCTTGTGGTTTGCTACCTAACCATGTTGTTAGTGGTGATGTTTTGAAGTGACTGTGTACTAGTCTGTCTTTTAAGTTGGTATTTCTTCTACATCCTGTTGTGGGTCTGTCTTTTAAAATCTTCCTTAAATCTGCATCCTCCAGTAGAACATGCCAGTGTCTTTGTAATACATTTTTTATATTTTGCCACTGATCATTATATGTGGAGATGAATCTAATCGATTCATCATTAGATTCCTTTATTCTGCTTGCTAAAAGGCCAGGCCTTTGTGAGGTTAGTGCTTTGTAGTAAGCCTTCTTAATGAGTGTATTACTATATCCTCGTGTTCGGAATCTTTCTGACATGTCTCTCGCTTGTATAACAAATTCTGATGTCGTTCAACAGTTCCGACGCAGCCTCAGAAATTGGCCTGTCGGTATATTTTTTGTCACATGTTTGGGGTGGTGACTAGTGGCCATCAGTAGTGTGTTTGTGGCTGTGGGTTTCCTATAGATACTAGTCTCAAGACATCCCTCTTGAGATTTGGAGATAGTAATATCTAGAAATTCTATCTTCTTTTTATCCAATTGAAATGTTAGCTTCAGATTGAATAAATTGTGGTTCAAGATGTTGATGAACTCTAGCAGAAGCTCTTCAGTCCCTTTCCAGAATAGTAAAATGTCGTCGATGTACCTGACCCATAATTCTACATGTTCTGTGCATTTCTCATGTGACTCTATGAAGACCATCGTTTCCTCCCACCAGCCTAGATATAAATTGGCCTAGGTGGGAGCACAGGTGGTCCCCATAGCTGTCCCTCATATCTGATGGTACCGGGTGTTGTGAAAGTAGAAGAAATTATGGGTCAGGACAAAGTCTAAGAGTCTGAGGACCAGATTATTATGAGGTACACAGTTGTTATCTCTCGTTCTCAGAAAATGGGCTGTTGCATCAATGCCATATTTGTGTGGGATTCTTGAGCATAGTCCCTCAACATCCAATCCTACCAGATATGTATCAGAGTCCAGCGTTACACCATCGATTTTACGTAATACATCAGTAGTGTCTGTCACATAGGAGGGTAGTATTTCAACAAAAGGGCGTAGTATTTTGTCTAAATAGACGCTGACATTTGTGGTTAGATTCCCAATTCCAGAAACAATTGGTCTACCCGGAGGTGGACTTTGCTTCTTATGAATTTTGGGTAGATGGTAGAATGTTGCCACCTTAGGGTTTCTAATCATCATGAATTCAAACTCTTTCTTTGATATTAGTTTCTGTTCTAAACCTTCCTTTAGTGTATCAGTAAGTAACTTCTGGTATTCTGAGGTAGGGTTGGTAGGTAAAATCTGATAACATGTTGTGTCAGATAGTATACGTTGGCATTCATGTACATAGTCTGATTTGTTTAGGATAACCACATTTCCTCCCTTGTCTGAGAGTTTTATGATAATTTTATCGTCCTGTTCAAGGTCTCTAAGGGCTAATCTTTCGAGATAAGTCAGATTTTGTTGTTTTTTCATGGTAGGTAGTTCCTGTAGATCTCTAGTTACAAGTTGGTTAAAGACGTCTATATTGGTACTACAGTCATATGGTGGCACAAATGTAGATTTATTTTTGAGTGATGTGAAAGGGCCTTCTCCAGGTGGTTTGAGGCTTTCCTCTTCCAGCTGTTCTAGGACATCAATGGTATTGAGCTCTTGTGTGTTCAGAAACTCCATCGGAGTGTTAGCATTTCGCCACTGACTGCGTTTTTAAAAAAACTTATGTAATGTTAGTTTCCTGCAAAAAAGATTAAGATCTTTAATGCATGTGAAGTGATCCAAGGGACTGGTAGGACAAAAAGTAAGGCCTTTAGATAACATGCTGGTGTGATTATTGTTGAGGATTTTAGAGGATAGATTTATCACCTGCGTCTCCTTCGCCTGGCTCTCCTCGGTGGTTCCCTGTAACCACAAACTTCTCGAACCCTTAGATACCTGTCTCTTTCCCCTCCTCGTCCTCCTCTTTGGTTTGGTATGGGGTAGAGTCCGGGGTTCTCTAAAAAAGTACCCTGTCTCTGTGGTAGGGGAAAAGGAGCTTCAGCTCCTTGATTAGATGTATCCTGTGGGTGTATGCCTGTATCTACCTCGTGATCACTCACAGAGGTTTCCCACTCGGTAGAGGATTCTTGTGTTTTGGGGTATGTATTGACAGGTCGTGGTTTGGTCTTAAATCTAAAGATTTTGTCACTTTTAAATCCTCAAAATCACGGATATATTTGTTGTGTTTTCTATCCTTAATGTCCTTGGTGAATTTCTCAATGTTAATTTTCAATTTGCTCTCCAAATTTTCAAAATTGGGGTCAGTTTGCCATTTGCTTATATCAGATAAAAAGATTCTAATTTCTGCTTTTACTGATTCCAATTTTTTGGTTTCATAGTCTACAAGTAATTGCATAATCTGGGCAGAGCAATTGCGGAGAATTTTCCCCCAGTTCTTAATGAATACTGTGTCTGTAATGGGATGTGATGGGGGCAGCTTAACCCTTAGGCCTCTCGGTACTAATTCTGTTCTCAGATTATTTTCAAGGCTTGCTACCTCCCACCATATTTTAGCCCTTGAACTGTAAGTTCTATTTAAGTCTTTAAAGTATCCATTGATATCTGCTGTGGGTGTTTCCTCATGGGATATTGGGTTCGTGGAAAATATTTCCTTTGCCTCATCCAGCCAATTATTTAGTTCCTGTCCTTCAGTGAGAAAACTGGTCATGACATTGTCATATAAGTGAGTGATCTGGGATATTACTTATTAGCTTTATAACTCTGGTGAGTTGGGAGCTGGTCTCATGTGTACAGAACAATAGCTGTTCAAAAGGCCTTTACAATACTTTAAAGGGGATGAGACCGCTCATCCACTTATATTTGTGATTATTAGTCAAATAAGCAGGTGCTCGGAAGGGATAAAAGTATCTGCGTATAACAGTGTTGATCCAAAGGATCAAAAAAGTATCCCCATAGCGCCCGGCACTCAATGCTGGAAAAAATTTCTAGACAACAATAGTCCAATAGGAACAAATACCTATTTCAACAAATGTATAGGGAGTTAGTAACCCTTGTACCAATAAGTCCAATGAAAATAATAAAGTTTTATTTGTCTAAATACTCATTAAAAACACACATATATACATCATTCAAAACTATTAAAATACCCCATTCAGAGGTGGCTGCTTGGGTCAGTGGTAGTTCAGTAAACTATCTTTCATTGATTGGAACTCTAGTGACTCTCATACATGTATTATAACAATTCAGTGATTCATGTCGGGCTGTGTATCATAGAGACTTTGACAGAATATCACCTTACATAGGTAAGTTCAGGTTTGTAGGTGTAACATTCTTTAGCTTGCATATATACATATATATTTCTTGCCAACACAAAAATTAAGTAGCGCTAAAGGGGATATGAAATAACCCTAATAAATGATAAATTATAATGACATATTTAAAATATTAAAATAAATTAAAATTACCACAATTTAACCTAATAATATCTACAAACCATAACGTGATAGTGAAAAAAAAGGAAAATCCAAATTGAATGTTCCACTCAAACAAAAAATCCAGAGAGAAATATAGTCCCAATAGAAGATCCAGGGAGCGTCTTTGCAGCTTTAAGGGGAGTGGTATAGCCAACCACTTTTGGAATCTATGAACAAAAAACAAACAAAAGCGCAAGCTCCATAGCACGTAACTGAGTAAAAAATAAGGTACATTTATTTAAAAAATCAGCAACCCATAAGAATGTGCACTTACAGGATTTCAAATAGAACCATTCGTGGGAGAGAAATCTCTATTTATATATATACTTCATTCAAAACTATTAAAATACCCCATTCAGAGGTGGCTGTTTGGGTCAGTGGTAGTTCAGTAAACTATCTTTCATTGATAGGAACTCTAGTGACTCTCATACATGTATTATAACAATTCAGTGATTCATGTCGAGCTGTGTATCATAGAGACTTTGACAGAATATCACCGTACATAGGTAAGTTCAGGTTTGTAGGTGTAACATTCTTTAGCTTGCATATATACATATATATTTCTTTGCGGGTTGTATATCCCTATAAATGTACTATGTCCCCTATCAAGGCATGTAATTAGCTAACAGATTAGCTTGATATATAGCCGTTTAGCATTCCCTATACAGGTTGTAACATAAAGGTTGCGTTTGCTACAAATAAGTAGTATGGGGTACTATGCCTAGGGTATATATATACACAGAGGGAAGGAAAGGGGCTATTAGGCGTAACAAAGCCCCCAAAATGCTGCGTGGTCACAGCAAATCTTGCGCTGAGTCTGTATCAGCACTCAGCGCGGAATACAAGCCTGTCTTCTCTCCGTGCGGCTGACCACCGAATATCGCCACCTCCGATGACGTCAGCAAATGACGTCTATTCCCGACGACCGTTTCACGTAAGGCTACGCTTCTTCAGGGGAGGAGGAGTCTCATCACGGACTTATCGGTAAGTATTTATCTGTTTCTTTAATTGATATTCCCGCCCCTCTTAACGTCCGGGGGCCGAATTATCCCCGTGATCCTCCTATAGTATCTAACTTATGTCATTATCAAATCTCTTACGGAAGAATAATAATACAGATACTGACTAATATTGTCTTCTTGTGCGTATATCTATGCATTTATAGAACATGGTTGTATGGATTAATGAAGGTATCGATGGCTGCTAATCATCAGTGAGTTCATATGACAGCAGCACATTGCAGCATATGTACGAAAATCATGGGATAAATGGGATGTGTATTTTACTACTTATAGTAATGTGGCAGCTATTGCATATGTTAGTCACGAGTGATACATTGCAGTGCTTTAATAATATCATTAAGTGGGTGTTTGGTGTAGGAATGAAATAACCCTATTTTGATCTGCCCATAGGTGGTCAATGCAGATCCCGATTTAACTAATACTCTATACCTGGATCCCCATACCGTTCTTAATTGTTCACCTGCTATACTAAAGAAATAAAATGGTATAAAATGGTTAAGGTATTGACTCTGTTGTCTTATTGTGTGTACCAATTATTTCTTGTCAGAACATTTATGATTCTATTTATATCTAGGTTATGCAGGTAGCGATCGGTTCCTACAGGTGTGTATCAGTTGTAACAATTATTCAGGAAATGAATAAAAGTATATATAAGAGGGCCAAGTAGTGATATTTGACAGCTTCTCAATATATGTCTTAGGTGGTAAATCTTATTGGGAGTGACAATTTATGAAAGATGTAAAGAGGTTATATTAACCCCTTGTGGAATAGATAAGTGTTAGGTGTAGGAGTGAGTGGTCACTGTTTGATCTGCCCATAGGTGGTCAATACAGATCCTTATTATTACTGTATACCTGGATCCCGTTGTATATTAATAGTGTTCTTTAGTGATTATAAAAATAACATAATAAGATTATTAAAATTATAGTGTTAGGAGGTGTTTTATATTTGGATCCCCCAAAAGTGCTCATTAGGTAAGTGATATAATCCCAATAGGTATAACTATATGATCTAAAGCGATCAAAACCAAATCCTAGTAGATCTGCCACAGTGTGCCTAAATCTCCACATGTACTGACCAGTATAGTTCACTTGTTTGAGGAACATGATACTGCAAAGTTTTGCTTTATCTCATATAGTTGTAAATGTAGCAGGATGTTACAGATAGGATGAATAAATAAATCCTTCATTGAGACCCAGGGGGGAAAGGGTTTTCAGCTGGTATATCCAGCGACATTCTTTTTGTAGGAGTTTCTTATCCCATTCACCCCCTCTGGGATCTCTTGGTACAGATTCAATTCCGCTAAAACGCATCACGCTTGAATCACCTTTGTGATCTTGTAGGATGTGTCTTGCTACTGGGGTATCCACAGCATTTCGTACACTTCCCACATGTTCTAGGACCCTTGTTTTTAACGGTCTGTACAGTAGGTTTTACCTAAGTATTTTAGTCCACAAATGCATGTCATAAGGTAGATAGTACCACACGTGAGGCAGTCAATAAAATCTTTGATTTTATAGGTTACTGTGTCAGTAGTATTTGTGAATGTTTTAGTTGTTGGCATGAATTTGCAGGCCTTGCACCTTTCACATGAAAATGATCCTTGTGGTTTGCTAACTAACCATGTTGTTAGTGGTGGTGTTTTGAAGTGACTGTGTACTAGTCTGTCTTTTAAGTTGGTATTTCTTCTACATCCTGTTGTGGGTCTGTCTTTTAAAATCTTCCTTAAATCTGCATCCTCCAGTAGAACATGCCAGTGTCTTTGTAATACATTTTTTATATTTTGCCACTGATCATTATATGTGGAGATGAATCTAATCGATTCATCGTTAGATTCCTTTATTCTGCTTGCTAAAAGGCCAGGCCTTTGTGAGGTTAGTGCCTTGTAGTAAGCCTTCATAATGAGTGTATTACTATATCCTCGTGTTCGGAATCTTTCTGACATGTCTCTCGCTTGTATAACAAATTCTGTCTGCGCGTGCTATAGTACACAGGCTAGAAGTGCCCCGACGGACACTACAAGTCTCTCTACCAGGAATTTCTATGGGGACAGTGTTCTGAACGAGTAGTAGTATTTAGCACAGTTCCTGAGGGCTGCACCCGTGTATATCGATGTATTGAACAGCAGCCCCACGGTTACACTTTCTCTGTGCACAACACAGCAATATAAACTCCTCCGAAGTACACTATGTTCACTGTATGTCCTTAGGTGTCAGTACCCTCTGGATAAGGTTTACTTACCATTCCTGCAATTCAGTATCAGATTTACCAACTTCTGATTAATGCTATATATGTGAATAGAGGACTAAACACTCTTGCAGAACAGGTTACCTTAGGTCACTCTGACACCGTGCAAGGCACACACTATCATTCACTAAAAGGAGTATCAGCTGATTACATACATTACTGGTATATATAGTTTATTTGTTTTTATATATATCAGTCACTGCTAGTCATATTACCTATCTCTACCTTGGTTTATGCAGACCCTGCCATAGATGACTAGAAGTTTAAGTATTTACCTGAACACACCCTATAGTATTCCTTTATACACAGGTCCACATTAGGATTTCTGTGTTTGTCTCGCCAGGTGTGTGTGATCTGGATATCCCAAACATGCACTACCACTTTTGATCCTGAGCCTATACGGCTATCAGTATTATTGATCCACTTACCTGCAGTACGTCGTTTTAACACCCACTATTGTTCTTAATAAAGTTTATGTTTTAATTCATTCACTAATCACCAGAGGGTGAACTTGAGTGCTACATTGGGTTCTCTCTCTCTATCCTTTATTTATTTTACCTTGCCCTGGTTGCCAGACAATGGAACCAGACATAAACCACATTTACTATTATTTTTGCTAGTGTACATTACAAATATGAAGCAAAAAAAGCTCCAGATAATATACGGTTTTTTTTTTAAAGCAGGTTTACATTGTCCCATAATACAAAATCCAAACATTTTTAGAACCATTACTAAAACACTCGGTCAAGTGCATATATCCATTGATGATGTCCATATGTGCCTATTGTTTCTCCAATCCTTCTCTCCGGTCTCATGCCAATAAGAAGCATTTTGCCGAAGTGGTGCTAAACTGTAAAGGCACATAATGGCCCATTCATTTTAATGGGCCATCAGGTGCCTTACAGCTTTGTAAATATGACCCTAAAGGGGCTTAAGCACAAAGTTTTTTTTAGTGCATCAATATTGTGTTTGTGCGAAAAAGTAATATAACCTTAAAAAAAACAAAAAAAATGTGCATCCTATATATCTAAGACAGGAGTGGCCAACTCCAGTCAACGAGGGCCACCAACAGGTCAGGTTTTAAGAATGTCCCTACTTCAGCACAGGCGGCTGTCAATGAAAAAAAAAGAATTATGTATTTTTTATTTAAATTTAGTATTGGTAAATATGTCATATTGTAAAAATATATATTCTTTTAAACCTACATAATGAAAACAGCTGTGCTGTGTCAAATACATTTTTGGATTGATGTATAGCAACTTTGTTCCGCGTCAACACCATTAACAGTGTTTTTAGGGTGTAGTGAAAGTTGAACTTGGCGACCAATTTTGATCCACTTAACTGGATTTGGGGCGTAGATATTTTTTTACCCCCCATTTACATCTGTACCCCAACTACATTCCATTTCCGGGCGCCAAAACAAAAACGAATCATTTTTGCCGCAGCTGGAGAAATTTGAGCTTCGTACATAGGCGCACCAGGGCAATTGAAATTAAGTTTGACATGCGCCAATATTGTGCAAACAAGAGCCATTTGAGACACTCAGTACATAGGCCCCTAAATGTCTTTTGCCCATTTCTTCTTGCACGCGATTGTCCTGCGGTCACCTTCACGCAACAGTCACAAAATATGTTAATATTCTGTACTTCTAGCTAAACGTTAACACCAATATTGTCACTTCAAGCTCTCTCATCCAGGCCGTTCTATTGTGGGTTTACATTTCTTGAATGTATCATGTGGGGTGTAGTGCCAGAATATACATTTTTACTATAGGCACGGACATTCATTATTTGCATATTTTATTAAGTCACATTGTTATGAAAATAAAAACATTTGTACTTGCCAAATTTGACACATGGTTTGATGTACAAAGAACTATCCTGCTAGAGAAATAATAAAAAAAAAAAGTGGTCAATTCTATGAGAACATTTATTTGTACAGGGTACATTGTATTTGTGTCAAGGTTCACATGTTAATTTTGTTTTATACAGAAAGAAAACATGGAATATATTAGCTTCAATAACTTCTTTTTTTTAAATCCAGATTCTTCTTCTGAATTTATGATTCACGTTTTAAAAGTACAAAAGCTCCCATAATGGCCAAAACTGCGTACTGTAAAAAAAAAAAGAAATAAAAAAAAGATATTAATCTTATACAAACCAGCCGATGACCGTGTATATATCATTGCAGTACCACAATAATTAATCGCAGCAAACCGCAACTCTGCATTTCAGCTCCACCATAAGCCATCAATAATATATACTTGGTATATAGTTTTTCTATGGTAAACAAATACATTTCCTGTGGCCCCACGGGCGGGGACACCGTGGTGGTTGCATTATAATGCAGTCGACAGCTTTCCCCACGGTTGTGGGGTTTCCAGTGTTGTTTTCCCCTGGCCACGGGTGCAGTTAGTCGGGCAACGCTATAATTGTTCTATCACTGTAAAATAAATAATCCCTTCAATAAATATTACTAACAGGTGTTATGAATAAAATGATTTACTATTGTGTTATTTAGTGTTCGGATTGTAAAAGGGCAAAATATCAGGCTACAAGTAGATGGTATTGGAATGCAAGTCTCTACACGTTCCACTAATCTCTTCAGGAAGAATTAAAGTTGCATGCTTTTGTTTCATGGTTGATTGAAATGAGGATCACAAACACCAATGAAGGGGTGTTCAACTTTAGTCCTCAAGCACCCCCCGCCCCTCCCCCCCAAAGGTTTGATATTCATGATATCCCAGCTTCAGCACAGGTAGCTCTGTCATTGACAGCCACCTGTGCTGAAGCAGGGATATCCTGAAAATCTGACCTGTTTTTTTTGGTTTGCGGGGGGGGGCGCGGGGGGGGGGGGGAGGGAGAGAAGGCTGAGGACTTGAGTTGTACACCCCAGCATCAATGAACGAATAGAACCGATAGGAACAGAAATGTACAAATAAAATCTCCATTTTAATATACAAAATTTTGAATTTATTATCGATTTCAATATAAGGTAACATGTGCAAAATAAGTTTGCAAATCATGAATCCTGCTGTAAGGTAATATTTTACAATGCTGGTGCATACAGTATATCATTAAAATAGACACTGCTGTAGTGTTTATTTCATTAAAAACATTAACTTTTACTAATTTTATGTTAATGTAAAGATTATTTTTGTGATAACAGTCCCATTGCTGCATTTTCATTGGTTGGTACATGTGATATCTTTCGATATATGACCCCACCATTTTCCTAAACCCAGCATTGAAATGGTTTGTTTCCACAATGTAAATTGTGTAGTTGCAAATGATTTTCGGAAGATATATTCAAGTTTTGCTCATCTCCGCTTGTTATTCAGTGAGGCATTCTCACGGGACTTGGGCAAGTACAGGGTTTAACTAGGAAAGGACAATATATCAATATATAATGTTTCTGCTTCTGTGCCCCTTTAAATACACAGTTGAAGGTTCTTGTCTCGATCTTTGCCAGGATACTCATCTTAGATTTTCCCTTCAGTTTGTGCCTGCAATCTTTGTTTTCACTTCCTCACCACTAATGGGCGATGTCACATGGCAGTGAGAATGGGCTTAGAAGGGATATGTTGTACAAAGATGACCTGACACCAATTAATTAAAATTAAATTCCTGACTTAATTTTTAAAGAGTATGCAAACAGGGTGAAAAAAAAGGTGCTCACACACAACCTATGTGATAAGTATATAGTGAATTCAGTGACAAATCTAATTTAGTGACTTTATATATAACAAAGTGAATCAGTGAACAATAGTGGTGTTGTGTAAAAAATATAAAGTTGTCACCCCCTGCTCAGATCCTCTGGTAGGGACTGTCTTCAATGGTCCCAAAGAGATGCAAATGTTCTTCAAAATCCAGGGGGAGTATGGGAGGAATTCAACCAAGAGAAAAACAGAAAAAATATCTAAGTGTAGGTGTCTTGAAATTATGGAGTACAAGAAAAACTTGGCTCTTATGTGATGCCGAATCATAGTGTGGTAGGTTTATTTAGGCAAATCCAAAACTATGGCAAGGTAGTTCTTATATGTTGGAATCAGGTAGTTGGTAGCTCAATATAAAGGAGAGGGACCATTGCGCAGATCAACAAGATTAAAAAAAAAATGTTATGCATAAAAAGAATAAGAATCACACTTACAATGTGTACAATATAAAAAGCGCTGCCGGTGTCACTCGTGGGCTCTGCGACATCACTTCCGGTTCTTCCGGCGTTCCAGACCGCCACTGGCACCGGTGAGAGAGCTCACGATGTCTTGCACTATACACCAATGTATTAAATACTTTTAATATTCTAAACATTGTGAGTGCGATTCTTATTCTTATTATACATAAAGTTTTTTTTTTATCTTGTTGATCTGCGCAATGGTCCTTAGCCTTTATATTGAGGTACCAACTACCTGATTCCAACAGATAAGAACTATACTGCCATAGTTTTGGATTTGCCTATATAAACCTACCACACCAAGTAGGCATCGCATAACAGCCAAGTTTTTCTTGTACTCCTTAATTTCAAGACACCTACACTTAGATATTTTTTCTGTTTTTCTCTTGGTTGAATTCCTCCCATCCTCCCCCTGGTTTCTGAAGAACACCTTAATTTTTATAGAAACATTTTACGAGGCTCAAAAAATACAAATTCTGTGTAAAGATGAAACCAAAAGATACCGGCCTTTCATCATACAGATAGCTGCTTACAGTCACATACATGCAACCTCCCTCAATAATCAGGCTTTCATTTCTCAACATAAACCTAATTGCGAATGAGTAAAATTACTTCTGCCACTTACCTTAAATTTTGGGTAATCATTCATCACAATAGTAACCATCCCAACAAACGGCAAAAACCTTGAATGAAAGCAAACACAGCTAAATGTTAGGATAGGTGTTATATATAATAATATAGTACCCCAGCCCCTAGTGAAACAAATCTCTTCTTACATTAAAAATATATCAAATTAGTCAACAAGTTAATAACTGTTCATGTGCTGGACAGTGTTAACCCCCGCACGTGCTGCAAGTAAGGGCCCATACTCAACAGTCACTGACGGACACCACCAATTAACCCTTTAGATTGATGTACTGGAAACACTTGTCAGGAATGGGATTTCATTTGAATGCAAATAAATAAATCTAATGGATCGAGGGCCTCCTCTGAACCTTCTGAAACCTTTGCGCCTGGACTGGCATCAGGGCTGTTCCTCCAGGACAACCATTCCTTGTCCAAACTCACCCACTTCTTTGCCACGATACTGTATGCTGAAGTAGTGGGGAAACAGCGCTCTTACAATGCTCTTTACTAGTTTAAATAACACATACAAGAAACTGGTCAAATAAGTCATTCAGAAAACAATTCCAAAAGTGTGTTCCAAATCTGCACCCTCTATTCTCTCCCAGCTTGTGCACTGCTTGGGATGGGTAAGGAGATAGCAGTACTTGCAGGAGCGTGCCCGTGTCCTACTCATGAGCACTCGCACGAGCTGCTGGTTCCTGATTGTGTGACGCGTTGAATCTTCTTGACCAGACTATGGTGGTCTGTAAGGCTCAATCCAACACGTTTCGCTATGATGCTTCGTCAGGTATTTGAATCTCCTTGACCAATCAGGAATTGGCAGCTCGTGCGAGTGAGTAGGACAAGGGCACGCTCCTGCAAGTACTGCCGTCTCTTTACCCCTCCCAAGCTGTGCACAAGCTGGGAGAGAATAGAGGCTGCAGATTTTTCATTGTAGGGAGCCGAGCTGCGCGCAGACCAGAACAAGGAGGGACAGAGACTGTCAACAAAAGCTGGGAAGCTATCCCAACACTGACACACCAATTCTGTTCTGTGAGCACAATATTGTTTTAAACCAGTTCTACTATTAAAATGTACTGCACTATGATATCCTCTCTTCTATTTTTGTCAAGCTAAATACCTTGATTGAAATAAGAGAATACCCCAGAGTTCCATTTGGGTTACAAGTATATAAAAGCAATAATTCATCTGCTGCCATTTGGAAAGACTGGAGGATTCAAAGTTGCAAGATCAGGTGAAAGCAATCTTAATTAAATACACCCTTTATCTCAAACCTGAAACCTGTTTTGAAGTGCAAGATTAACCACAATTGGTGGTATTACTGTATTGACAGAATTTCAAGTTGATCTGAAAATAATTTGTTTTGATAATTAGCCAACTACAAGAACCTATTCATCAATACATCGAGTTGAAATTGGGGAATATTATTGCGATAATGGAATTTGAACTTCATCTGTGAATACACCTGTTCCACTAATTAATCAATTGCAATAAGGTGTCTAATACACTGTTTTTCCCTGTATTTTTCTATGTCTACAAATTGTGCTTGAGCCTATGCGCCGGAGGACATCCTTCTATTTCCTGCTTACTGTTTGGAGGGACGTGGAAATCCCTCTTTGGACTCTGGCTGCTGGACTTAGTTAATGACACCCTCTACAATTCAATTTGTCGTTTTGTTCTCCAATGCAACTACAACACACATCACTGCGAAATGCTCAAAGAACTAGATTGGTAATCACTAGAGTCTAGGCGCAAAGTTCACCTTTCCTGTCTTGCCTTTAAATTCTTCATGGGCAAGCTACCCAGCTATCTGAACAAGCTCCTCACCCCTACCACTTGCAGCACTTATCATCTGAGATCCGACTCCAAAAGACTGTTCATGGTCCCATGGCTCAACAAAGTATCCGGACGTTCCTCCTTCTCCTACCGTGCACCCCAAAACTGGCCCAACCTACCAGAGACTCTCACATCCACCACCAGTTTAAGTTCTTTCAAATCTAAGGCTGTCTCACACTTTAATCTGGTCTGTAACTGTTTCATACGCTCATAATATATATTATCTTTAACTGTGCACGCAATGTCTTGTATATAATGTATACCTTGTTCATTTATGTAACTGTATTTGTAACCATGTATTATTTGTTTTTCTCTGTGCCCAGGACATACTTGAAAACGAGAGGTAACTCTCAATGTATTACTTCCTGGTAAAATATTTTATAAATAAATAAATAAATAAATAATGTCCAATACAGGGTATACTTATCTATTGTGTATTTGGTGTTTTTTACTTGTATAAGTTCACAATACACATTAATCACAGGTTTATTAAGATTGTATGTATGTCTTTATTTATATAGCGCCATTAGTGTACATTGCGCTTCACATTAGTAATACATGTGACAATCATATAAATAACAAATAATACAAATAACAGGTCATGGGAATAAGTGCTTCAGAGATAAAAGTAACATTTCGGAAGAGGAGTTCCTGCTCCGGGGAGATTTAATAGTTTAGTGGATAACGCGGCTTTCCCCCTTTTTTTTTATAAGCTCTACTTGTGCCTGCAAAGATGTATGTAACATGCACTGTACAGGCATAACTTGCATTAACGTACGCAATGGGTCCAGAGCATGTATGTAAAGCGAAAATGTACTTAAAGCACTACCCATTTTCCACTTATCGATGCTTCGGTATAGGTAGGGACCCAGTATTGCTGTTCAGGACGTGCTGACAGGCGCATGCGCGAGCTGCCGTTTGCCTATTGAGCGAGGGGAATCAGCGCGTCACTACTACGGCGGTCTGTAGGACAGAATAAGTGTCCGTAGTCGCGAAGCGAGCGTACGGAAACAGGCGTAAGGTGCTATTGAAAATATGTCCTTACTCGCGAGTGTACTTAAACTGGGGTATGTCAATACACTGCATTGTTACACATTAAATAATATTAATACTCCAGTCGCTGAAGGTATCAACAAAAATGCTACAGCTTCAAAAGGGGAGGTAAAAAAAAAAAAGGAAATTCAAAAGAATATGGGATAAGGATTAATGTTTCATACCCAATATGGTGAACATCCCTAAGGAAAAAAACAGCATTGTATGTCTATTAACATAATCTGTCTCTTTTCAGGGCATATTACTACAGCCTTACAGCAATTTCCCTTAAGTATCACAAGTCAACGGTTGCATAAGGTTCCTTAGAGAAACTTAAAAGCTTTTAATGTTATCTATTTACTGTTGCTTGCTCAGTAATTCACTTTGGGTCTTCTCTCTCTTTTACCCATTATGTGAAATTGTCTTTCCAAAATGCTTTCTAGTTCTCTCAACCATGATTTGTACGCTCATCAAGTCATTTGAGGCAAGATTGCCGAGTTTCATTGCGATCACAATTCAGGTACTATGACTTACAGAATGCTCTATTTCGAAAATGGCCTTGGCATAGAAGAACTATGAATTATTTTGTTTTCTTGCAATCTTCCCTGGAAGACGTCACATATCTTATCATACCGTTAATTTTCTAGAAAGCTTAGGCTGCGTCCAGGGTCAGCGCTTAGGCGCTGAGGCGCGCTGACGCTTCTCAGTGAGCCCCTGCAGCCGCAATGAGAGCGGCTTTAGCAGGGGCTCGCGCACGCTTCCGCAAGCGTGCGGAAGCGTAGGTCTTTCTCAAAAGATAGATTTTCACGCTCACGGGAGTGCAGGGCCGGTCACGTGACGTCACAGCCCCCCCCCCCCCCGACACGCCCCCGGACCAAGGCCAGGGAAAGCACCCGCTTTCCCTCAGCCTCCGCACGGCTGCAGTCCCATGGACGCAGCCTTAGAGACCCACAAAAATGCAAGCACGGCGATTATGAGCCAAGAGATTGACACAGAACATGCAACGTAGAAGACCTATATATCGGCATTCAATATGTTAAATCAGGGGTGCGCAAACTTTTTTTGCTGCAGAACCCCCCCAGTGCCTGCTTGCCTCCTTGGTGCGTGCGTGCGCGGCGTCATCGTGTGACATCAGATGACCCACGGCGTAATTTCACGTTACCATGGCGTCACATGACGCCGCGTTGCCATGGTAACGTGTTCTGGAGCAGGCGGAACCTCGGCAAGTAAAGGTTGCAGAGGCCTCGCACGGTCCCCCGGCATTTAATTTATATGCCTGGGGGGGAGAGCGCGGGACCTCTGCAACTGCCCCCCCCCCCCCAAAAAAAATCTTGCCCCCACCAATTTGCGCACCGCTGTGTTAAATAAAGGATCAGGCTATTTTTACATCAGTTCACATCAGATGGTCTACTTGTGAGATGCCCCCTCTAGAAAGGAACATACTGCAAATAGAATATTACTGCTTATTAACGTAAGACTATTAAAACAATGAGTCTACGTGGGAGATTGACCAACCTCCAATATGGGTTATTGCACTGCAATCCCATGGTAACAGTCATCTAAGACAATGGAAGTGAACGCAGGATTGCGATGAGCCAACTGTATTGGGGGTCAGTAAATCTCAGGGTATGTATCAAGGCAATTCTGGTGCAAAACCTCTGTCAGTGTATCACAGTACTTTGTTCTAATTTTTCCCAGTGTACACGAGTTTCCTACTTGAGCTCTCAATAAATGGGGTTACTCAGTGCACATATTTTAATGGGATACATCAATTTCTGTGTCAATGCTGTACCATTTTCTCCCATTTCTTTACACCAAAAAACTAAATACAAAATAAATAAAATTGCCTGGTTTAAGGTGGTCAAAGGTCACGGCGCCTTCGGAGAGAGCTGGTTGCGTGCAGCGTTCCTGACCACCTCTGCAGGAAGCGACGCCATCACAAGAGAGGTCCCTACTGATGTGTGCAGCTGTGTACAGCTCCCCTTTCCCGGTGTCCAATCTGGGAACTATCCACACTTTGGAGGGAGATATAATCATCACAACACACACCCAGGCACCCACGGAGGACTCTCACTGTTTTTTGGCGCATTTTATCCGGTCCTGCTTTAAGTAGGGTTCTGGGTTTTAACCCCTTGATGACCCGCTGCAGCAGGCTCCATTGTTTTATTAAATAGTTTTTTATTTTAGCTTCTGTGTTTCATGTGTATGTCCTTGTTGTTTGTAGTTTGTTTTCATTGTTTTTTGTATTTTACAGTATACACTATGGTCATTGTCTTTGTTTCTATCCACATGTAACTTATTACCCGATTGGAGAACTCCTGTTCATTGGACTCGTTGGACTCTCTCTCCTTTCCCCCTATTTGGACTTATTGGACTGTATAGCTTGCGGGCGCTAGTTTGTAACTGTTCCCCCGTAAGGTGGCATAAACTACACAAATTATCAATTCACCCCAATTGAGAAACCTAACATGCCTCTTCCATACGATGCAACGGAGATCAAAAAAATGTTGCATGGTGGCAGTACCTTTGCATTGAAACAGATTCAACTGTTCTTATCCAATGATCACAGCTGCTAACCATGCAGCCTTCCCCAATGGCTTTCAAATGTGCAGCATCCACTACCTCAAAACCTGTTGATGCTGCCCTCTATCAAGCTTCTCAAAGGCATTATGCTACTAGATTCAGTGTGCCACACGCCACCAATGCCCTTGAACTGACAAATAACCCACAGTAGACATCATCACTTCAAGTGTAGATTACGTCTTTGAAGATGGTAGGAAAATGGGTAGGCACAGGGGTTGTGCATTATTTCTTTGAAGATTCACAGAAATTCTTCTACCGAGGATAAAATACATGATTGGCTGGTATGGGGCTATATACTGCATTGGGTCCCAACCTATTTTGAGCACGGGAACCACTGCAAAAAAGACCGTAAAATCTCGAGCCCCTAACATCTACTTAAGACTGCATGCAACCCACTCCTTTCTCACGCACACTTCCAATTTATTCCCCTCCATCCCTCCCTTCCAACATACAGTAGCACACTCATCACGTTTCTCCAACACACGCTCTACACTCACAGCAGTGAGGCTGAGAGAGGAGAGCGAGTAGAGGCGGATCTCAGTGTCTGTCTCCAGATAACGCAGGGCGCGCCAGCTGATTAACAAGCAGTGTTTCCCCCCCTCCCGACAGCCACAGCACCTATGGCAAAGGATTGTGGTACCTGGCTCAGAAACACTGTACTGCAGGATTCAAATTTTGAGGATGGGTAGATTGATAATAGATTGATAATGCATCTAACAAAACTGAAATATTCAAGTGAAGTGATAGTGCACCAAAATACTTGACTAAAAGATACTTTTTAATACAAAAAACAAGTTGCCACTTACATAGCAATGTAAAAGATTAATTCCTCCCTGAATAAACTGAAATATTGCAATTGTTCGGTCAGAATTTTCCAAAGCAGGTTACGTAAAAGTTCCTGCTAAAGATTGAACGGTCTTATATTATTCATGCTGAAAAGTGTTTTCAGGATACACAATACCTGCACGCTAGGCTGAACAACATAAAAATGCTTTTTCTTTATCAAAAGGCGCATTGAATGTTAAAATAGTTCTTCAGTACTAGATTAGCCTACAATACACATTGCAACGCGAATTCTTAGCAATGTGTTACTGTGTTTTAAGCATTAGAAGGAGCAAACAGAATATCTATAATGCATTTTTTGTTTTTACATTATGGGGCATAATGTATATATCTAGGGAATTCAATGGGAATGATCATAAGATGATGCGGGGAGTACAAGTTTCATGTTGCACTCATTTGTGTAATTATATTTAGGTGGTTTGCTCCCAATTTGTGCAACTTGCATCAATAAGAAATTTGGGGAATGCTTTGTGGGGCAGTTAGGAGAGGAGTCGCTGAGTAGAATATTATAATTGCAGGTATAATTTTTTAGCACCTCTGAATGATCTAGTTTTCCCTCTCTTTGAGAGATCTGAATTTTCCACGTTTGTGAAATCAGCGTCAGATGTAAGGAACTTCAATAACAAGCTCCATGCATTTGCTGCCAGATCAAATTGAGGTACATGAAAAGATTTACTCTGCATTATGAATCAAATTGGGGCATGATGCTGCACAGCCCCTTAAACGGCAGAGATAAAACAAGCGTTAAGTGTCGCCATGCTTACCCTCTTGCTCTGCCTACAACATCTTTCTTCTCAAGCCAGTTTTGCCCTTCTCTATATAAGCCTCGGTCATCAACTTCGTTGTTATCTCCTTTGGTCAGGAATTTGATATCTCCATTGTCTCTGAAACAGAAATATATACAAAAGGACGGGTGAATATTTAGCCTTATTCATCAAGTAGTTGCTTCCTTTGTAAGAGCGAAACATTAAATTTCCAGATCCATAAACAAACAAACCGACGCTCGGCCTGGGGCTCTGTAGTAGATCCAGAAGCGAATGCAGCTAGAATTTATTAATGAACTTACTTTCTAGTCCTACAAAGTGAAACATTTGAAAAAGGTCTGAATAGTAAGACTAAAACATTGGCGTGACCAACACATTCTAGCTGGAATCACAGCAGCCGAGTATGAATTAGTCTTCAGCATGGGATGTACACTCCGGATTTTTTCCAAATACAACAGACCGCAGACAATTTGAAAAGAGGAGGGCCGACTTTCTTCAAAGGTCACTGCAAATGATGCCTTTAACTTTCTTTCCCGGTGTGTGCGGCTTTTTTGATATATTAAAGAAACTTGGTGAGATCCAAAGCAAAGTCCTTCATTTTCCTTGATTTCATTTTTGAGTGCTAATCCAGTTCAGTTTTTGTATAGTTGTGAGCCACCTGTCCTGAAGCAGGGAATGGTGGTATCTCCAATACGTGGCCTGTTTGTGTCCCTGGAGGACTGGAGTTGGCCATCCCAGCTTCACACAGACAGAAAACCATTAAAACAAATACGTTCGACCCATAGAAACATTGTTAACAGTGTCAGAGGGGAACTGATCAATGCTTATTCCCACACTTACATTAATAAAGAAAAATCAAAAATAGTTGTACAGCATCGAAATGCGTCCAGCTTTGGGGCGCTCACCGGTGGATGCCAACTACAGCGCAATCCAAATCAGACAGGCAGTCTCTCTCATTATAAAAGTTCAATAACCAGCCTTAGCAATCCAAAATAAATTGGGTGAAATAGGAGATAGAGTACAGAGAACTAAATCCAACGCGTTTCGTATCGCTACATACAGTATAAAGCTCTGATAGTTCCCTCTAACTTCAATTGCATGTGATTTTTTATTAATTGATTGCACCTGTATTTTCCAACCAATCCCTGTCTGTGGAGTGGTTTAAATAGTACACATTACATACAAGTGTTGGATTTAGTTCTGTGTACTCTGCCTCCTATTGCATCCATTTTATTGTAGTTGCAAAGGCTAGTTATTGAACTTTTATAATAAAGACTTTGCCCAGATTTGCCAGTCCGATTCGGATTGCACTGGAGGTCACATTATCGGTGAGTGCTCTGGTGCTGGACGCATCTCGATTCTAAGCGTGATTCTACCTACATTCGTCCAGTTGAGAGGGATGAGTTGTTGTGCACTCCAGGGACCCGGATCGTGGGTTACATGTACCGAGTCAATGCCCGCACTGTTTTAGTGACCACACTGCTACCTGTCTCCCACCACTGTCCCTCCTGGCGAGGTGCCGATGTGAGAACCTGCCTTGGAGTTAACTTCTACATGGATTTTATACCACAAATAACCATTTGAATGTCTTTGTTGTACGTGCATTTAATCACCTTTTTTTACCACTAAAACAATTTTGAAATACTAGGCATTTCTTAAGGCTTTGCGCTTTTCTTTCGTCCATTTTTGTAGCATTAGATAATACTTACTACGTTTTTTTATTATTCAACTCTTAATGCCATTTTAAAGCGTTTTAATATACTGAACATCCTTTGATTTCTATAGCAGGTTTTAGCACACGTCCTGAGCCAACACCTTCCTGTTTGTGATAATTTGTTGCCAATATTTCAAGCAGTTTCAGCGGCAAACTGTGACAATAGATAATGTTACCTTAGTAATATAAGAATACATTGCAGCTGCTGACTTATACGGACTGAAGGATTGATTGAAACTAAAAGACAGCCATTTTCAATTTGGCCCAGTATCTGAAGAGGAGATTATACAAGCGCTCCTCAAACTAAAACTAAGCAGCCAATGTGGACCCGACTTACTACAATCTAGGTTCCTACGACTTGGTGCCCCAGCCATTGCCAAACCAATTGCGTCCATAGTCAACTCTATCCTGTCTGCAGGCCATATCCCTAAGACCTGGAAAACTGCCAGAGTTGTCCCAATCTTCAAAAGTGGGGACAAAAACACTGTCTCAAACTACAGGCCAATCTCACTTCTCCCAATTCTATCCAAAGTCATGGAAAAATGTGTCCACTCCCAATTAAGCGATTTCTACACCAAGACAAATTTCCCTAGCCAATGCCAATCTGGGTTTCGTCCCAAACACTCCACCGTAACTACCCTGCTAAAAGTTTGCAATGAAATCCAGTGTGGAATGGAACGGGGACAACTCACTGGTGCAGTATTCCTAGATTTTGCAAAGGCTTTTGACACCGTTGATCATGCTATCCTGCTTAACAAACTCCAGAGCTCTGGAATAGGGAAACATGCTTTAAACTGGTTTCAGTCCTACCTATCAGGAAGATCCCAGCATATGTCCATCTCAGGCTCTAACTCCAACCCCCTGGATATCACCTGTGGTGTCCCGCAAGGCTCTGTTCTGGGCCCCCTACTCTTCGCAGTGTTCATTAATGATCTTCCCACAGCTTGTAAGGAAGCCTCAATACACATGTATGCAGATGACACAATCCTATATGCACACAGCCATAGCCTCTCTGACCTTCAACACATACTTCAGTCTGACTTTTTGAGACTCGAAAACTGGATTTCCCAAACAAACTGTTTTTAAACACTGACAAGACTGTAACAATGGTATTTGGGACCAAGACTAAATTTGTAAAGCTTCCAGTGACTGAGCTCCTGATTAGAACCAACGCTAACACCACCCTAACACCTGTCACTAGTTTTAAATACCTGGGCTTATGGTTTGACTCCCACTTAACATTCGGGATGCACACTGATACCCTGACAACCAAGACCTATGCCAAACTAGGAGTACTTTACAGGAACAAATCCTCCCTAAGTCTCCTGGTCAGAAAGCGTATCGCACAGCAGATGCTAATGCCAATTATTGACTATGGAGACATAGTATATGGCTCGGCTCCTCAAACCCACCTTAGCAAACTTGACACCCTCTACAATTCAATTTGTCGTTTTGTTCTCCAATGCAACTACAACACACATCACTGCGAAATGCTCAAAGAACTAGATTGGTCAACACTAGAGTCTAGGCGCAAAGTTCACCTTTCCTGTCTTGCCTTTAAATTCTTCATGGGCAAGCTACCCAGCTACCTGAACAAGCTCCTCACCCCTACCACTTGCAGCACTTATCACCTGAGATCAGACTCCAAAAGACTATTCATGGTCACAAGGCTCAACAAAGTATCCTGACGTTCCGCCTTCTCCTTCCGTGCACCCCAAAACTGGAACAACCTACCAGAGACTCTCACATCCACCACCAGTTTAAGTTCTTTCAAATCTAAGGCTGTCTCACATTTTAACCTGGTCTGTAACTGTTTCATACGCTCATAATATATATTTTCTTTAACTGTGCACGCAATGTCTTGTATATAATGTATACCCTGTTCATTTATGTAACTGTACTTGTAACCATGTATTATTTGTTTTACTCTGTGCTCAGGACATACTTGAAAACGAGAGGTAACTCTCAATGTATTACTTCCTGGTAAAATATTTTATAAATAAATAAATTTACTGAACCCTAGGGAACAGAAGTTTGCTGATTGGTCACGGGAGAACGAATCGATCGGCAGCTTAGGTAATTCATTTTCAATCAAAGGCTGCATATATTAAAACCAAATGATTATTTTATTTTTACATAATGTGCTGCTTGGACTGCCTCTAACGTTTTCATTTACGGCTGTTGAAAGAAAAAGCTGTACCTCGCACTACTTAAAATTCTGCATTAGCCAGAAGCAAAAAGTATTTCTCCAACATGTTTTTTTTGTGCTGATTACAATGATTCCCATATTTATTATTCTGTTGCTGTCTTCACAATTCCCAGTAATGTGACCTATGTGAAAACATTTATTCTAGGTCTTTTTACCCACATAGAAAAATTGAGGAAAAAAAATGAAAATAAAAAGCTGCATAATGTTGAGTGCCTGGTCTCTGGTTCTCCCCACCCACCCCCCAAAAAAAAAAAATATATATAATTTTTGGAGAGGTTACAGCTTTACATGTTGTTGAAGAAAAGTGCCCCTAATTCTGCATTTTGCGGAAGAAGAAGAAGAAGAAGAACACAAGTTAAGATTTTACTTTTCGTGAACTTTGATGACTCGGTGAACTATAGGGATATCTCTGCCTTCCACTTTAAAGACCACAATTTCCCCAGCCCGGATAGGGTCTTCTTGGAAGTTGGTTAGGAAAAGCAGATCCCCCCTGTGGAATGCTGGCTCCATGCTGCCACTGGGAAATCAGAGGAAAAACAAAAAGCGGTCAGGATCTAGGTCAGAGCACACCACGCAATATCATTCTAAAACAAACGGCTGATTTCCTGAAGCCGAATAGGTAGAATTCTTAGGGCCTTATTCAATGTACGACAAAGTGGCCATTCGGGCTGTTTTCACATCAAAGTCCCTGTTGAAGTCTATGGTGATTGTCAGCCCAACGTGTCCGAAACAGCACCTCTGGCATACATAATTAGAATTATTTCACCTCATTCATTAAACACATTGCTTTAAGATCTGACAAGACGTTCAGTGTTGAAAAAGCGGCTTTTTAAATTCAGCTTTGTTAATTTGAGCTATTCAGCGTGATGGAGTGTGGTATATTGCTCTACTCACATGGCTGGTAAAAGGGTGGGTAGCTATGGTACTGCTCCTATTTGCTCAATATATACCAGCTACTAATCTTGACCACATAGGGAGGGACAGAGTTGCTTGGAAGACGGCAGTTGTTACAGTAATGACTATTTCTAATTCAAGAAGAGTTTGATAGAAATCGAGAAGAATCCATCTAGCAGTGAACCATCCAGTAGGAATAATTATAACATAGGGGTTAATCACTGGTACTGCAAGTAAATTGTCACCTGATGCCTAAACTTTAGCTTTTTACTCAAATGTAAATACTCATCTTACAGGGCCATATTTACTAAGAAGTGCTCGTCCATATGGCTTCAATGGGCTGTCAAGGGTCACATTTGCCCAGTTATGCTGGGGGATGGCTCATGTAATAGCACTACTTAGTAAATATGCCCCACAGTCTTAAACCCTTTCGTTGGCAGATTGGCCTGCAATGCGCTGCAGACCTCTCTGGCAGCAAAATGGTTAAATATCTCTCAATCAATAATTGCAAATTTTAATTCACAAGCAAACAGAAAGGTAAACTCAGAAATAATGACTTGATACACAAGTTAGATACATGTTATATGAGGACTTTGGGTACCTTTGCGAATATTCATTCAATACACATTTTTGTGACATACCTGTATCCATGTTTATATTTTTGGAGCATTTTCACTAGAAAAGAAACCCGAGTAGATATTACTCTAGAAAGGCCAATATAATTGTTGGAAAAAGGGGGTTGTCTATGTTGCATGAATAGTCATTTTGTTCGCTCCAAGTTTGATATTAAAAATCCTGGAGAAAAAGTGAACACATTTTGTTTGTACCTTAATACCACAACAATCGGACTCTCGCTCCCAGTCACCACGATCAGGCCTTTCCATATCATGAGAGCTGACGATACTATCATGGCAAAGTTCAGAACCTGATAATATAGCTGCAAGAGAAACAAACCAGGTGACAAGTTACACTCTGCCTACGAGGCCAGCAAGCCCTCTAAATGGGCCGCACATTACGCCTGCGGGTAGAAGCTTCTACCTGTCCCAGTTGGTCAGCTGCTTAATGCCGATTAATGCTCTGTCCTGCTCCTCACACTGAGAACTAGTGATTAGAACAGGAGAGAAGCAGGGAGGTATTTTTCAGCACAGTGTCAGTAAGCAGCTGAGGGAGATGATAGAAGCCATTAGCTGAGGCAGCAACATCCCCTCTCCCTCTACACTAGGGAGAGCGGGTTGCTGGGGTGGGTAGCTGTTGGGGGCCGTAGGTAAAGCCCCCGCTGGTTGCCCACCCATGGCCTGAGTCAGCAAAAGAACTGACAGAACATTAACACATTGAAGATGTTATGTTATTTAATATATTACAACATATTTCACAAGAAGGAAACAGTCTAATTTCATCCAATTGTTTTCCCGAGCTTCCCCTTTTCGAAATGAAAATCAAACACAAATAATGGCAGGTTCAGAAAGCTATTGAATTAAATGAAAATGTTCCCTTCAAGCCGCAATCCCCCCTAACGACCCATCAATGTTTTACGAGAATCGTACCCCCAGTTCTCCGAGATACGTACCGGTGAAATTACTGCCATTACTTCTTGGTTTGTAAAGGAGACTTTAATAGGAAGCTGCAACCAATGATGTTGCAGCTTCATATTGACCCGAGATATGGAAACTATTTTGTTTTCCTTGGAGATTTCAACCTGGTAACTATCTAGGGAACCGGGGATCTGAAAATTAGCACGGTTCAGCTCCACCAGTTTGTTTATTCTCTCAGTAATAGAGGGTGATGCCTGTTTACAGATAATAAAGGATAGTTAAAGACACTCATAGGGAACATGGCAGATTTGTCTACTTAAAACAATTCTTTGTGTTATAGGCTTTGTACACATGGCTGTTTAAAATGATTCCTTTTACCTATAAACTTCATGCACAAATGCTCGGAGGGCCATAATTACAAAGCAGTCTTCTGTTTCAGCAATGGAAGATACCTTACCATCCATGAACTTTGATGAGCTGCAATGCATCGTTCAGCTCTGGAGGTGCCTTATGGAAGAAGACTACTTAGCTTATTAAATATGACCCTAAATCTGTTCAGTGCTGGAGAGAATCATTGCATAACTAAGTACCGTGCCAATCCAGTACTGAATGTGTTAAATAACGTTAAGCAGTAATGAGGAATCAGACCCAAACAGGTCCAATTTCCTTAGGGCGCAATGCAGAAATTCTTCCAGAAACCAAAAATTACGTTTTCCATAAACTTAAATGTTTATAGTGAGTTGAGGGAATTGCTGTTTTAAAGGAGCACTGTGTGTTCAAACACAAACTGCATTACAAGAAGACAACGATACAGGAGAAGATCTTCACCGTTTCCTCACTGGATTCCCTTTCCTAAAACGCCATTATACAGATACTGTAGCATACATTTTTGCCATGGACGTCATATATGATCTGGGCAACATGAACAATAACTGAACCTAATAGGCAATGCCATTGTGCCCTAGTGATTGCTTGTTGGTCCTTTTGCAGGTTGGATCATGGAACGAATGCAGTGTTTAGCAGAGACGGTCTCCTCCATCAAATCTGCAAGCAAATGTATTCTGTGCTGCATCCCCATTACTGCTTTAAAATGTAAAACTGATTATGCTGATATAAATTAATGCTGTGATGAGAAATTGTGTGAGAAACACAATTACCTGAAAGAGTTTTTTTCATGGTTGCTACAGTATTTAAGCGGAAACCAGTTTTGAGGAACCCATCTGTTTCGACCTGAAACCCTTTGACTTAACTCTGTGGATGCAGAGTTATAAGAGAGACTGTTTGAGACTTTGCCAGTGTGGACCAGCAAGAGCTGGATTACATTTTACAAGGCAGGATTATGGGGGAGCAATTACCCAGATACAGCTGCACACATTATCTTTGCAAACGACCTTGCCAGAGTCTGTGCTGAAACTACTAATGACCACACACACCACCCCCTTCCCCCAGATAAGAAGGGAGGAAGTGGAGATTGCAAGAGCATGACAAGGGGAAGTAAGTGATGTAGTATAACTGTCTGCAAATGGTATCGTGCCCTGAATACGATTCCCTCTGTCTTGACCAAGGGAATAATATTCTTGATTGTTTTGTTCTGCAAACATGGGATAAAAGCTGGCTATTTTACTGGTATTGATGCTGTGCTCAGAAGAAACGATTTCTACTCTGCAAACACCCCTCTGTGTGAGCCTCACCTTTTTACACTATCATTCATATATAAAACACAAATTACTTTCTTATGGCCCTGAAATATACAATGAAGTTTAAGAGTATTACAGTGAAACGTTTTTTGTCAATTACAATTCGCGTGTCAAAAATAAGTAAATATAATGGCCTACCGACCCATTTAATTAAATGTCTATTACATTAAGACATTTCCTTTCTAAACTGTTAGTAGAAACTTGCAGAAACCAAGTGGAACCATTTACTATTGTTACAGGCTTTTTATACCAATACTATGGGGGAAACGGAAACACGGAGTTAAGAAACATTATGAAAACACTCAAGCATTACCGGTATTATAATCCAACCAAATATATTTTAAACTGTAACCAGGCTTTTGAGACCTGAGAAACTGCTAACAGGACAGTGGTTGATGCATAAATACAAGGCAAACCATATGGGACTTATATGGCAAAGTACACTACAACTTGAGGCACAAATAACTAGTAATTCATTCCAGAAGAATGCAATGTAAAAAGTGCAATGGGAAGACACGATAAAATAATCTATGCATGTGTAGGGGTGGCCTGGTTTCATGGATAGCAAATAGACGGAGAATAGTTAGACAGATTGAAAAGCAAATGCATGAACCAACTGTAGGTATGGCACAAACTCAAGGACTAAGCCAGTCATTCTTATTTACTCAATACTTTGCCCTTGGTGTCACAGTGAGGCACGTGTCCTAATAACAGCATGTGAGTATATGAATAACAATAAGAAAAAACATTGTGTGAGAAGAATATTAGCCGATTCATCACTTAATTCCAAGATGTGGATTATGAGGAAAATTATTGAAATGTATACTATCATTTTAAACCATGGTAAAGTATTCTTGCATAATGTTACGTGTTAAAATTATATTTATAGAATTGATACATTCACTTACATTGATATTGCAAATTAGATCAGTATTTAATCACCTAATTTGCCAACATGTATTTTTATATTTCTCACGGCAATAAGAATTGCTCTTCCATTTTACGCAGCAAATCTTGTAAAGATGCATATGTATAGGGCTTGATACTCAATCACCCAATTTATTTTATATAAACCATCTTCGCACCATCACATTTTTAAACATGTTTGCACAGATGTTTGGTGTAATTTACAGAAAATATAAAAAGTTAGAGATCATAAAATAAGTCACTATGATCTATACTGTAATGAACATCAGTATTCTAGCCTCTCGCTATTTTTACATTTTCACACTTACCACCCCATAATTGACAATGAAATGTGTGAAAAGGGATTAGAGATACAATGCGTACCGTAATAAAGACGTAGAAGGAGTTTTAAACATGGATTGTATTTTCACCAGAACAGTGACGTAGGGATCTTTGATGTCTATGTTACTCACTAACCCTAATGCAACTAAGGGGTACAATTATGCTACTTAAAGTGTGTATCACTGAACCATCTTGTTTCCTTCTGCTCAATGCTGTGACTGAAAACAATATGCTATTTTTAAGAACACCATCTTTTTTTGTGTACTTTCATACATAATACAACCTGATTACACATTGTAAGGAATCGGGGAACACGTCCTTTGCGGCGTGTTCCCTACTTGCCTGCTGGTGTCGCGGCCACTGTTCCTGCCCATGCGCGCTCCCCCGGTCTCATTAGAGCGCACCCACAGCCCATCTAGCTGCCGCACGGAACCTGGTTCCGCCTCCCGCACATGCGATAACGTGCGACGATCCCCAGCTGCGTGGCAAGTCTCTCCTCCCTGCAGCCTATCCCAGCTCTGCGCCTCCGCTCCCTGTCCCCATTGGTCTGTCCTGCCTTAAATACTTCCTGCTTCCTCCCATGCTTTGCTCAGCATAATCCTATGTAGCCTCGTGAAGCTCACTTCTGTTGTGCAGTGCTCTGTTTCGATTGCAGTTAACCTCGTGTGCACCGACTCGGCTTGTTTGTGGACCCTTCTGGATTTTGGCATACCTTCAACTACGGCGATCTCTCCTACCCTTGAACACGGCATATGGACTCGGACTACGCTGCTCTCTACAATCCCAGACCACGGCTTACGGACCCTTACTATCCCGTCTTCTCCAATCCATGGACTCGGCAAGTATACCGCATCTCCTACACTCTCCAACCCAGACCCGGCAACGCTAAACTATCCGCCTTCCAGGCACGCCTCCGCTGCTGCGGGTGTGTGGTGTTATACCTTCCCACCTCAGTGCCGGGGTCTTGTCTTGTTTGTGGGCAGCACAAGCGTTACACACATAGCAATAGAACAAACCTTTGAAGACAGGTAATTGGTGAAATATATAGTAGATTGATTGAGTCAAGACAGAGGTAATACTTTTGAGAGTATTTGACAATCTTCTAAGGAGATTATCTTGTAGTGAATATGTAGCTCATATATGATTCAATCTGTAGCTCAGAAGTGGGGGAAACCTAGTGAGTGGGAAATGATGGATAATGGAGTCAGTCTGCCTGTAATACTGGTCTGACTGGTTCTCTTCCCCACTAATAGGTAAATACCCCTAGAGCAATGGTAACAGTTCATCTTTCTTCAAGATCAAGTATAATGAAATGAAGAAAACCCATTAGGTAGTTAGTACTCTCAAGGACGGAGAAAGTTCTTGACTCTGTGACGTGCTTCCAGCAAGTAGATAAACATCCAAAAATAGGAGGAAAAAAAAGTGGTGCACAGCAACAATGATGGTAGGGCTAGGCACATCACATGTGGGTTCAAAACAATTTATTTGGATTGGGCGACATCGAGGATGATGGCAACAGTTACTCTGATGCGTTTAGCCAGATTTTAAATGCACTACTCACTTAAGCTCATGCTTTATTTAACCCCTTCAGGGCTTTAACACTTTTTTCACCAGTCCATGGGACAATTATTACATGTATATAACAGTATAGTGTAGGTACCTGCATTAAACGGGTTGCCTTGACGTGGCATGCAGGCTTACAAATGATTTGGCCAAAGGGTTTAATCAAATACCCTTTTTCATGAGAATATTATTTTATCTTAGCCTAATTGGTAGGAGCCCAGGAATCGTTCTTTTTGTTTTTCTATATGTAAGGCCTATCTTTTTACCTGCAGCAAACTTCTATAGGGGAGGAGTGCGGTATTATGTACAGTTTCTCACTAATATTAGGCAATCCTTTTCCTTACTGCATACTCCCATAGGGCATTTTAAATATAGTATCTCTGAAACGTCATAGGTGTAGGTTTATTGGCTCATCTGCTTTACATAGCAGTTACTGAGCACCTACCAATTTTCCAATTAGTGCAGGTATATTACACCCCAGTGTCAGTCTGGACATCACCCTCCATTGAATGGTGGGTGAATGTGTAAGGCTGACAGAGAGATGTATATGTGTAAGTTGCATTATATTCACACCAGGGAATTTGTGCACCCTGATTACCTTTATAGCAAAGGTAAGTATGATACTGGCTTTAGCCAGATTTTAATTGCACTACTCACTTAAGCTCATGCTTTATTTAACCCCTTCATAGCTTTAACACTTTTTTCACCAGTCCATGGGACAATTATTACATGTATATACAGTATAGTGTATGTACCTGCATTAAACGGGTTGCCTTGACGTGGCATGCAGGCTTACAAATGCTTTGGCCAAAGGGTTTAACCAAATACCCTTTTTTATGAGAATATTATTTTATCTTAGCCTAATTGGTAGGAGCGCAGGAATCGTTCTTTTTGCCTGTAATACTGGTCTGACTGGTTCTCTTCTCCACTAATAGGTAAATACCCCTAGAGCAATGGTAACAGTTCATCTTTCTTCAAGATCAAGTATAATGAAATGAAGAAAACCCATTAGGTAGTTAGTACTCTCAAGGACGGAGAAAGTTCTTGACTCTGTGACGTGCTTCCAGCAAGTAGATAAACATCCAAAAATAGGAGAGAAAAAAAAGTGGTGCACAGCAACAATGATGGTAGGGCTAGGCACATCACATGTGGGTTCAAAACAATTTATTTGGATTGGGCGACAGAGGATGATGGTATCAGTTACTCTGATGCGTTCCCGCGCAACACTGCGTTTTGTAAAAGTGTCGCCGTGGTGCGCAAAACGCATCAGAGTAACTGTTACCATCATCCTCTGTCATCCAATCCAAATAAATTGTTTTTAAACCACATTTGATGTGCCTAGCCCTACCATCATTGTTGCTGTGCATCGCTATTTTTCTCCTATTTTTTTAATCTCATCTCAAACTGATTACACTACTGAATATATAGCCTCTCCTTAGTGGATTTGCAGAGTAGAATTGGAGGCGTTTAACTAAATCTTGCTACAACTTCTTTCCTCCTGACACACTGAGTTGGTGTTTGCTAAGAGGATATGAGCGATGCACTGGTGTCAGTCAGATATGGTGTATCTGTGGTGGTTCATCCCTTTGTGGACGACTTGTCCTTCTCTTTTACCAGACACAAGCCTTGAGCACTGCTTGTCTGACAGGACTCTCATGCTATTGGAAATCGGTCCAGGCATGAAGGTGCGTTATCCTTTTATTTAGCATTGGTTTGTAGCTTCAGCTGTAAAGTATAAAGGCCTCACCTGTGAGTAGCATAAGGAAACCATTATACCAACTTTATAGATGCTTGGGAGCACTGAAAGGTCAGTTAGCGGGTGTCTTTAAGAATGAGGCAAGGCGAGTTCACAAGTTACCAGTAAAGATGTAGCAGACATGTGGTCAGACAAGCAGATGTCAGGGCAGGTAGCTGTCAAAAAGATGCATCAAATTTGGCAAGCAGTGTAGGGGCAGGTGTATTTTAGTAAGGATGCAGATCAGGCTAAAACCTGAACTTAATGTATACACTTACACCAAAATGGTGAAAATACAAAATACAGCATACAGCATGAAAGAACCAAAGAAGGCACTCCAATGGAATTTGAAAAATAGTGAAGGTTTAAACAAGTTTCTCCATATTTACAAAGTCCACTGTAGTGTTGTCTCCTTCTTTGGTTCCTTTATCTGATCTCTGCTTGCTGTGAACGTCTGAGCACCCGTGGCCAGGGCCGCCAACAGGTGAGTCTGCCGGGGTTGGTGTCCCGGGCCCGCTGGCTGGGGGGAGCCAGCACTGCACATTTCCCCTAAACCTCTGGCCAGGCTCAGAGAGAGCCCCTTCGCACGGCGGCAGTGGAAGCTCGGCGGCAAGGGGCAGTGAGAGGAAGAGGCTTATAAGCAACTGAGAGCCCAGGCATGGTCGAGACCAGCAGCAGGGTCTGGCAAGAGGTCGGGGGAAATCTGCAGCACCCGCCGGGCCTTCCCAGCCAGCGGACCCTGCAGACACTGGCCTGGTCCTAGGTAAGTTTGTATTTGTATTGGGGGTATTTTTATATGTATGAGGGGGCTTGGGGGTATTTTCTAGGTATGGGGGGGCTTGGGGGTATTTTCTAGGTATGGGGGGGGGCTTGGGGGTATTTTTCTATGTATTGGGGCCTGGGGGTATTTTTATATGTATAGGGCTTGGGGGAATTGTTGTATGGAGGGGCTTGGGGGAATTTTGATATGGGTTGGGGTATTTTTATATGTATTGGGGGGGTTGTTGTGTGTGTGTGTGTGTGTGTGTGTGTGTGTGTGTGTGTGTGTGTGTGATATGTATTTTTATATATGTATTGGGTAATTGGTTATTTATATGCATTTGGGGGGGGTGGGGATTTTTTTATATGTATTTGGGGGTGGGAAGTTTTTTGCATTGGGGGTGGGAAATATTTTGGTATATATCTTGTGGGGATAATTGTGTGAGGGGGGAGGGAATGACTGAGCGTGGGGTAATTGACTTGACGGAGGGAGAGGAGAGAGGGGGCGAGTGAGGAAAAGCGGGAGTTAGAGTGAGACGCAGGGGAGAGAAATACATGCGAGGCGGGAGAGTGAGAGGGGGTGAGACGGAAGGGAGAGAAATACATGGGAAGAGGGGGGGGGGCTCATGGTGTGAAATGGGGGGCGGCTCGCAAAACCACCGACACGGGGTGTGGGGTCTGTTTAAAATGTTTGTCCTGGGCCTCACGATTTCTGTTGGCGGCCTTGCCCATGGTAGAATCAGTGCAGAAATTGTGAGTGCCCTTCTAATGAACATTACGGAAATACACAGCAGCCACGTCTGACAATGCTGCTGGCATCAGGCCCCCTGGCATTGCCAATTGTTGGGTCTCATGACCACTGTTCAGTACATGTGCAATGAGCATAATTAAAGGGTGCTCTAAAAACACACAGCTTCCGCCTAATTCTACAGCTTCCTAAAATCCTTAGAAAAAAGGTTTTCTACAAGGTCTGTCCTAAAATCCTTAGTCTACGCTTCTAGTGCCGGCAACGGCGACACCAGAAAAATCAAATTGAGATGACTTCCAGCGATCGCGACCACTCTGTCGCGCCACGCTTACTATAAGTGCACGCAACAGCGGAAATGCATTTGTTTTGACGCAACGTCGCGTCGCTGTCACTATAAGGGCAGCCTTACACTTCTTCCCCGCTCTACTTCCACTACAACAGCGGTCATCTCATGCCAAGGAAAAGACAAATGTACCAGCTGTCACCAGTCACTGAACCTCAACCAGACCAGCCTGTTCTCTCTGGCAAATATATCCAGTCTTTCCCTTATCCATCTAAAATGGTAAACTCCTCATTACTATTGATCTATTCACTTTTTGTGTCAATATGGCAATGGTTTTGTGCGTCTTTTTATTGTCTCTTGTCGCCCCCACCCCACTGTTCTACGCTGCTGAACATGTGTTACTGTAGTTAGTGCCTTACAAAAATAAAAAATAATAATGTATGCACATTTAGCAGATTTTTTTATTTATAACATGTTTTAACCAGGAAATAATGCGTGGCGAGTAACCGCTCATTTTCAAGCCTGGGGCACTGAGTAATGTTGATAATACAGTATATAGCCCCCCACCTCCCCTAAAAGAATAAATAATAGCCAATGATAAGAAAGAGTTCAATACACTTGCATCAATATCCCCTTGAACTTATGTGACCAGGAGCAGATGTCCAGCTGCAGACCCGGGGAGAGGGAGTAGGATGTATAGGAAGGACCAACAAGTCCTTCATTCTTGGTGCTTGTACAAGCTCAGGGTTTTATCACAGTGAAGCACGGATATGGTCACAGTTACCACAACCTGAATAGTTCATGCATGCTGGGGATGATGATGCACTGTATTGTGTTTGCTGATGCCCCAGTATTCCCCCTGGAAATGCCCCTGTCACTCACCTGCCGCTTGTTCATCCTCCGCAAGTCCCCTAACAAATCCATCCTTCGCTGTCTCTATGTTGCCGGACTCAGACACGGGGACATGTGGTTTCAGTGGCGGAAGGGACCCGGGAGGGGAACGCGGGACCCGGCAGCAGGACAGCGCTCAGGAGGAGGAGGCGGCCGGCAGCAGGACAGGGCTCAGGAGGAGGAGGGGACCCGGCAGCAGGACAGTGCTCAGGAGGAGGCGGCGGCCGGCAGCAGGACAGGGCTCAGGAGGAGGCGGCTTGTTGCCAAGATATGAAGACCAGGCCCCCAGCCTCTCTCCGCTGTTCCATGTGGTGGCTGTTCATAGGCCGCCCGCAAAGCAGCACGGGAGGCGTAGTCCATGAATGGCGGGTGAGCGACGCGTTCGAAGTCGATCTGACGAGTCGCGGGACTACAACTCCCGGCATGCTGCGCGGCTCCCCGGCAGCTAGGGGTTGCTGGTTCCGTTTCAGAGAGAAGAAAGGGCAGGTGATTGGGAGAGTCTCTCTCAATCTCTGGCAGCGTGTGTGAGTGAGTGTCTGCGTGAGAAACATGCGGAGGGATCCGCTTCCTGTCCCCGCTTTAGAGGCATCCTGTGACCTTGTTGTTGGTGGGAAATGGCGTTGGCGCCACGAGGTCCTGGGTATCATTTAATGTGTTGTGGTTTGTTGAAGGGGGATATGTGTCACTGTCTCAAAGCTGTAAAACCAGGGAAGTAATGATGCTAGAAAACATCAAGTCATGCATTTGTTGTGATAAAGTTGCTGTTTTCTATTTATTTAATACTTATATTTTATTATGGTATATGGAAAAAGGGAGTGGTAGGGTACAGAAGGGGGGAGGGACGACAATGGTGGTAACAATCGAATTCTACATTAAAACTTTTTTAAAAATTAGAACCATCATATGTGGGGATTTTAGTGATCCGTTCTTCTATAAATTGTGGCATTTGGAGTTCACCTAAACAGTAGGTCGGGTAACCCCAAACAAACATTCACGTGGCCCTCTACTTCCTAATAGTTCAGAGATTAGCCCTCCACGGATCTTGCATTTTATGGAAAGCTTTGAATTTGTGGGGGAAAAAACTTGCTTTTTTCCATGATCGCAATATTATTTATCCTTTGTGTGAGAACATTTATGGAAGGCAGAGCTTGTTTCTTCCAGGCTGCCGCTATGGAACACCTGTCCGCTGTGAGTATATGCAAACTTTAGTTTACATTGCGGTGGCAGACCGATTTCGATTTGGTTTGACTTGTAAGAAGAGGGTCCACCACAAACCTGATTTCTAGGACTGCCTCAATTAAATCTCTCACGCTGACCCAGAATCTCTTAATTTTTGGACATGTCCACTATATGCGAACCATATCTCCTATCTGCCAACACTTATCTGATGTGCCGGGATAAATGATACTTAGGTTTTCAGGCGTGAAGTACCATCTGTGCAATATTTTATCAATATTCCCTTTTTATCTTGGTACATATTGAGGTTTTGGAAGCCCAGTCCCATGTGTCCTCCCAATTCTTCTGAGATATTTAAATCCCTAGGTCCTCTTCCCATCTGGACATATACACGTGATCAAGTATTTTATTTTTATTTATTTATAAAAATGTTTTACCAGGAAGTAATACATTGAGGTACCTCTCGTTGTCAAGTATGTCCTGGACCCAGAGTTATAAAAAACAATACATGGTTATATTAAAAGAACAGGGTTATACAATCAATTCACAGACATTTCAAGGACAGAGGTAGGTCCCGAAGGGATGTCGGCTCAAAGTACAAGACCGAGATCACGTTCTTTTGGGGGTCTTTACTTTTGCATAGTCCCTCAAATACAGAGCCCTGTGAAAACTTCAAGGTCCTGCATAGTTTCAGCACTTAATGTCTGACTTATAGGGAGTGGAACATTTCCGAAGAAGGAAAGTTGAGTCTGGCCCTAAACAATTGAAAATCTACCCACTTCCCCCTGTCCAGTAATTCTCCCACTATCTGTATCCCTCCAGACCTCTACCTATAAAATACTCCCATCATTCATTCCTGGTGAGAAGTTAGGATTGTCCCAAAATGGCACTTCAGTAGTTTGAAGGGGAAACTCAACAATGGAAATGTATCCTTTGCTGAGTTCCAGATGTTTTGGGATACTTTTTAATGGTTGGGGATGTGCTTTTAAGGGACAATCCTTGGTTCCTGGATATCCAACATCTGGGCGGTAAGGAAATTGGCTTTCAGTGCCCCACTTCGATATCTACCCATCTAAATTCTTAGGTTGTTTGTGCCAGGAAACGATTTGCTTAAGATGAGTGGCCAAGTAATATCTACAGATGTCCGGGACTGCCAACCCTCCCCCAGTTTTAGAGTACAGGAGAACCGATCAAGCCAGTCTCTGCCTTTTATTCTGACAAATAGATTGGAAGAACTTATTCTGGAGGTCCCTGGTTTTGTTTGTATGAGATAGCAATGGGTAAGGTTTTGGAGCAATAGAGGAGCCTGGGAAGGATGTAAATCTTCAGCGAACATATATGATCTAATCCTGAAATCTGGTAAGTGTTCCAGAATGACAGGCAAATAAACTTGGATAGTTATATTGGTGTAGCATATGATATGATTTTGTGATATACATTACTAGATATTTGAGGTGTGTTTCTTTCCATCTATAGTTGAAATTTAGTTGTAACATTTTAACTTTGTGTAACATTTTAACTTTGTGGGGTTAGTGATCATTTAAGGGCCTCTAATTTGTCGGCATTGATCTTGTACCTCGAGAGGGAGCCAAACTTCGCCAGAGTCGAGTGTATGTTCGGGAGCGAGGTTATCAGCTTTGCCAGAGTGACGACGTCATCAACGAAAAGGGAGATTTTGTATTCATCTTTTCCTCTTTTTATGCGCTGAATCATTGGGTCCTTCCCCTCTTTAAGTATGACCAGTATAGTACCCTGAGACATTTATTGGTGAATTTGATTATTTTTAAGGAATGAATTGTAGAGATCTAACCAGTGGGGGGCCAATTGGTTGATATATTGTTTATAGTTGGCAGTCCATCTGGACCTGGGACCTTAGATGGTTTTAATGATTTAATAGCTTACAGAAGTTCTATAGTGGATATTGTGGAATTCCGACTGAGGAGTTTTTTCACTGTAAACTTTGGAAGATTACACTCCTCTGAATACCTACGCTTCTTGGATCCCCCATTTCGGGGTAGTTAATCCCCTTCTCTAGATTATATAGATTGGAGGAATAATTGAAAAATTATTTTGCAATAGACTCAGGGATATATATCACCTCTCCTTAGTTTTAATTGCCGAAATGTTGGACTTGGCTTTAAGGCCTCTTAATTTATTGGCCAGCAGCCTATCCACCTTATTCATTTTCTCCTAATATAGCTGCTTTGTGTCATTTTAGGGCCCTTTCTACATTTGCTGATACTTATAATGTTTTTGCCTCGAATGGAGCCAAAATGTTTTGAAACAGACTCCTTTGAGGAAGCTAATCCGGTTATCGTTGGGGGCGTAAATGTTTGACTAGGGTCATTTTTGTGCCCACGAGCACTTCCTGTAAAATCAGATACCTGCCTTCTACATCGCTGTTAACCTCCTGGACCTGGAAGGGGACTGTGTAGCTAAGCAGAATTTCGAAAACCTTCTTTTTGGAATGAAGGGACGAGAAGAATGCTTTGGGATATGTGAATTTGGATAACGAAACGAGTGCAAAATTGTCATAGAAAATAGATTTTAGTAAGATATATGTATAAAAATGCACATGGTTAAAGATGTATCAAGAGCAAGCATTTGTTAGATGTACAAATATATAAAAACCATCAATGATAGTTACCAGTCTCCCATGGTCATCATAGGGTTGATATTGGTCCGGTGAATGGTGCGGCGAAGGTGGCAGTAAGCGAGAGAGTTGAATGTCCTGGGTCAAGCAAGCATCAACTCAGTTAGGGAAAGCACCCACTCCTGGTTGCAGCCGTATGAATAGTTCCGTTTTGAATGAAAGAAAAAAACAGCTCCGCTGAATACGGCACACTCCTGATCTCTGACAGGCAGACACTCATGGCAGGGGAAGATGGGGTCCGTAGGGAATGCACCTGCCCGGTCTCAGACGTAACATGGTAGGCAGTGTTACCTTCACGTGCCAAGGCACATTGTTGCACCTTTACACTACGATAGGCAGTGAATCACGTTCATATGTGGTAAACTATATTGTTGCACTTGGAGCGGGAGACTTTCCTTGCCGAGTTCTCTATATGCATAGATTTGGTGGGGGCTATCTATATACCTCCAGTATAATTAAGGCCTGGGACATAGTACAGTAGGCCGTGCTGAGCAGATGCACTTGCCCCCTGCATCTGTCATCAGCGCGGCTTTAGCAGCCGCTTCCGCATGCGTGCGGAGGCTCAGATATTTTGAGGAGACAGGCAAATTTTACATTTGCAGCGCAGAGGAGCGGTCACGTGACCGCTCACATCCAATGGGCGCGAGGGACTAGCCCCGCCTCCCGCCATGCCTCCGCCCCAACCCCAAAGCGCGCTCACTGCCTCGTGCCAGGACACAAAAAAGCTCCAGTTTGAGCAGGCGAGGCAGAGCAGGAGCGCGGCCCGAGGCCTCAGAGTATGTTTATGCTTACTATTTGAAGTTATATTGTTGCACTGCATTTACTATACTGCGGTAGGCAGGGATTTACTTTCATCTGTGCCAAGCAATACTGCTGCACCTCCGCTATTATACAAACACAATAACCTCTAAGCCTATACTGGATATTACCGAGTAATGCTACTTCTATGTATCTGTGCTATTACACTTTAGATTAATTAAAGTAAGAGGCTATAACTGGATACGAACTCGATTCGTGCCTCTAGGCGTGTATACACACTTTGTGTGCCTATTAATCAGGTAGACATTACCAACAAGACATTACTGATAGCGTACTACTCACATTTGAACTTATTATGAGAATATAATACGGACTATATATTTTGGTACTAAATAAAGGATAGGTAGAAAAAATTAGGGTGCTCAACCCAGATGAAATCCATCAAGACTATAAATCAAAACCCTGGAGATACCAGTGGGAGTGGGTGGGTACAATATAGACTTTTGTAAGCATAATGACAGTTGTCCAACTTAACCATGACAGTCTAAACTAAACTAAAGGTCCTTTTTTAACGACATTCGAGAATTTGGTCATTAGGGACCTGCGTATCTTAGCGGAGGGTTACTCCCTACCTAATGTGGGTAAACATAATCTCAATCACAAAGAGAAGCAGGCATTATTGTCATTACAGAAAAACTCCAAAATTGTCATAAAAAACGCCGACAAGGGAGGAGCGGTGGTGGTGCAGAGTAGGGCTAGCTACCTTAAGGAAGCCTTTCGGCAACTTGGGGACGCCACTACCTACTCTGCACTACCAGATGATCCTACAGAGAGATTTTTGAGGTCATACAAAGATTTGATAGAAGCGGGGGAAATTACTCAGGTATTAAACAAAGCGGAAGTTGCATTTCTGTGGAATCCAAACCCAATTATACCAGTTTTATACCCTCTCCCAAAGGTCCACAAGACATTGGTCGACCCCCCGAGGAGGCCAATCATTTCGTCTATTGGATCTTTGGGAGATGGTTTATCAAAATACATCGATCAATTTCTACAACCTTTCGTAAAACATTTACCTTCATTTCTGTTGGATTCAGGGGACCTCATTAGAAAATTGAAAAATGTGAATTGGAGCCCACAATCAATTTGGGTAACCATGGACGTTACGTCCCTCTACTCAATAATTAGACACGATCAGGGGGTGGCAGCTGTTGAGCACTTTATCGGAGGTCCAGATAGCAATCACTTTCACACAGCATTTATTTTGGATGCTATTAAATACTTATTGACACATAATTATTTTTTATTTGATCGCACATTTTATTTACAACAGAGGGGTACGGCAATGGGCACGAGCTTTGCACCGGTGTATGCGAATCTATTTATGGGGTGGTGGGAATCACTGTTTATCTTTTCAAGCACAAATCCTTTCCGTAAGCACATCACATTTTATAGAAGGTTTATTGATGACCTGATTATGATTTGGGAGGGTGATTTAGACACTTTGCACAATTTTTTTGATTATATTAATACTAATGATTTAAATTTAGTCTTCACTCATATCCACAACACGCAACACATTGATTATCTGGACCTCCGATTGTCTATTGACATCAAAGGCCAAATACAAACAGAGACATACAGAAAACCTAATGCAAGAAATATGCTATTAAGAGCCGACAGCTGTCATCCACCTGCCGTCATCAGAGGTATCCCCAAGGGCCAGTTCCTAAGACTGAGGAGAAATTGCTCCATTGAGGAGGCCTTTTCTCGTCAGTCTGGGGAGCTGCACCACCGTTTCCATCAGCGAGGTTACAACACAGAGCATCTGACCCAAATCCAAAAAGAAGTTGCACTAACCAATAGAGAGGATTTACTAAAAACTAGAAAAAAGTACCTACCAATCCATGGGGAGATTAAAACCAGGGGAGACACCAATTTCATAGGGGAGGATGTTCCACTTATGATTACACAGTACAACAGATGTAGTAATCAAATTCAAAAAATTATTCGTAATCATTGGAACATCCTCCAAATGAATGGGAGTCTGAAAAAATATGTGGAAAAGGGTCCCCGCTTTGTATACCGCAAGGCAAAAACTATTGCCACTTACATCTCACCAAGCTATGTTGCGTCTACACCTCCCCCCATCAGGAAATTTATAACTAAGGGATCATACAGATGTGGGAAATGTAAGATTTGCCGGTTTATGACACCCTCAAAACATTTTAGAGGTTGTAGATCCAATCAGGATTTTCCAATTAAGTCATTTATTAATTGCGACACCCAATATGTGATCTATTTATTGACGTGTGGGTGTGGAATCAACTACGTAGGAAGGACAATCAGACCTTTAAAGAATAGAATACTTGAGCATATTGGGTTAATCAAAAAAGGTGATACATCCCACCCTGTCTCGAATCATTTTGTACAATGCCCCAAAGGGAACATTAATAGGCTAAAAGTTCAAGGAATTGAAAAAATCTTTTCTAAAGAAAGAGGTGACATGCTGAACCTTTTAGACCGCAGGGAGGCATATTGGATATTTATGCTTCAGACAAGAACTCCCTGTGGTCTAAATATAGAATGGAACCTGTCTCATTTTTTGCATAAATAAAAAATAAAAAATATTAACAGCACTATCCTCCCAGTACTATATTGTCCTTCTAATATGAGACATCCCTTAAGGATCTCGCCCGTTACCTTTCAACATCTTGAAAGCCCTTTAGAATCCATCAATCACATAGTATGAGTTAAAACATAAAATTATAGCACCCTCAGTTGTCAATGTGTAATTATACAGTTTCACCGATATGAATTAAGGATGACAATAAGAATCTGTATACATAAAAGTATATTACATTTGTTGTTCCTCAGCCTTGGGGACATTAAGGACAAGACATACCAACAAGTCTTGTTAAATGTCTTTATTGTTTTTAATATATATTTTGTATTTTTGATTTGTATTTTGGATATGTATATGTTTTTGAACTTAGTTTCAAGGTGCATATTGTATCATGCTAGTAGTAATTTTGTTTGTTTTAATAGAGTGTTATATGTACCACATTGTATGTTTTGTTTAATATGGGATCAGTATGGATAAGGCCCATCATAGACATACCAACAAGTCTTGTTAAATGTCTTTATTGTTTTTAATATATATTTTGTATTTTTGATTTGTATTTTGGATATGTATATGTTTTTGAACTTAGTTTCAAGGTGCATATTGTATCATGCTAGTAGTAATTTTGTTTGTTTTAATAGAGTGTTATATGTACCACATTGTATGTTTTGTTTAATATGGGATCAGTATGGATAAGGCCCATCATAGACATACCAACAAGTCTTGTTAAATGTCTTTATTGTTTTTAATATATATTTTGTATTTTTGATTTGTATTTTGGATATGTATATGTTTTTGAACTTAGTTTCAAGGTGCATATTGTATCATGCTAGTAGTAATTTTGTTTGTTTTAATAGAGTGTTATATGTACCACATTGTATGTTTTGTTTAATATGGGATCAGTATGGATAAGGCCCATCATAGACATACCAACAAGTCTTGTTAAATGTCTTTATTGTTTTTAATATATATTTTGTATTTTTGATTTGTATTTTGGATATGTATATGTTTTTGAACTTAGTTTCAAGGTGCATATTGTATCATGCTAGTAGTAATTTTGTTTGTTTTAATAGAGTGTTATATGTACCACATTGTATGTTTTGTTTAATATGGGATCAGTATGGATAAGGCCCATCATCTATGACAGGTAGACTTGAGAATTAGATCTTGTTTTTATATCCCTGTCATACACAAAATTAGTTGTTCTTTGTTAATCCTAGCCTGTATGCTCCATGACTACCTCTAGTGTGAGCGCGGGGGGACCCGTTGTGATTGGTGTATTGTCGATAGTTCACCACTCTCATTGGTGGGCCAGCGACATGCACCGGCCTATGGGAGGCCCGCGATGACGTCACTACTGGCAGGAGCGGAGACACTGACTAGAGAAGTCTTGCCAGTCTCACGCTCCGATGTGAGCATGCGCGGTCAGACACAGGGGGCGGTACTTACCCACAATTCCTCGGCTTGGTGGTGCGGCGCCTCAGGTGACGTCACGCGCATGCGCACTAGGTGGCGGCGGCGATTTTGCACAGACTTTTGAAATTTACCAATTATGAAGCAGGTACATAAGGGGCCTTATCCAAACACATCCCATACTCCTTGATAAAGGACCCCCAGGTCCGAAACGCGTAGGAGGTTCCTGTTTGTTCCCCAAGGGGGTTGCCTGTCCTCCTGCATGCACAAATAAAGAATAGCAGTTTTATCCTACACCTGGCTCCCTGGCTGTGCGCCATTCGTCTTTCTTTTACTAAATAAAGGAGCAAGTGATCTATTTCAGTATATTAATTTGTACATCCAACCTTTCCACAAACACTGGTTCCATACACATTGACTATCCCAGTCCACAGTCATTCATCTGTGACTTGCACTATATTGGACGATTGATGTCTGAACTAAGCTGAATGCATAGCTTTATATGTGCTATCACTATGTGGACGATTTGGGGATACAGCAGGGCCCCACTAATAGGGCGGGTTCCGTTCTGGGCCCCCGCCGAAAAGCGGAAATCGCCGAAAAGCGGGGCCCTAGTGATCGATGCAAAAATTATGTGCATTGCTTACCTTAGATGTATTCTTACATCGGCCGCCATCACGCAACATTATCCAGCGCGGGAAGGTAAGGAAACACCAATTGTGCGCCGACACGCACTACTTCCGGTTCTACGGTGGCCGAAGGGAAGGTACACACCAATTGTGCGCCGACACACACTACGTGTACTTCCGGTTCAAAGGTCAGTCAAGTACTGTACTGTACAACAGCTGAAAGGGATCGTGGCCAACCAGGAAGGCAATAAAGCATCTACAAGTAAGATGGCTTAGTGCCTGTCACTGATGGGTGTGGGGCCATTAGGGTGGGCAGTGCCTGTCACGGATGGGTGTGGGGGCACTAGGGTGGGCAGTGCCTGTCACGGATGGATGTTGGGGGACGGGTGGGAAGTGCCTGTCACTGATGGGTGTGGGGGCACTAGGGTGGGCAGTGCCTGTCACTGATGGGTGTGGGGCTCTAGGGTGGGCAGTGCCTGTCACGGATGGATGTGGGGGCACTAGGGTGGGCAGTGCTTGTCACTGATGGGTGTGGGGGCACTGGGGTGGGCAGTGCCTGTCACGATTTCAGTACAGGATGTACAGTACTGTTCAGAACTGGGTAAAGGGGCACAGGGAGGAGACTAACCCAGGCACAGAACTGGGTAAAGGGGCATCCCTGCCAACACACATTAAGAAAAAGGCTCACACTTATAGCATTGTACAGGAACAGTACCTTGGAGGAATATTTTATTGTGTACAGTAGCATGACAAGCACTGAACACTGGGCTGTACTGTACTGCTTAATTGGAATAATCCTACAACTGCAAAACTCAACAAAAATGGAAATGCCAAAAATACAGAAATTGCACATACAGTACTGTAGGCTGTCAAACATTACTGTAAAAATTGAACAGTACAGAACAATAGAGAATAACAAATGCAGTACAGTACTGTTAACTACAGTACAGTCCTCGGTTATCCAACGGAGTCGGTTCAGGTGGTGGCGTTGGATGGAGGGGGAAGTTGTGGAGAGGGGCCCGTGTTGATTGGTGGTGGTGAGCGTTGGATAACGCATTAAGGCGTTGGATAACGCATTACGGCGTCGAGGGACGTCCCTTGGGGTTGCATTGTGTAGTGTTGGATGTGTCATTCTTTGAGGTGAGGCATTGGATAGCGAGGGCTACCTGTACTGTACAGGATTTATTGTCCAAAGGATGAAGTTGATGGCACTTCATCATCATAGGACTCAACACATCTTATTCGTTTTGATGATGGCGAATTGGATGAATCTCTTGCAGGACTATGTGTTACTGTTGGATGTGAAGATTCTTCAAGGGTAGCGGTCGCAGTTGAAGGTTGTGATGGTACTTTACTAAAGAACGAAAGCAATGAAAGTTGCCTTGAGGATTGCCGTCTCCTTTCCCTTACAATTTCTTTATAGCATGCAATCGTGTTTTGAAGGCTTGCATTCACCTTAGAACTTCTTTCGAAATTTGGATCAATCCTCTCAAAAGCTGCCATCTCCTTTTCGATACAGTTGATAGCTTCTTCCAATCTCTTGGTTGTCATTTCTACAGGGACAGGAGGACTATTATCAGGATGTGACTCCTCGTTGCAAAACATCCTTCTATGCTCATCAATCAGAAGAATATCTTCATCTGTTAGGTGCTGATCATGGGATTCAAGCAATTCTTTTACATCCTCAGGCTCGACTTCCAATTCTAACCCCTTGCCAATTCCAAAACATTTGTAGTGGCTTCCTCCACGTGATTCTCCATTTTTTCATAATCATCCATAAGTGTGGGAATTGGCTTCCTCCAAACACCTTTTAAGGTTGATTCTTTCACTTCCTCCCATGCATCTCTAATAGTTTTTATACCATCCAATATTGTGAAGCCTTTCCAAAATGCCTGTGATTTATTTTCTCTAGGCCCAGCTGCTGTGTCACTGTCTAAGACATCAATAGCCTTAGCAAAAGTTCTCCTTAGGTAATACGATTTAAACACAGCGATTTAACCTTGGTCCATAGGCTGCAGCAATGAAGTTGTATTTGCAGGTAGAAACATAAATGTTATCTCCCTGTACAAACCAATTAGACCTTTAGGATGGCTTGGGGCATTGTCTGTGAGAAGTAAAATCTTAAAAGGAATGTTTTTGCTCCTGCAATAAGCCTCAACAGTAGGCTTAAAATAGTCTGTGAACCAATTTGAGAAAAGAATCCCAGTCATCCAAGCTTTTGAATTGGATTTATAATAAACAGGAAGGCTAGCTTTTGCATAATTCTTGAGGGCCCTAAGATTTCTGACCGGTAAATCATCATAGGTTTTAACTTTCAATCGCCAGCTGCATTAGCGCCTAGCAAGAGAGTTATCCTGTTTTTTGCAGGTTTGAAGCTAGACATGGCCTTCTCTTTAGCAATAAAAGTACAAGACGGCATCTACTTCCAATATAGGCCTGTTTCATCCACGTTAAAAATCTGCTTGGTGTATCCACCTTCTTCGATGACCTTAGCAAGCTCACGTGGATAACTTTCTGCAGCTTCTGTATCGGCACTGGCTGCTTCACCCTGCACTCTGATGTTATGGAGCTGGCTTCTTGCCTTAAACCTATGAAACCAGCCTCTGCTAGCTTCAAATGTATCATCGGCAGCTACGTCACCTCTGTCAGCCTTCATATTATTGAAGAGACTTAGGGCCTTGGCCTGGATCATTGCTCTGCTTAAAGGCACATTGTGACTGGTTTGATCTTCAATCCACACCACTAAAACTTTTTCCATGTCAGCAGTAAGGTTATCACGTTTTCTTATTACTTTAGTATTCACTGGTGTTGCACTTTTAATTTCCGTCAACACTTTCTCCTTGCCGTGCACAATTGTACTAACAGTTTGACGAGGCAAATGTAGCTTTCTGCTGTTTTCAGCATTACACATTCCTTGCTCACTTACTTTAAATGCCAAGTTAGAAATAATAAAATTAAGAGGCTTACGACTCCTTTTTTTAATACTGGAGGTACTATTGGATGCCATTGTACAGTACTGTACTGTATACAGGCATACCCCAGTTTATGGACACTCACTTTAAGTACACTCGCGAGTAAGGACATATCGCCCAATAGGCAAATGGGGGCCCACGCATGCGCCTGTCAGCACGTCCTGAACAGCAATACCGGCTCCCTACCTGTACCGGAGCTGTGCGCAAGCGGGGAGACAATAGAGCCTGTTACACATGCGTTATTTACATCAGTTATGCACGTATATAATGATTGCAGCACAGAACATGCATCAATAAGTGGGGAAAAGGTAGTGCTTCACTTTAAGTACATTTTCGCTTTACATACATGCTCCGGTCCCATTGCGTACATTAATGCGGGGTATGCCTGTACAGTACAATTGGTCAGTTACTGTACTGTTTATGAACACACAAATATTTTATTGTACTGTATGTACTGTACTTTGCTGTACAGTATACTCATGCACCTTTTATACAACCGGGATGATGACCTGGAAACAGCAATCTAGAGAGAGGCAGACTGCTTCTAACAAACTGACAGAAGGTTCCTTCTGCTTCACTGCCAAATGTCTGTGACAAAACTGATGCGCAGGCTTCAATGGCAGGGAGAATACAGTACAATGCTGTACGCATGCGCACGCCAATACAGTACTGACGCGCACGCTTCAGTGGCAGGGAGAATACAATGCTGTACGCATGCGCGCGTGTATACGCACGCGAAAAGGTTGCTTTGCGACAGCCAGGCGCCATAACAACAGAACTAGCGCCGACTGTAACGGACTAGGTGTACATTGTGAAGCGCCGTATTAGCGGAACGCCGGAAAGCGAAGCGCCAGAAAGCGGGGCCTTCCTGTATATGGTAACCTTGTGTGGTTCAATTTTATTTGTATGTATTTTTGTGTTTTGTTCACCAATTGGCCATAGATTCTATCCTACCAATTTTGATACTTTCTTTTAAATTAAGATTTAATAAACTATTGTAATATACACTCATTTACATCAGACCACTGAGTGCTTTCAAGAGGGATTTCTTTTTCTCGTTGCAATTTATCCCTTTTTTCCCTACTTGCACTTGTGTCCCCATACCTGCCCTCTAATTAAGCTGAAGCGAGAGTGCTATCCCCATCTTTCCCCCTCTTCCCTACATTCAAATGCAATAGCAATACAAACCGGTTATGTTTGTGAAAATCAATACCCCTTGAGTCTAAAAAGTATTTCACTGCTTCTATCCCTGCCTGGTGCGGGATACTTGTATATAGGGATTCGACATCCAATCCTACAAGTAGTGTGTCCTCATCCACCGTGAAGCAGCTGATTATTTACATCTACAGTACAAGATGCAATTTCACTATTGGAGGATGGTGAAAAGAACCCTTTTATAGCACCATTTACTAAACTTCGACCACCGCCCACATTTACACCATATTTTGACTTGAGTGCTAATATTGAAGTATTCGTTCGCTAGTCATGAACGATCTAGAGGGCATATCTCCAAACCGTAAATGTAGTAACCTCACGTCCAGAGAGTATAAAACCCTGGATACATTAAGACAGACTCATATTATCTTCAAGCCACCTGACAAAGGTGGCAACATTGTCATTCTTAAACGGTCTCCTTTTACTATATAAGTGTATATAGGGTCACAAAGACAAACATGAATGAACGAACGTTAGAGAGCATATACCCTTCTATGGCAAGTATAACAGTGTATAACATTTACGCATATAATAATGATACAACCATATACCAGCAGTCCAGTCTGCACAACCGTGCAAGTGTCTCCCACCACCGTGTCCAACACAATGAATCAGTTCTTGGTCATTTAACCCTTTAGTGTCCCCAAAGAACCCACCCCCAAGGCGGGATCAGCGCCAGCAGGTACCGTTGTTGGTGCACTTATAGTAATACCTGCCGGGCGCTCCAGCACCCGATCACCAACACTTCGAAAAGGATCCGCAGATCCAGCGTCGTCTCTCACGTGTAGTCCCTCACTGTCGGGGAGATCTCTCACGAGTCTTGACTCCACAATGTAGTCTGATCCCAAACTACAGATCACCATGTAGCTCAGAAAGATGTTGTGTCCCTGACTGCTACTATCAGTAAATGGGTAAAGTCCCTATCTAGGTCTGTTCCCTGCACAAACTGGTGGTGACTCAGGGCCTGCACTGGGGCCTAGGGGAATATTCTGGCCTACACAGTGGGTCACTGACCCCCTGCACTACGCACCTCCTCTCCCCTTGCTCTGCCAGGTCCCACTGGCTAGCGTGGTCTCCGCTGCACGCTTCCCTTTCCTGTCTGCCAGCAACTCTCTACCCCTATTGGCTGCCTGGCACCTTGTGATCCTGCTGAGGTTCATGGGAATTGTAGTCCCAGTTCAGAGCCTGTACCTGATTGGTCTCGCTTGGCGCGCTCTATCCTGCGCAAGCGAGAACCATCGGAAAGGGTCGCCGCAACTCACTCTTGCGCATGCGCAACCACACGCAACATGGCGGCACCCTGCAGCAATATCTCCGGGAGCCCCCGGCAACGCGGCCGCTCCCCACAGCTCACCACACAGCGCGGAAGTAAAATGGAAGCTTCAGGTACCCTGGCTACATCCTCCCCCTGCTGGAATCCAACGATCCCGCTTGGGAACGTATACCAATGTCTCACACATTTACACAATTAAAATGTATATATAGGAATACAGCATATCACTTGTATACTCTACATATGATTATACATTTCATTGAACATTCCAATCACAGATCTCACTGAGCCTCATAATGGGGTGCCCTGAATTGATCGTCATTCTTATGGGAGGTTGACCAACTCGTTGACTTCTGCGGAGCTGTTCTTCGGTCACTCCCTCTGGAGAGTAACCTCACTTTGTAACTCTGTCTCTTCCCTTGAGGGGTTCAATGGTTCAACACAGTCTCTTTGATGCACAAAGCATGGGCTTTGTGGATCTAAGGGCTGACTCACTGGAGTCACCTTATCTAACTTTTGACCATAGGGCCCTTTACCCGTAGCGCCTTCGGGAGATGCCCCTGCGGTCTCAAGGCCCCTTTGAGAGGTTCCCTCCATAGAGCTCTCAGAGGTTGTATTATTTACAGTCTCTAGGCCAACCTCTGTTGAGTTTGGCTCCCCATCTAGAGAAGCAGCTACTATTTCTGGTTCTTCATCTCCTACTTGGTGTATAGGGAGTAGATGATTCCTATGCCATACCTTTACCTGACCTTCTGAGTCTTTGATACGGTAATCCGGGAGGTCAGGCATCTCTCCAACGGTCGGCCAGTTTATGCTTCCCGGAAACGCCAAGATTGCGAAGGACAGCATCTCCCGGACGAATTTCCTTATGGCGCACTTTATGATCGTAGCGTCTCTTGTTACTCGCGTTTAATTGAGCAGAGGCTTTCTCTGCCAATTTATAGGCCTGCTGCAAACTGTCCTGTAGCCTTTTCACATTCTGGAAATGTGTCCTATTGGATACTCCATCGGTAGATATCCGCAGACGTACATGCCCTGGTAGCCGAGCTTTCCGTACAAACATCAGAAAATAAGGCGTATACCCAGTGGAATCATGGCGGGTACAATTATAAGCGTGCACCAAGAACTCCACGTGCTTACTCCACGCTGTCTTCTGGGAGCCTTTCAGAGTACCAAGCATGTCAAGCGGCGTTTGGTTGAACCGTTCAGGCATAGCGTCCTCTTCTGAATGATAAGGTGTCATCCGAGACTTGGTGATATTCAGCAACTTAAGCAATTCTTGTATGAGATTACTTTCAAAGTCCCGGCCTTGATCCGAATGCAATCAATTTGGCAGTCCGTAATGAATAGAAAAAAAGAGGGTGTATATAGCGCTAAAAGAATTAATAATAATACAATCCTAAGTGATAATAATGTGATATAAATGTGACCCTACACACAAATTAATTAAAATAAATATGACTAGGCTGCCAGGTGACACTAACTCCAAGACTCAGTTAGTAAAACAAAACACAAAAATACAATACAGACCGGCGCCGCTATAGTCCAATGGTGAAAAAGGTAATGTTCAATATTGAAATGTTCTCACACGGAGGGTGGCTATAGATATAGCTTTCCTGCTGTAGCTTCACAGTGTGGACTCCATCAATATATGCAGAGAAAAGAGAAACAAGAAAAACACATCATAGTGCAGATATGCAATGATATAACATAAAATACACACAACAGACAGGACAAGACAACACTACATAAAACAAATAAGGCTGACTAGTATATGATAAATTTATTAAACACAATTAATAGTAGCAGATGTGGGATCCGGTTGGTTAAAACCAGAATCCTACTTACAGCACTGCCACAGATCATAAGCAGGGGTTCTCGGGTAGCTTTTTCGCCGGCTGCAGCTCCGTTTGACACGTTACTTTCAGGGATCTCTTCCGTTCCGAAACCGGAAGTGCGTCGCTCCGCGCGACTCACTGATGCGCCTGAAGCCGTCAGTCAACCTGCTGCCCGCAATGTACTCCTGTGGGCGGATGAAATCGCCAAAATCCTTCTCCAATATGCTGCTGCGGCTGTGGATGCAAGTCTCTGCCAAACTGCACGAGTGATAATAAAACTGCCCAACGCGTTTCGTGCGCATGCGCACTTCTTCAGGGGATATTAGTCACTGGACATGGATTACTTAAAATACTGTTTAAGCCATTACTATTGGATGATATGACCTAGAACTCACAATTCATTGGTCAATATGGCTGTCAGTCATGTCCATTATACAATCAGCCTAAATACATAATACCTACAACGAATACACTACATACAAGACATGATAGAAAATAATAATAACAATGGTATATGTTATCTCCTATACAAATAGCAAAAATATACATTTAGTTATAACAAACAGATATAATTTTCCTATACCCCATGGTAACGTATGACCAAATGTCTCAAATTTAAAGTGACACAGTACTTAAAATACTATTAATATATGTATATAAAAATATATTTTTTTAAAAATTTCAAAAATAATAACCTTTTATTTTTGATTGAGTAAAAATTTTAAATTTAAATATATCTTAAAAAATTTAAATATGATATATTAAAATTTCATCTTAAAAGTGTAAATTTTTTTTTTTTTTTTAAAGGTTTTTCATAACCGTTTTATTTTAAAAAAGCTCCCAGGTCGAAATCGATGTTTAAACCATTGGGGGAAAGGGTTTTCAGCTCATAGATCCAGTAAGACTCCCGTCTACTGATCTGATTGAGCTGATCGCCTCCCCTCCAATTGGCCTGCACTGTTTCAATAGCTTGACACTTTAATCCCGCCGGATTTCTATTATGGTGCATTAAGAAATGGTGGGAAACACTATGTGTTATGAGCCCTCTTCTAATATTATATATATGCTCATATACTCTCCTCTGATAGCACCTCCCTGTTCGGCCCACATATTGGAGGCCGCAGGGGCACTGGAGCAGATAAATCACATATGTCGTGTGACAATTTATATATGATTTTATAGGGTATACTTTTGTTGTCACATTTGATCTAAATGTTTGTGTGTCACAGCTATAGGCACAGGCAGTACACCGAGTACATTTAAAAAAACCTTTTTTAACATTTGTTGACAGAGGTTTAGCTTGACCCAGAGGGCAGCTAGGTGCCAAACGTGATTTTAAATTAGCTGCTTTCGTAAAAATAATTTTAGGTTTGGCTGGAAGACAATCAGCTAAGGTACTGTCACACAAAAGAATTGGCCAATGCTTATTTATAGTCTGACGGATCTTTGGAGCCATTTCATTATATTGTGTGACAAAGGCCAAATTACCCTTAAATTCCATTTCTTTAACTGGTTTCTTATATTCCAAGAGGCTATTCCTATCAATTTTTTCAACCTGTTGTGTTGCTTCTTGTAATAATTTATCGGAATACTTTCTAGCCCTAAACTTGTTTTTTAGCTCTTCCGCTTGAATCTCGAATGTCTCCTGATTGGAGCAATTACGCTTCAAGCGGGTGAGCTGTCCTTTAGGAATATTCCTTATCCAGCTAGGATCATGTTGGCTGTCAGCTCGTAGGTAATTATTTGCCTGTACAGATTTAAAATATGTCTTGGTCTGAATCTTATTATTCACCACAGATATGTTGAGATCTAAAAATTCTATGTTTTCTTTACTATAATTGAATGTAAATGTGAGATCTCTGTCATTGTTATTTAGATAGACAAGTGTTCCAACTGTTCTGTACTCCCTGACCAAATGAAAATCACGTCGTCTATGAAGCGGCGCCAGAGCACCAGGTGTGCCCCAAGGGGACAGTTGTTCCACACATAATCCTCCTCCCAACTGTCCATGAATAGATTAGCATAGCTTGGGGCAAACCTGGTGCCCATTGCCGTTCCACAGACCTGTAAATAAAATTGTGCATTAAACTGAAAATAATTATGTGTTAAAATAAACCTAATACTATTTAACAAAAATGATTTACAAACTGTGGAAATGGTGGTGTCTAATTCTAACATGCGTTCTACTGCTTGACACCCTTTACGATGGTTAATTGTGGTGTACAAAGATGTTACGTCTGCAGTCACCCATGTGTAATCAGAACACCATTCAAGGTCCCTCAATAACTGGAGGACATGGATAGTGTCACGTAAATATGATTTCGCCTGGCAGACTAAAGGCTGAAGGTGATAGTCAATAAATTGTGATAAATTTGACGTGATTTGTGATAAATTTGCTGCACTACGCACCTTCTCTCCCCTTGCTCTCCCAGGACCCACTGGCTTGCGTGGTCTCCGCTGCACGCTTCCCTTTCCTGTCTGCCAGCAACTCTCTAGCCCTATTGGCTGCCTGGCACCTTGTGATCCTGCTGAGGCTTATGGGAATTGTAGTCCCAGCTCAGAGCCTGTACCTTATTGGTCCCAGTTAGCGAGCTCTATCCTGCGCGTGCGCGAACCATCGGAAGGGGTCGCCGCCACTCTCTCTTTCTTGCGCATGCGCAACCACATGCAACATGGCGGCGCCCTGCAGCAATATCTCTGGGTGCCCCCGGCGACGCAACCGCCCCCCACAGCTCCCCACACAGCGCGGACGTAAAACGGAAGCTTCAGGTACCCTGGCTACACAAACATAACCTGTTTGTATTGCTATTGCTCAAGTTTGTGCTTACCAAGAACTACTTTCTTTTTAATAACAAAATCTTCACCAGCTGCGGGGTACAGCAATAGCACCGTGTGTGCCCCCACGTATGCAAATCTTTATCTTGGCTGGTGGGAGAAGAAAGTGGTTTTTACAGATGACATGGATGAGTACACACAATATATCGACTTATGGTCGCTCTATTGATTATATACTCATCCTCTGACACGGTCCCAAAAAGGCTCTGCTTGAATTCATCGATGTTCTCAATCATAATGAACTTAATTTGAGACTCACCAGTGACATCCAAAAGGACTCGATTAACTTCCTCGACATAACCATTTACAGGGATACTGATGGGAAATTATCAACAAAGACGTACATAAAAGAGACTACTACCAACAGTCTTCTGCAATTCACCACAGACCATCCACCACATCTGGTAATTAATATCCCTGTCGGTCAGTTTCTGCGACTTCGCAGGAACTGTTCCACGGTGGAGGTTTTTAAACAGCAATCTCTGGAATTTAAAGGCACGTTTCTTTGAAAGGGGGCACAGTTCTACTTGTATAAAATGTGCTTATGATAGAGAAATACATACTCACAGACAAGAGTTATTGTGCACAAATAGACAGGGATCCACGCAATCCAAAATTGTTAGATTTGTTGGGGACTATAATAGTCGATGGTGAGAAGTTTCGTGAATTGTACTGAGACATTGGCATCTCCTGCTGGCTGATGAGGATTTGTTTCCGGTACTGCTATCCCGACCAACATTCGTCAGCAGGAGAGCGAGGAATATGAAGGATTTACTTGTTCGCCGTCATTATACTACACCGACGTCAAAAACGTGGCTAGCGAATATAGCCAATGGTTTTTTTAAATGCGAGAACTGCAAGGCCTGTTCCTTTATGCAGCCTACCAAAAAATTCAACAATTGGAACAACTCGAGTACACCATTGGACATTCATTAACTGTACCACAACAGGCGTCATCTACATGGCATCATGCAAATGTGGTAAGAAGTACGTGGGCAAGACCCGGCGTCAATTCAGGCGCCGGGTTTTGGAACACGTGTGATCTGTCCGTAACCACTTGGAGACACCTCTGGCAAGACATATTATTGATGCTCATGATGGCTATATACAGGTCCTTAAATTCTTTGGAATTGGGCATAGGACAGAGGCAGGGGGACTGGGATTGGATTCTCCAACAAAGGGAATGTAGGTGGATTTATGACCTACAAACCCTGTCCCCAAAGGGCCTTAATGAGGGGTTTTTCTTTACCCCCTTCCTATAGTAATTCCCCCAGTAGCCTGCCTGTTGTCCTCTATTTCCCCCACCCCTTTTTTTAATCCTCCAGTTATTCGTCTCTACACACACAGACACACAATGTCTGGTGTGCGTTTATGCACATTATATGTTGGTGCTGTATAGGTGTTCATTTACCATGTTTGCTCACTCCATAAATATGTCAATTGTGTATTTGAATGGGTATCTATGATTTTAACATATGTATTTAGATGCGCTGGCACTACGGCTGCATTTTTAGCTCTCTGCTGATTGGCTCTCTGCTGATAACTCTCTGCCCAGCCAATCACGCAATGCTTCAGGACTGTAAACAACTATCATTATGCTTATGGAGACCCGCCTCTTTGAGCCAGCCATTGGAGGAGGCTCTGAAGCGCCCCCCTTCCCAGCCCATACAAAACAGTGAGCGACAGACCTCAGATACTACCCCTTGATAAAGCGCCTATGCGAAATGGCCGTCGGGGCTGCTGTTTGAAATCATATGGACACCTGCGTGTAATCATATACACTAATTCAATGACAGACTGAGCCTTTCCGATTTCAGTCTTTTACTTATGGGCACTACATAGGGAGCATGTGTAGGAGCTTCCATTAGAGCTCGTCTGTAACGCAAGTATTGTACTCTGTTACTGTTAATACATGGATCTCTTTTCCTGGCTATTAATTCAGGTATATCACACTCGCAAGATTACTGCCTTTGTGTACTTGGTGTTCATTACATTTTGGACATTTTTTGCCCTATAAGTATATAGATTTTATTATCACTGACTATAACGGTTAGCTCCCACCTAACTTATGTGATTAATTTGGTGGGTTGGTCTGTATATGTATAGCACGTGCTGTGCACTCAGCTGCAGTGACCCATAATCACCACGTACTGACTTACACACACATTTTTTGTTCCTGAGTATATATCTTTAATATAGTTCTCAATTGTAGCATGGTCGTGGGAGGGGGGAGTTTGCTTAGGAATTCCCTTCCTCCTAGTAGGCTCAAGTTCGATTTTCGCTAGGCTTACCAGCCTCCGTTATCACCCTACCCACTTTAGGGTTGATAACTTTAAGCTTCGATTGCATGACACTTAGGTGCTCATTTGGGTAATTTTTAACACCCTGTGTTTTATATTTTGTACTAATAAAAGTGTTTTTAGAATCTTCATCATATCATACCATGTATGTCTTGGCTCTGACCTTGCATCATACTTATACACTAATTATGTGAATGAGTGCTGTTAAATAGGTTTTTTTTCACTGATCCAACCGCCCCATTCTGGGACGTTTTGGTTTATCAGTTTTTCTCAGTGTATTCAATGACCTAGTTGCACTAATAACAGACTAGGAAAGATTGCCAGGTGAAGGCCCATTTACAAATCTAAAGCTGAAATCTAAATTCCTCCCGTACAGCAAACAATTCGCTAAAATAGAGGTTTGTAGATTTGGTTATAAAGAACTTGGAGCATCTACCTCAACTAAAGAGCACAGGTAATTTGGATTTCTGTGAAAACCAAGCTCTAAAGGAACTAGAATCTAATAAAGATGTAGTTATGAAACCTAGTTTTCCTATGTAAAGGAAAATCAACGACTACCAAGTGACCACGCCTGCTACGAGATATTAGATCATGGCCCCTACCATTGAATATAACAAAGAACTTATCTTATTATCTTGAAAGAAGGCGTCTTAACGCAATATTAGTAAAAGAATATTAGTTCCTACTGGTCAATTTTCCCAGAATATCAACATTCAAATGTATACCAAAAATTCATAAGAACAAAAACCCTCCGCCAGGTAGACCGATAGTCTCTGGTATTGGTAATCTGTCTAAAAAAGCGATTATTTATAAAGAAGAGATCCTCAGACCATTCGTTACATCCTTACCTTCACATCTAAGAGATACTAAGGATGACCTTAACAAACTGGAGGATGTCTACATTACAAATGACACCATATTAGTAAGTCTGGGAGTAGAAGGACTGTACACGAGTATACAGCACAATACGGGCCTAAATGTGGTGTCTCTTTTCCTGCAAACAAGGGGTCAATGCTATACCACCCATAATTTGTTTGTAAAAAAAGCTCCTGGATTTTATACTCCCATGAAATTATTTCTGGTTTAATTATATCATCAGATACCGGGTACGGCGATGGGGACAATATGTGCCCCATCGTACGCAAACTTATACTTAGGGTGGTGGGAAGAACAGGAGGTTTTCACAGAGGAGAAGGAAGGTTTCACTTCAAATACAAATAGGCCAATTTTTGCGCCTGAAAAGAAACTGCAGTGATATGGCAGAATTTGAGAAGCAGGCACTCTTAAGAACGAGATTTGTAGAAAGAGGTTATTCGAACAAAAGTATAACCAGAGCCTATAAAAGAGCAAAATACCTACTTCGTTTGGATTTACTCAAGGACAAAAAAACAGGTGTGACAAAAGTATACCTTTCGTCCAGGGATCACCAGTTTCACACAGCCTTCCAGGTAGAGGAGACAGTCTTCTGACACAGAGGTGAAAATATAGCTTTGGCCTGTTTATTTTGCCATTAAGATGTTACAGCAGATAACATGAATAAATCAAACAAATCAAAAGTCCTTTCTCCACTGAGCACAAAACACAGCTCTCAGTACAAACTTCTCTGAAAACAAATTGGTCTGCCTTACTCTGCTCACAGGCTGGATTTAATAGCTGCTCCTCTTAAATAGCTGCAACTGCTATGTGAGACCAGGGAAAGCTAGAAGTCCCAGTCTGGATTCTACCTGGTAAATCTCCAAAACGTGGAGTGGAGCACTGTCCCACCCTACTCTCCAAGTGCTCTGCCCCAGGGACCCAATAGGAGGTGAAATAACCCAAAAATTATACACTACATTTCCCTGGGGCTTAATTATAGCCGAAACCCTGCAATAATTGAGGGGCAATATATACACCCTCCTCTACCATCCCCTTATATCCGTCACACAGGATACAAATAATCAAAAAATCGTGAGGTTTATTGGTACATACAATAAACAATGGGGTCTGATACAAGGGATACTTCGGAGACATTGGTACATTTTACAAGCAGATGAAGATCTAAAGGAAGTATTACAACCATATCTATCAGTCACAAGCAGACGGAGTAGGAACTTATGTGACAGACTTGTACACAGTCATTTCAACCAAGTACCAGTACCATCATGGTTACCAATTAAACCACAAGGATGATGTAGATGCCGACACTGCAAAGCATGCCAGTATGTAAATGTGACTAAACAATTCCAAAATTGGATTTATTCAAATAACTTTGTCATTCGGAAATGTGTTAACTACCTATCTATGGGGGTCATCTACATGGCAGTCTGTCAGTGTGGAAAGAAATACTGTATGTAGGGAAGACCCGCTGATAATTCAAACAGAGGGTACTGGAACACAAAAGGTCGGTTAGGAATCATCTGGACCTCCCTATTCCGAAACATATTGTTAGGGACAGTAGAGAAGGCCAGAATCTGCATTTGTGTCATACCCTCCATTTTGTCTGCAATTGCAAGCTAAAATATATTTTCTCATGTAGTCAGCTTTTATTTTTCATCTGTTGTAGGAGGCAAGTTCCCTGGGAAGCCGAATCACCCCACATAGCTGCCATGGAAACCAAAGCTGTAGATAACGTAGGTAGTGCCTGTCCTGGGATATTTATGCCCCTATATCACCCCACTAATATGTCTTGCCCCTAAATCATGCCTTTAATCACGCCTCTTACCTAAGTTACGCCTCTAACCAATGTTTTCTTTATTCTGTATAAATCTTTTCACGTTATGCTAAATAAACTGAGACGAAGGATTTGAAACACTGCGTGTGCGTCGTTTCTTTCGTTTCCCGGGCCTGTACGTTTTTACCAGATCGGGATTAACAGTGCCAGGGCGTGGTTCCAAAGCTTCCCGGGAAGTCAGCAGTGAGTGGTACTGTGTGTGGATCCAGTCACAAAGGCCTCCAGCCCTTTTGCAATTGGCAGGGCAATTCTTCAAATATGAATGATTATCACAATGGAGATAGCAGTATTTTGAGATTCACTGGCATTGACCAATTTTCCCCTGGCATCCACAGGGGGGACTGGGATAAGGAGTTACTTAAAGAGTCTCGTGGATATACAGTATATGCTGGGCACATTGTCACCAAAGGGATTAAACGAGGGATTTGTGCTTTAGTCATTTTATTTAACATGGGCAATTAATGGAAAGCATTTTACCAACCTCTACTAAGGTCTCATCTATACCAAGTTTGTGGTTAGAATAGAATTGGAGACTAATACCAAGGAGGAAGAGAAATGGCAGAGCACTACAACAATTGTCCAAAAATAAATGATCAGAAGAGTGTGTGTCCCATAAAAAATTATTTAATGGTCATGTCTATACAACCTCCAATGTTTATTACTCAATATAGCGCTCAGTCTGAACAGATCAAGAATATTGTCAGAAAACATTGGAATGTACTATCAGTGGATCCTGCTCAAGGATATTTTCAATGAGGGACCTAAATTCGTTTTCAGATGAGCTAAAACTATTTCTAATTCTGTATCCCCCAGTTTGTATCAATCTTCTGATAACGTTATAAAGAAACCCTTACCTGCAGGTACTTTTAGATGTTCAAATTGTAAAGTATGCAAATATATGAGCACTGGTCCAGAATTCTCTTCCACAGCGACAGGTCGGCATTTTAAGGTTAGGACATTTATCAACTGTAATACACAATTTGTCGTTAACCTCCTGACCTGTCGCAAACAATATATTGGTCGAACTATTCAAGCCTTTATGGTTAGAATAATGGAGCATGTGGGGCTAATTGAGAGAGGTGACTTACTGCATCCAGTGTCTCATCATTTTTCATGCTGCAGTCAGGGTGGAGGTGTTTTCTTACCAGTACCCCTTTGACTGCGCTTCCATATATATTTTTTTCTTTTGGATTGGGAGGTTTTTCCTTTATGGGTATTGAGCAAGTCTCATGTTCTATTAGAGGTGGTGACAAATTTTAATGCACTTAATCGACCTGAATTATTTTGGATATTCACCATGAAGACTAGGATACCATCTGGTCTAAATATGGATTTGGACTAGGGTCCCTTTCTGGACAAGTAAGTCTTTTTGCTGTCTTATTAGACAAATCCTTTCTACTTTGACATACTTCATGGTGAATACCGTATGGATATATATTGAGATATTTTAAGCTCTCTGTGTGTGGATTTTGAGCCTTTCATATTCTATTGTGGAAAGACATATGTGTACGTATGGAATTTGTTCCACCTATTCATTTAGTTTTACAGACATCTTTGTTCTCATTACTATGGATGTTTTCATGACAGAATGAACACACTTTATGTAAACTGCAAATTGTATTTTTTTATACATTTTTCTGAAATTGAATGTACTGTACTAGCTAGGGTCACTGATTAGACTTGGGTTTAATGATCTACTATACAAGAAAATACAGGGATTGTTTAAACAATGTTTTTTCATTAATGTTATGACCCATATTTATGAATATGGGGTTTTCCTTGTGTTCATATACATTACCCATTTCTTCTCTGTTATCTTACCCTCGGCTTCCTTAAAAAGTAGGGTCTGGTATGCATGAACATATCGTACAGTCATAATTTTATATTCACCTTTTCTATTCAGAGATTTCAGTCATAATATGACAAGCTAGATTTGGGTCTTTTTATATTAGTTTACTTTGTTATATAATTTTTATTATATATTTTAATTGTTTTGTGATTTTTTTTTACATAATGGCACACTTTGTAATAATCCTTTGGGAAGTATGTATCATTAAGTTGGTTCTCTGCCTGACACTCCGTGCTTGCTACGGTCCACGGACCCCTAACTTGGTTCTGCGCAAGCGCGTACCATCTTTGGTGTGTGGTTCACTGCGCTCGCTCAGGGTGTTTTGGCGGGACCAACTTTTTAGCCCTATGATGCACGCACTGACGCCACAACTCTCACGCTCAATGGGCAGCTTCCATCGCCATGACGAATCTGCCCCCAGTTAGGTATTGCGCAAGCGCGAACCTTGGTGGATGTCAGACCTGATCTGGATTGGTTGTCAGCGGCGTGCCTTGTGGTTGTCATGTTAGGGTACTATCCCTGGTATGTGGTATACATTACGCCGGCTCTAAATACTTGTATGGGCCCCTACAAGGTGCGGAATGACACCACAACTTTCCCGTTTTATGGGCAGCCTCTATCGCCAGGACGGATCTGCCCACAGGTTAGGTATTGCGCAAGCGTATGCCACAGTGGTTACCGGACCCGTCCTGGCCCTGGATTGGTTGTCAACGGCAGGACTTGTGGTCACCATGCTTGAATACAGTATGCATATAGGTATTTTACACACACCATGGGTTCATTAGTAATCATTTAGGGTGGATTAGCGTTGTGCTATGTGTATTGGTTAATTACCTTAGTTTGTCTCTATAAATGTGTTAATAAAGTTGGATATGTATACCTTGATAATGCGCTCTGTGTAGCGTGAAACGTTGGTGGGGCTTTCTGGCCCTTTTTTTCTACATGACCATTAAATAATAATTTTTTATGGGACACACACTCCTGATAATTTATTTTTGGACACTTGTTGTAGTGCTGCCATTTCTCTTCCTCCTTGCTACATTGATTCACCAGACGGAGGCACACGCAAGGACCCCCACTCCAGGATCACATGGACGGTGCAGCTTTATAAGTGAGTAACTTGCTTGCTACATGTTTTCCACATTATGGATCTTAGGATTTTTGGTACTTTCTAGGGTACTTCAAATGCTTATGGTTCCTGGTGTTATTGTGTACACATACCTTACCTTAGTGGTGAGTTCACTATCCAGGAACATGTACCCAGTACCTGTCTTCAATCAAGCAATCATTTGGGGGTCCCTACATAAGTATCCCTTATTCTCCATTATCTCTCCTCTGTTATTGGTCTTTAGCATTACGCATTGATATCTATCGGAGACTAATACCAGACTGATACTTTCTAAAGATGGAACATCAATTATAATATACAATATACGTTTTACATTACTTTGGAGAAGTCCTCCATTTAATTATGTAGTACTATTTTAACGTGACCCTAAAAGTCATCAAAGAAGTGGAATAGATGACATTAAAAAAACTAATGAATGATCACTGATCAATAATCTTAGGATTCAACAAATGACTCAAGTGAAGCTATCGTATATACTATTCTGTGGGAATCATTTGCATATCTCCCATTCTGGTTGCTGCATATACAGTAACCAAATAATTAAGCGTAATAAATACATATCTGTGATCGCTCACATTTAAGCAGGGAGATGTGTGCCCATCCACGAAAAGTAAATACAATTGTTATTAACAATCAACAACACTACAAGTCATAGAAAGGGATCAGACTCACAATGGGTTAACTTGTTACACAACACCTACCTAAGGCGGCTTTAAAAGCTCCCATGATAGGACTGGGTCTCCTCCCCCACCCCCTACACACTGAGAAAGCGTTGTTAAATGCGGCACAAGCACATTCACGTGCAGGGCTTCTGCCGAGATAGCACATGGAGATACTGACTCACCAGTGCTCCCCGGCAATTGCAAAGACTTGGCACTATAGCCTCCAGGCAAGCCGAGGAAGATAAGGGCTGTTTTAGAACACCTGCAAGATTGAGGAGTTCATGCTGAGTAAGCACATCACTTGCTAGATGTGACTACATGGTTACATTTGGCAACATTGTATATCTATATGTAGCCCTGCTTCCTATCGCTAGCAAGCCGCTACTGTGTGCTGTGTCACCTGTAGGCTTGCAGGGCCTGAGTCTCTGCCACGGAGAGCCTGGGGTACGAGCAATAACTATCACGGGTGCAGCGCCTCCACCTGCGACAGCTCCCGCCAGCGGGGGAGTGGGTCTTCGCAGGACGTCTATGCAATAATTACTGACACACAGCCAATTACCATAACCAACTTCTTTTACTCGTAGGCAAAGCTCACATATAATTACAGACCATAACATCCCTGTCAGGAACGCAGTATAACACGCCACGGCGGACGCTAACACTACCTCGCGCCACGGCGGACGCCAACACAAACATACGCCACGGCGGATGCCAACATTCCCCGAACCCGCCACCGGGTGATCCCACCCCGTGTCCAATCCCAACAGAACAGTCCTGCTACTCCACAGTTAGTCAACTATATGTGTGTATGGGTGACTGCGCAGCCACTGTGTCTCGAATGAATGAATGGTACCGTTGGTGCACTTGTTGAAATATCTGCCGAGCACTCCAGTACTCGGATCTTCTACTCTCTTCACAAAGGGTCTCCGCACGTCGATACCTTCCTCTCCTTCTCTCTCTCTTGGATGATAGTCCGGGGCGATCCCACCCGAACTCTCGTAACAAACCACAGGGTCTGAGCCCAGACCTCAGTCTCGACAGTATAGTCCCGATCGAGGCTAAGACTACTAGGGGAACAGGAACCTCGCTATGGCGATCCCTGGCTCCGCTTGTCTCTACCGTGACTCAGGGCTAACTGGGCCTGGGGCACACAGCCTACGCCGGGGCGGCTTAACCTCCCCTACACAAACACTCCGTCTCCGCTCCAACCAACTCTCTCCTCCACGTGCGCGCAACCACCTCCCTATATCTCCTCCGCCCATTGGCGCAACTTTCTCACATGACACTCCCCACGGGGCTGCTGGGACAAGGCTCGGCTCTCTCCCGCCAATTAACACTCTCCTCCTTCGCGGGCTTTGCAACTCACTCTCTGCAGGCGCAACCTCCCGCTCTTTCAGGGTGAATCAGGGGTCACGGCTACATCTATATAATTACAGTGTTAGGTTATGTGGGAAAACTGGATACTTTGTAGCGAGAGCTGCTGCTTTAAATACCTAGGATATCGAAATCATTACACACAGTGAGTTGCCTGCAGTTAAAGGTTTATATTTGGTGTAAGAAGGTCTACACCTATTCTTCACTGACCCTAACATAGGGAACTTATCTGTACCTGTTAGGTACTGTTATAATTTTGGAGGCAATAATATATATTAATATTCGTTGTGCTATTTGCCACTATAATACACTGGGGGTTTCTAATCACCTCGCACATGATTCTATCTGAATAGGTTATACTAGTTTATCTAGGGGCATTGACGCGCATGACGGCTATATGCTATGGGTCAATAACCTGAATAATTCACCCAAGCGAGATTATCCAATACTATAGGACTCCTCTCTGCTTTATGCATCAAGGATATGGCTATACAGTATAGGTTTACCAATATTAATATTATCCTGTGATATCGGCTTCATTAATATGACACCATTAAGCATCTAAACATCACGCACACTGTTTGCAGGATTTAGTGGTAATCCCCTAAATAAAAAGTAGTTGAATCCAGTACTTATATTTATCAAGTTTCTTGACTATTATAATTCGAAATTACTACGCTGAATCTGTAAAATTAAAAATGCATATTCACGGTGTTAATACTCTCCAATCCCTGTCTGAATTGATGGGGCACTAGACTGGATCTTGTTGGTTATCAAACCTAAGGAGATTGGACATTATATATAAAACCAATATTCCTTTTATAATATGTAAATTCTAACATAAGCGTTGAGGGATTAAATTCTGTGTCGTTGTTTTATTCAGTATATATTTTAGAAGATAATGTTAATAAATATGTTTTAATGTTATAATACATCCACTAGGGGGACTGAGTGCCCACAACTGGGTTTACCTGTCTTGTTATAGTTGATCATACACCCTCCTACCCAGAGGAGCACCTTCTCCCTATACATCTATCCTAAGCTGAGCGGGAGCTACCCTGTTCCCCTGTATTATAGTTAACGGATTCAGCCCATATTAATGAGTGGATACTTACAAGTATGTTGCCATGTTGAGAGTCCTCAGGGAATATGAATAAGAACTTCAGTCATTTGCAGGGTTCATCTGGTGTGCAAATCCGCGTAATACTGAAAACTGGAGAGAAGCAAATGGATGCCGCGACGCACCACCAAAATATAGGAGAGAGAGTGACTTACGTGAAAAAAAATATTCAATTTATTGAATCATGGTAAAACAGAGGTCAAACCATCACTGACCTGTTTCGCGCTGGGCGCTTTATCAAAGTGTAAAGAGGTATTCTGAAGTCTGAATATTAAAATGGTTCGCGAACCCGGAAGAACCCCGGTTTTCGCTCTATTCAGTGTGGTGTTCCGAAATCGGTAATGTCATCACGCACGTCATTGTGCAATGGAACAAAAAAAACTTTATTGACACTACACAATAAACATACACTACAACAAACAAATCCACTTTACTATAAGAAATACAGACATGAAAAAATTCCCAAATCGGCTTTTCCAAGAATTAATATAATATACCAATTAAAAATCCTAAAGTATCCACACAAATAGATTGAGGCCAAGTACCTCCTCCACATGTCTCTAACTAAAATCTGAACATAGATGAAGTAATGATATGCACATCAGTAAGAATTCATGTATGAGAAAATAAATTAATAAAGATAATATATATATTTTTTTTTTTTAACTTCAGATTTTTTATTGGGTTTCACAACAAGTACATTATGCCACATCCCATAGTAAAACAATTTGAAACCCCCCGAGGTTTACCCTTTTCACTCTCACTATCAAGGGTAAAATCACTCAAAATCGACATGGGACTAACAACATACAGTCACAAGATTTAGACAAACACAACTAACCGGACCAAAAACAAGACAACAGAGGGTGAAAACATCAAGGAAGGAGGGGGGGGGATGGACTTCCACCTTGTTCTCCAGTGTCGTAGGATCTGCTTTCGGCGTGTGCTGCGCTCTCTAAGAAGAGCCTGACGACTCCACCTCCTGGATCTGGTTTTAATAGTCAGGGGGGATCCTACCTGTCGCGTGCCTATGTTATGGTCTGTCACCAGAGAGCGCACTTGTGTTTATTATTGCAAAATTGTGCTGGCATCTATCCCGGGGATGTCGGATTGGGTAAGCCATGGCTCCCAAACTTTTAGGAAATTTCGACCAGAGTCGTTGACCCAGCTAGTCAACTGTTCCATCTGGCAAACTTGCCACATTCTGTTTCGAATTTTGGGGATGACTGGTAGATCTTGCTGTTTCCACACTGCTGCGATCTCGCACCTAGTGGCGGTAGCCAAATGTGCCACCAATTTGTGTGCCGCTTTCGACAACCCCTGGGCCCGTCTACCCAGCAAGAATAGCCATGGGTCCAGGGGGACCTCAAAGTCGAGGATACTTTGTGCCCATGCTCTAATGCTCTCCCAAATCGTGAGTACCTTCGGGCAGGACCACAGCATGTGGATTAAGTCTGCTGTTTCCCCGCACTGTTTTGGGCAGAGCGGGGAATAACCGCTGACTAATTTGGATAGACGTAGTGGGGTGGGATACTAGCGCATCATGACCTTATATGCGTTCTCTTTTAACGTTGAGCAGATGGAGCTTTTGGCCGCAGCCTGTAAGATCCACTCCCAGTCTTTGTCCTCTAAGGTCTCCCCTAGATCTGTCTCCCATTTAGTCATGTAGTTCAGTTTGTTGGCGTCAGGTCCACATGGACAGATCACCAGATAATCTAGAGGTAAGTCCCCGTGTGTCCGTGGCTCTAGAACACAGCTGCTCAAAATTGGTCCTAGCAGGTCTAATTGGAAATTTATTATAGAATGCTGTTATCTGGAGGTAGCGAAATAATTCGGTGTTTGGAAGGCCCTTTTCTGATTTGATGTGATCAAATGTTTTAATATAGGTAGGCCCCTCCAGATCTATTAACTGCTTATATCCCGACTGGATCCAAGTTTTAAAGTGCCGATCTCCGGCCATCCCCGGGGCGAAATCTGGGTTATCGAATAGCGGGGTCATTAAGGAGTGTTTCATCGTTAAATTATGTTTAAATTTGGAACTCCTCCACACCGCTAAAGAGTTCACCATGGCCCGTAGCAGCAACCCCACCGTGTTATCACATCGTTTTGGAAGCCAAATTAAATTATGCAACTCAATTGGAGCACAGCAGGTTTTCTCCAGCGCCACCCATCTCTGCAGGGACGGATCGAGGTGCCACTGGACAATCTGACCCAATCGTGCTGCTTTGTAGTATGCCATCAAACAAGGTACCGCTAGTCCCCCTCTAATCGTGGGTCTGGTTAGTATGCTCTTAGCAATTCGTGGGCTCTTCTTGTGCCAAATGAATTTCATGATCCTTGACTGTAAGGCGAGGATATCTGCCCGCACCAACGGTATCGGCAGGGCCTGGAACAGGTAAAGCACCCTTGGCAAAAGATTCATCTTAATGCTATGAATTCTTCCAAACCAAGAAATTCCAAACTCCGCTCACACCCGCAGGTCCTCTCTTAGAGTTTGGAATAATTTGGGATAATTTGCTTTGTATAATGAGTCATATGTCTTAGTGATTTGGATACCTAAATATTTGACCGAGGAGGCCTGCCATTTAAAATTGAAATTTAGTTCAATTAATTTTTCCACTGGACGTGGAAGACTGATATTTAGGGCTTCAGACGTCGTCTGGTTAATTTTGAACCCAGAGATTAGGTTAAACACTCCCAGGATCTCAAAGACATTGGGCAGGGAAGTAAGCGGCCTTGACAGAATCAGGATCACGTCATCAGCGTATAATGCCACCTTATGGGATTGGTCCCCTACGTCTATTCCTGCTATATCTGGGCTTAGGCGAATATGAGCCGCCAGGGGTTCTATACATAATGCAAACAGCAGAGGGGACAGGGGGCATCCCTGTCGCGTCCCGCTACAGATGTTAAATTGCTCCGATGGGAAGCCCTGATGGCGCACCCTCGCAGTGGGGCCTTTATCCAGGGCTAAGATAGCTTCTAAAAGGCGTCCCTCGAACCCAAATGCTCCTAGTACTGCCCTCAGATAGGTCCAATGGATCCTATCGAAGGCCTTCTCTGCATCCAGACTCAACAACATAGACGGGATGTTCTTTTTATTGGCCAGATCAATCAAATCTATGATCCGTCTTGTGTTGTCTGCCGCCTGCCTTCCTCCAATAAATCCCCCCTGATCTGGGTGAATTAGCCTGGGCAGGACAGTGCCCACCCTGTTAGCTAAAAGTTTAGAGAATATTTTCACATCGGAATTGATCAGGGATATGGGCCGGTAGCTCTTACAGTCTACCGGGTCCTTGCCTGGCTTGTGGATCAGGGAGATTGAGGCCTGGAGCATCTGGGATGGAAAGGAGCCTCCCGCTAGAATTTTGTTAAATAATTTTAAAAGCTGTGGCGCTAGTATTTTAAGGAATTTTTTGTAATATAAATTTGAAAAGCCATCTGGTCCCGGAGCTTTGGCTGGTTTAAGGGCTTTTATAACCTCTGATAATTCTTCGAACGTAAAGTCGCCCTGCAATGCCTCCTTTTCTGCCCTGCCCAATTTGGGAAGACATGCCTCACTTAGGAACTTCTGGGTTTTTTCTCCTATTTTCTGTGTGTGGCTGACCTTATCTCCGTCATAGAGAACTTCATAGAATTTTTTAAATTCTTCAACAATTCTTCTAGGGTCGGAGGTAAGGTCCCCCCCCTTAGTGCGGATTGAGGAGATACTATAATTAGGGAGTTTGTTACGCAATTTATTGGCAAGTAAGGTATCTGGCTTGTTGGCTTTGTCGTAAAACTTATGCTTGGACCAGGCCAACTCCCTCTCGGCTCTGGAGTTTAGCAACAAATTGAGTTTAGTTTTGGTGTCAGAGAGTTCCTTCAGGGTAGTACTCTGTTTGTTGGAACTATGAAGTGCGGAGAGGTGTGCTGGTCTCTCACGCAAATCTTTTATCTGGGACTCCTTAGCTCTTTTGGTTTGTGCTGCTAAATTCATTAGAAGTCCCCTCGTGGTCGCCTTATGGGCCTCCCAGAGTGTAGAGTGGGAAGATACGCTCCCTGTGTTAATTTCAAAATATTCCTTGATTTTATCTCCTATCGCCCGCTCCGATATTGGGTTTTTTAACAGCAGCTCATTTAATTTCCAGTTCGCCCCTGGTCTGTCCAGCAACCGCAAAGCACACCGCAGCTCAATTGGTGCGTGGTCCGACCATGAAATATCATGGATCCCGGAATGGGAGACCATGGAGACCGCTTTGTTAGAGACCAGGAAGTAATCTATCCTACTGTATCTGTTGTGGGGATGTGAGTAGAAAGTGTATGCTCTCTCCATGGGGTGCTGTTCCCTCCATATGTCAATCAGTTGACAGTCACGTAGCCCTTGAAGTATAGTTAGTACGTCATGTTTCTGTGGTAGGTTAGTCCCCGTGCATCTGTCCAAGTCAGGGTCTAAGGTACGGTTCATGTCCCCTGCTAGGAATATACAGCCTGTTGCCACCTTGTGTAATTTATCAAAGAACGACGTTAAAAATTGAGAGGTCTGCTCACAGGGGGCATATATTGAGCTTAAGGTGACCTCTTGGTTATTAATTGTGCCTGTGACTATGACATAACGGCCATCTGAGTCCGCATAAGATTTAGCAACTTGGAAGGGCACTCTGCGGTGAACTAATATAGCCACTCCCCTCTTCTTAATTGTCGCAGACGGTACTAGTTTCCTAGTCCTAGTCCTAGACGGTACTAGTCTCAAATCAGGAAGCGGTCCCGAAGGGCTGAGGTAGGGATGCAAATAAACCGACCAGAGCCCAGGGACAGAGTCCTGTAAGAGTATCCGTAGTCAGTAAGCAGGCGCAGGTCAGGGCTGGCGGCAGTGGTGCAAAGTCCAGTAAACAGGCAAATGGTCAGGGCAGCCAGAAAGCAGCGAGTTCACGGTCTGGAGTCGGCAACTGTGGAATCCAAACAGATGAAAGGGTAAGGCGTGACAGGGTAGACAAACAGGAACTGCAAACGTAGAACCTTGCTCTGCGACTCCCGCTTTGAACTGCAGCCATATAGAGCAGGCTGCCAGTACCCCACAGTGAGCAGAAAGGGCAGGTGACTTGGAAAACCTGAACCGCAGCAAAACTCGGCATGGATCGAGCAGGATCCTTACAGTACCCCCCTCTTGAGGAGAGACCTCCGGGTGATGTAAGCCGGTTTGGCAGGGAATTTCCAATGAAACGCCCTGACCAGGTTGGGAGCATGGACATTCCTGGATTTGTTCCATGAATTTTCCTCGGGTCCATAACACTTCCAATGGACCAACTACTGTAGCCCGCCACAGGGTCTACGGGAATCCAGTATTTGGCTTACTTCAAATTCCTCCTGGCCATCCACCAAGAACGGTCTAGGAGGAGGGAGGCTAGAAGGAGAGCAGGTGTTCTGGATGAACAGCTTGAGGAGGGAGACATGGAACACTTGGGGTATTCTTAAATTATCCGGTAGTTTAAGTTTAAACGCCACCGGGTTGGCCTGTTTCAGGATTTTCTTTCAAAAGGTCAGGGGAGCTTGTCTCGTAGTCATAAAATAGAAGAAAACATTACATAGTGCAATAATGTTTTACAGTGAATGGGTGCAAACTAAGTCAAAATTGACTACTCACATTCAAGTAATCAAAATCACGCAGTCATCCAACTTAAGGGGTGGATGCGCCCTATATGATTGCAGCAGCCACCAGCCACCACCTCCCAAGGAAGAAAAAATGAGAGACCATATAGTGTAGAGGGTAAAAAATTGTAATAGGGAATACACAAATGAAGGCTTACACTTAGTACAGTCAAAGAAGGCAGTCATGGATAGCGGATAACGGATATCCCTTGGGTCGCGATCCCCTGGGTTGCTCGTTCTCCGCTCCCCTGGAAACACTGGTATCTACGCCGGGGCTCCCGTTACGTCGCTTCCGGTGCGCCGAGAACCACCGGATCTGGTGATAGAAGTGGGTCCTTGGTGTTTCTTCTCTTGGTTGTTGGTAGGCTGGAACACTCAACGCGTTTCGTCGTTATCTCTTACGACTTCGTCAGGAGTGTCTATTGGCTGCTCTGTCTGATGTTATATACCCTGAAGCCCTCCTTCTTACTTAAATCTTATTGGTTAATTATAGTGACGTCACAGATGTAAACAGAGTGGGTGGGTATAACTCATTAAATACCTTACTACATCCTCCCTTACATAATATCACAAATACAATATATAATGAAATAAAAAGGCAGGGTTTCATAATTTATACATAGGATTGCCTAATGCGGCATAGAGACAAACAAATACTAGTATCACATATTAATATAAAAAGGCTCAAAAAACTTTCTAACCTATATCCTAAATTAAAACAAGTTTAATCACGGCGATTGTAGTTTCTCACAGAGGCGAAAAGGAAACATAATTAATACATTATTCTTCGTGAAAAAAATAGGTGCAAAACCAGCGCTTATGCAAACAAATAATGTAAAAACAACCTTAGATACAATGTCCAATTGGTAGTCCTGGAGCTGCCTAAAGAGATTGTTCTGGTATCTTTCACCCAGACTTGGAATTGTGGAAGAAAACAACCTCCTCTGGCGCTGAGGCAAGGATGTGGAGTGGATGGAAAACAAGATTCTTCTTTTAACCGATTACCTCAGGAGCGGCTACGGTGTCCCAGGAAGGTTTTCTGGCACCGCAGGGACACCGTAGCAGTGGACATTCAGTGGTGACGTCAGCGGGGGAGTTGATCATGCGTTCTCCGGCAGCAATTCTTCACGGAGCACAGAAGTTGATCCTCCCTCAGCAGCAGACATTTTGCACCCCATGGCGATCGGTTGATCCGGCGGAAAAGACCTTTAAACCAGTGCCAATGGTTATATTCAGGAAGGCCAATAATTTAAAGAACCAATTAGCCCCAAGCTCGCTGCCTAAAATAAAAGAAAAAGGAGAATATAATTGGTTACCTGTAATGTTTTTTTGGATGTACAATATGTAAAGCCTGCAAGTATAGGACAACTGATAAATTCACATTTACTTCTCATGTGACAAAAGAAAAATATTATATAAAACATGTCACATGTAGAACAGATCATGTAATTTATATGATCACATGTCCCTGCGGACTTCAATATATTGGCAAAACTTCCAGAGATGTACGAATTAGAATCTTAGAACATTAAGGAAATATTAGGAGAGGATTAACCACACACCTTTTGACTGAGTACCATCAAGGGAACACCATAGGACTGACTTTTACGGTTTTGGAAAAAGTATCACCTCATTGGAGGGGAGGAGATCGCAATGTTCAGCTAACCAAAAGAGACATTGTATTTTCACATTGAAAACCCTAATTCCTGGGGGACCCAATGTGGATATCGAATTGGGAGTGTTCCTTTAAATATTTGGAAACTTGTTGCGGTGTTATATTGTCATTAAGAATAATGTATTAATTATGTTTCCTTTTGTGTTTCCTTTTCTCTTTGCCTCTGTGAGAAACTACAATCGCCGTGATCAAAGTTGTTTTAATTTAGGATATAGGTTAGAAAGTTTTTTGAGCCTTTTTATATTTTTATATTAATATGTGATACTAGTATTTGTTTGTCTCTATGACGCATTAAGCAATCCTATGTATAAATTATGAAACTCTGCCCTTTTATTTCATTATATATTGTATTTGTGATATTATGTAAGGGAGAATGTAGTAAGGTATTTAATGAATTATACCCACCCACTCTGTTTACATCTGTGACGTCACTATAATTAACCAATAAGATTTAAGTAAGAAGGAGGGCTTTAGGGTATATAACATCAAACGGACCAGCCAATAGACACTCCTGACGAAGTCGTAAGAGATAACGACGAAACGCGTTGAGTGTTCCAGCCTACCAACAACCAAGAGAAGAAACACCAAGGACCCACTTCTATCACCAGATCCGGTGGTTCTCGGCGCACCGGAAGCGACGTAACGGGAGCCCCAGCGTGGATACCAGTGTTTCCAGGGGAGCGGAGGAGAACGAGCAACCCAGGGGATCGCGACCCAAGGGATATCCGTTATCCGCTATCCATTACTGCCTTCTTCGACTGTACTAAGTGTAAGCCTTCATTTGTGTATTCCCTATTGGAATTTTTTACCCTCTACACTATATGGTCTCTCATTTTTTCTTCCTTGGGAGGTGGTGACTGGTGGCTGCTGCAATCATATAGGGCGCATCCACCCCTTAAGTTGGATGACTACGTGATTTTGATTACTTGAATGTGAGTAGTCAATTTTTACTTAGTTTGCACCCATTCACTGTTAAACATTATTGCACTATGTAATGTTTTCTTCTATTTTATGACTACGAGACAAGCTCCCCTGACCTTTTGAAAGTTCATCTGAGAAAAGACAAGTGGAACAGTCTTTTTCAAGGGTTGTAGTTTGTTTTCTAGTCCCTTTCACTTTATATGCACTTTAATTTAGGCACGTGTGTTATCACTAATATTGTTTTATCAATCACGTTCATTATTTACACATTAGTGGTTATATATATTATATTTTGATTTTTGGGTTTGTTAGAGCACTATTGTCACTGTTTTTCCCTGTTTCAGGATTTTGTAAGGTCCAATGAACTTTGGCCCGAGTTTTGAGGAAGGCAGTTTCAAGTGGAGATTTTTTATAGCCAGCCAAACCTGATATGCTACTTGAAACGGGGGCGGTGGTCATCGACATGGACGGTTCGGTGGAGGCGAGATGCCAGGAGGAATGTGACTTTGTTGACGGACAATGTCTTTGAGCGCTCCAAATGATGTGGCCGAAAGAATACATTTGGGTGGTAGAATGGGTTTTTGCTGATCCTCCATTTTGTCGTCCAGGGAAAATTGCCGAGATAAGGCATCAGCTTTGATATTCTTGGATCCGGGAAGGTAGGAAATTATGAAGTTAAATCTGGAGAAAAATAGCGACCATCTGGCTTGACGGGCTCCCAGGCGACGTGCGCCTACAATGTAGAGCAAGTTCTTATGATCCGCGAGGGTGGTTATCGGATTCTCGGTACCCTCTAGCAGATGTCTCCATTCTTAGAGGGCCAATTTCATGGCTAAGAGTTCCCGGTTCCCATTTTCGTAGTTGCATTGAGCCGGAGATTTTTTTTTCTCAAAAAGAACGCACATGGATGCAACCTGGATAGAGAATTCTTCCTTTGAGAAAGAACAGCGCCTACATCCACATCTGAAGCGTCAACCTCAAGAGTGAAAGGGCGTTTGGGAGCAGGATGAATAAGAATGGGGGCAGACACAAAGGCCTTCTTGAGGCGGGCGAAAGATTGAAGTGCAGCAGCGGGCCAGGAAGCAGGATCTGCTCCTTTCTTGGTTAATTCCGTAAGTGGGGCCACTAAGGAAGAGACATTTTGGATGAACCTACGATAGTAATTAGAGAATCCAAGAAAATGTTGTACTGCTTTAAGGGTAATCTGTTGCGGCCAATCTAGGACTGCTTTCGCCTTGGCAGGATCCATGGTGAGGCCTGTATCAGAAATTATGTACCCTAGGAAAATGGTAGATGTTTGATGAAAATGACATTTCTCCAGTTTGGCAAAGTTTGTTCTTGCGTAAGCGAAGGAGCACTTGTTTCACGTGAGAGATGTGTTCCTGTCTGGATTTAGAGAATATTAATATGTCATCGAGAGACGATTACAAAGGAGTTGAGAAGGTCCCTGAAAACTTCATTTATGAAATCCTGAAACACGGCTGGGGCATTGCACAGGTTAAAAGGCATGACCAAGTACTCATAATGTCCATCTCTGGTGTTGAAACACTGGTCTTCCATTCATCACATTGACAGATCCTGACAAGATTATAGGCACCTCGTAAATCCAACTTAGAAAAAATACTAGCTCCTTGTAATCGATCAAACAGTTCAGAAATGAGGGGCAAAGGATAATGTTTTTTGACAGTGATTTTGTTGAGACCGATAGTCTATGCAAGGGGCGTAAGGTTCTGTCCTTCACAAAGAAAAACCCTGAACCCACGGGAGAGGTAGACTTAAGTATAAATCCCTTCTGTAAGTTCTCTGCAATATATTCCTTCAGTGCCTTGGTTTCAGGCATAGACAACGGATAGGAAGTCCCTCTAGTAGGTGTGGTGCCTCGAAGTAGATCGATGGGACAATCGAACGGACGGTGAGGGGGAAGAACTTCCGATCTGACCTTATCGAAGGCGTCCCGGAACTCAGCGTACTCTTCTGGCAATTGTTCCCTCTCCTCCTCCGGACACGGTGGTACCCCCAATGCTACTTGCTTCAAGGATGCAGTTCTTATGGCAAAAGGCGCTCCATTGAATGGGTTCCTTATTGAGCCAATCCACTCGAGGGTTGTGTATCTGTAGCCAGGGTAGCCAGAGGATCACGCTGATGGAAGGAGTGTGAATAACATTGAATTGGATCTTTTCCAGGTGTATATTGTGTACCTTGAGTTGAAGTACCTCTGTCTCCAAGGAGATAAACGCCGACTGCAGAGGTCTTCCGTCAATGGCTTCAAGAGCGATGGGCTTCCTGCTACGTCTGGTCGAATCTAGATGGCGTTCTGCGAAAGCTTGATCTATGAAGTTTCCTCCGGAACCTGAATCGAGGTAAGCAAGCATAGATACTTGGAAGCCCTCCCCAAAGAGAGTAATGGGGATAAGAATGCGAGATGGGTTGTCAGTGGAGATAGGGGAGAAAGAAAAGCGTTCCCAATGAAACTGCACGGGTCTCATGGGAACCTTGCGTTTCCCGACTTTTGGGGACAGATATATGCAACATGTCCAGCAACACCGCAGTAAAGGCATAGACTGGCATTCTTACGTCGTAATTTCTCAGATTTGAATAGGCTAATACCCCCTAATTGCATAGGCTCGGACGTATCCGGGGAAGAAATCTGAGTTTGGCTAACCTGACCTGGATTGCTCCGGGGTGGGATGACACGATGATGAGCCTTCTCTAATCTCTCCAGGAGGCGTCGATTCACTTTAATACAGACGGCAATAAGTTCCTCCAAATCGGTGGGACGGTCATAGGCTGTCAGCTCTTCTTTCAAGGCTTCAGATATTCCTTGCCAAAATGCCGCCGACAAAGCTTTGTCGTTCAAGTCAGTCTTTGCCGCTATAGTTATAAACTCGAGTGCGTATTTGGCGACTGGACGATTGCGTTGAGAAACAAGAAAAAGTACAGTTGAGGCACATACCTTATGGCCGGGTGTATCAAACACTTTCCGGAACTCCCGGGCATTAGGCTCCGATATCCTGTGAGGTCGGATCTTCGTTCCCAGATGGGAGAGGCCCAGGCACGAGCGTCATCTATAAGAAGAGAAACGATATACGCCACCTTGGCGCGGGGTGCAGTGAAACGCAAAGGATTAATTTCAAATTGTATAAAGCATTGATTCAGAAACCCCTGGCATTTGTGAGGGTCATCCCCATAACGGTTGGGGGCAGGTAAATGAGGTTGTATGGGGAAAGTCAAAGCAGGAGTAGGGGAAAAGATCAGGAACAGCACGCACCAGAGGGGGACACGGTTCCTGTAGGGTACGAGACAGAGTGGAGATTCTCCTGAAGGGAGAGCATATTTTGCTCATTACCCACAATCTTTTCCTCTAGGCTAGACAGGTAGCTTGCGTGTGTGCGCAGGACTCTTCCTACCTCCGCGGTTCTAGTTTTATAGATCAATATTTTATTGGGCTTTTGGTAATTTTTATTGGAATCTTGGAGGAGTCATCTGTTCCCAATGGTTTGTTTATATACAGGAGCTCTGTTTTTGAGACATTTATCTTAAATCCCGCAAAGGAGCCACATTTTGTTATTGTTTGGAGGATTTTTGTAATAGATTTGTCAGGATTTGTCAAGAAGAGCAGTATATCGTTCGCAAACATAGCCATTTTCAATTCAGTTTTTCCTAATGTTATATTTTCAAATTCTGTCATCCGTCACAAAAAGATTGCATGGGGTTCTATGGCTAAGTTGAATAAAAGGGGGGAGAGAGCGCGACCCTGTATGGATCCTCTATATAAGGCGAACTGTTCAGAGAGGCATCCCGCCGCTATAATCCTAGCTTTTTGTTTGTTGTATATCATTTTTAATACTGTGTTGATGTTTCGACTAAACCCGAATTGTTGTATGGTATAGTGTACATCAGGCCTGCACAACATACGGCCCATGGGCCGCATGCGGCCCGCCGGGGCACCCGGTGCGGCTTGCGACGACCCCCTTCAAACCCCCCTTCACTGGTAAGGACAGGAGCGCGCTCCAGCAGTGACCGTGCTCTCCACCTCCCCTCAGCCTACTCCAGTAGTGTGATGCGCTCTAGCAGTGTAGCGCGACCCTGAACGTCCGGGTCTGCTGCTAGAGCGTGCATCCCTTGCGCTTCCCTGCCGCCTTCTCTGTTGTTGCTGCCGCTGCTGCCGCTTGACATGTGAGCGGGGGTATGTGGGCTGCTGACATGTGAGGGGGGGGGATTGGGCTGCTGACATGTGAGGGGGGAGTGGGCTACTGACATGTGAGGGGGGGAGTGGGCTGCTGACATGTGAGCGAGGGGGAGTGGGCTGCTGACGTGAGGAGGGGGGGAGTGGGCTGCTGACATGTGAGGGGGGGTGGGCTGCTGACATTGAGGTGCAGGGGGGGAGAGTGATGTGAGTTGCAGGGGGGGAGAGTGATGTGAGTTGCAGGGGGGGAGAGTCATATTGAGGGGAGGGGGAGAGAGTGTCATATTGAGGGGAGGGGGAGAGAGTGTCATATTGAGGGGAGAGGGAAAGAGTGTCATATTGAGGGGAGGGGGAGAGTGTCATTGTGGGGAGGGGGAAAAGTGTCATATAGAGGGGGGGGGAGTGTGTCATATTGAGGGGAGGGGAAGGGAGTGTCATTGAGGGGAGGGGGAGAGTGTCATATTGAGGGGAGGGGGAGAGTCATATTGAGGGGAGGGGGAGAGTCATATTGAGGGGAGGGGGAGAGTGTCATATTGAGGGGAGGGAGAGTGTCATATTGAAGGGAGGGGGGAGAGAGTGTCATATTGATGGGAGGGGGAGAGTGTGTCATATTGATTGTAGGGGGAGAGTGTCATATTGAGGGGAGGGGGAAAGAGTGTCATATTGATGGGAGGGGGAGAGTGTCATATTGAGGGGAGGGGAAAGAGTGTCATATTGAGGGGAGGGGTAGAGAGTGTCATATTGAGAGGAGGGGGAGAGTGTGTCATATTGAGAGGAGGGGGAAAGAGTGTCATATTGAGAGGAGGGGGAAAAGAGTGTCATATTTAGGGAAGAGAGACGGGGGGGCTGCTGACATGGGATGCTGACTTGTGGGGGGGATGCTGACTTGTGGGGCTGCTGACATGGAATGGGCTGGGGGGATGTGGAGGGGTATTGTGTGTTTGATGTGGAGGGGGGTATTGTGTGGGTGAGGGGGAGAGATGGGGGTATGAGAGATAGATGGGGAGTATCGAAAAGGTTGATAGTGAGGGGTTCTGGGGGAGATATGAGGATGATGATGAGAGGTGCTGGAGGAGAGATATTGATGATTTAACCCGTGCGGCCCAAATTTGTTTTCCTTGGAGCAGTTCTCACTTTACGAGTTGATCAGGCCTGGTGTACATGATCCCATAATATATTGTTGACCGCCATTTCTGCATCGATCGCAACGACTGCCGTGTTGTCTATCCTTTGCCCCTGTATCTATTGAATAACTGATATAACTTTCCTAATGTTTTTGACTCCAGACCTCCCTTTTATGGCACAACAAATAGTTCCTCTGTGCTCCAGTCATCTTCCCTTTCTTCAGCACTTTCTTTCTCAGGCTCTCCTAATGGAATTGGTCTTTATGTTCTCTGACTACGTTTCCTTCGTTGCTTTTCTGGCAACAATCCCCGAACAGCTTTTACAACTGATGACTGTGCCTCTGCACAGCAATCATCATCATCATCATCATCATCATCATCATCATCATCATCATCATCATCAGATGCAATCTGCCGTGGCCGTCTCTGCTTGCTCATAGGACTGGGCTCTTTGTTTTCAATGACTATAGTGCTGCTTTTATTTAGGTGTGTCACATTTGGATACACCTTCACAGGTTTGTGATTCTGAAAACTTTGACAGAGTTTTCTCTCTTAAATGCTTTATCTTCTGTTTTTCAATTCTTGTTGCATGGATTGGTTGTTTGTCCTTTTTTTCTTGTTTTGGTCTTTTGTTGAGGTTTTTTTTTTTTTTTCTAACTTCACTTTTATCTGTTTTTCAGGGTCAGAAGAGTGACATTGACTGGCCATACAATCGTTCATTGTATAATAACGAAGTCAAAACGCGGTCTAGTTTAACATATGTTCCAAATACACATACCACATAAGGTGTATAGAAAAATAAAATCGATTTAACATAATTAAAGGAACCAAATAAAAGGGGGTGGGAGGGGGGGAGGTGTGTGTCCTGGTCTACTTACCTGCCGGGGATGCCCCAGCTGAGATGTAATCTTCTGGAAACTGCTCTGTCTCGGGAAATAGGTCTACTGTGGCCTTGTTACGCCACATTCAAATCTCTACCGGCCCTCTCTGCCTGTTATCTGTGTTTTAGCCTGAATCACCAATCAAATGAGAGCGCATCTGGAACCATCAAAGACAAATTGTGTTTATCTCAACCCCGGGGATATCTGTCTGGGCCAGTCAAGGCGACCAGACTTTTAGAAAATTATTGCCAGTGTCATTAACAAGACTCGTTAATTTTTCCATCTGGCACACAAACCAAATTCTGTTCTGAATCTTTGGGATAGGTGGGATTTCGGGTTGTTTCCATAATGCTACAGTCTTGCATCTCGTTGCAGTTGCAAAGTGTGCAATCAGTTTATTACCTGCTTTGGATAAACCCGGCATTGGGCTGTTTAATAAAAACAGCCAAGGATCCGGGGGAATTGTGAGGTCAAAAATCCTCTGTAACCAATTTCTAATTTCCTCCCAGATAGGGGTGATCCGAGGGAAGGACCACAGCATATGTAACAGGTTCGTGATTCTCCACAGTGTCTAGGGCACAACGGGAAGTATTTATTCCTTTACTGCTCCATGTTTGAAAAAATATGCTGTCATCTTCATGCGGGAAGCTGAGGTTTGCTTGGATGGGCAGGAATTTAGAGATTGAATACGACATACTGTGGCGGGGAAAGGGTTAACCATGCTTTTTATAAAGGTCAAGCCCACTTGGTTACCCCTGACCCGTGTTTTGGGGTCCTAGAGTGTCAGCTCTTGGAACCGGGCATTGTGTATGCATTACTGTGACTGTGTGCAAAATATGAGAAAACTGTAACACATTGTAGCAGCAGAATGTGTATATTTTACCACACATAAGACAGGACAAAATATATTATATTACATAGGTATAGTTTAATGTGTATATATGTTGATGCCCTGCGAATTAACTGGGATTTTGAAATCATGGCTACCAAGCTCGGTGCCTATGCGTCTCAGAGACAGCCAGGACTGGAAAGCCTCAGAGATCCCAGAGGTGTGAACCCTCTTGTTAGAAGGAAAAGCTAAATAGAGTAACCATATCCTCTGTTCAAAGGGTCCCTGTCACCTAGATCAAAGTCCCACATGTTGGCATAGGAATGAAATATAGCACAGTTATCTACACAGGGGGCCGAGCCTCAAAGCATTTCTTGACAAGGGGGGTATAGAAGGCCAGGGGCGTGGCTACAGAAGGTATGAAGTGAGTGACCTTTTTAAATATGAGAATATCATGAGACGTCCTCTGCGGAATATGATAAAAAGTGCATGTGAGTATCGGTGGGACAAAGTCGCACATGATGATTACAGATACGGGGGGTCTAGCAGGTATTAAGAGAAAGATATTAATATTTCCCTTAATTTTAGGATGACCCTGTTGTGTTTAGTATCATTGGGACCGGAATGTATTAATATGTCCCACGTGTCAGGAAGTATTACAGAACTGAAGTTATGAGTACATTTAGATATGAAAAGCAGTTTTTAAATGTCCTTTGGGGGTGGAGTTTTACTCTGGGGTAAGACTGTCAATCTCACCACTGATTTACGACAGGGAGGCATTATGTCTTCAGGGAAGTAGGCTTGGCTAGATATGCTAAGCAGCTGAAATGCAAAGTTGGCACATGTTCACAGCATACATTGAAGCTTCTGCCAGGCTACCTGAAGTACTGGCGGAGCATGCCCATAGGTTGGGGGGTTTGTTTCCCATGCAGTGATTCACTGCAGTCCATCAGAGAGTTAGTTCTATCGAATCCATCTAAGTTTTTCATGATTTCCATCAGTTCCATCTTGTGTGATTCACCTGAGATTCAGTCCCATTTGAGAAGTTCCAGCTCTGAGTAAATAGTCTACATTTCTCAGAGGTAAAGTGACCAGAATCCAACAGCAAGAGGCCACAGGAGGGAAAAGTGGCCGGGAATTATTTTGCTATGTGTTTGCAACTAGAAAAGATTAGTTTTGTTATCCCAGTTTTCAAAGTAAATGTGTCTTTTTCCTGTAATTTGTGTAATATAGTTGTGTACGTTCGTTATGTCAATAAATGCAATTTATTTTTATCTCTCTGCTTATCTCAAGAAATGATCCTGGTAATTAAAAGTCTTCAAAAGCTTGGTCTACCGTGACACATATCAAGCTTTTTTTCTGACAGCTTTCATATTTGTTTTTATTTGCTGGGGTAGTTTGTTCCAGTCCACGTGTAGTAGCTCAGTAAGTGAATATTTGTCTGAGAACTGTCTCTCTAACTTCGGGGAGGAATAGTCCTCCTTGCCAGTTATCCAGTCCCCTACATGTCTCCAGAGGCATGCTAAATTATAGTCTCTAATGTTTGGGATGTTTACTCCCCCTATGACTAGCCATTTGTAACTTTACTAAAGCTATTCTAGTTTTTTCCCCGCTCTACAGGAACTTATTGATACTCATGTTTAGTTCTTTAATATCTTTGTGTTTTAGTAGGAGTGGTACAGCAGCCTAGCGAAAGATATCATCATCACAACACACACTCTCCCAAAAAATGATAATGGGAAGGTCATCCATGATCTTAGTTTCTCTAGGACTTTTTTTATTACTGGTTTGATATTAGTGATGTAGAGTTTTGTTAGGTCCGGTTCTAATTTTATACATAGATATTTTATTGGGCTTTTGGTAATTTTTATTGGAATCTTGGAGGAGTCCTATCTTCCCAATTGTTTGTTTATATACAATACAAAAGAGATTATAGGTGGCACACCACTGTTTAAAGAAATAATTTCTCAAGGTGTTTATATTTGGTGCTCACCATCCGTTGATCCTGGCGTCCCAAAGCTGGATCCAATGTGATAGGAGAAAGGAAGAGGCACACAAATTGTAGTGGAATCAAATGATGAGGTGGCCTGCTGGCATCGGAATCTGCATCTCCGTCCGCCATAGGGGGGTCCGTCTTTGCCCCTGCTGTCTTTGCCCTTGCTGCTCGTCGCCATTGCTCTGGGGGACTTATGAAAATAGCTTGTGACCGAAGTGACTCTTCTCCCTCTCCTTGTGTTAAGCGGCATCACCCGCAGTTTATCTTTGTGGGGATGCTTTTGTCGCTCGGTTTCTCCGCAATAAAGCCGGTAATTATTAATTAAAACCGGGCAGGAGCTCAAATCTTAAGCCTCCATGCTCCCCCGCCCCGCGCCTGCGCCTCCCCTTCGGAACATTTTTTTTTTTGGAAACTTTTATCTGTAAACAGGACAAAGTAAATTTTCTTGTAAACAAAACACACACGTTTAGTCAAACCCAGTGCAGTTCAACGATTTGAACTAAAAAGGAATCTGTTCGCTTGGCCTGCCTTTAATTTGAGTAAAATGAAGAATTGCTTCCTCACTCAGAATATTCTTTATACTGTACATATTACCAGGTGGAACAAAAAAATAATCTCCTGTTTTCAGTAGGTAAGATGATACGTGGACTGTTACTATCACGGAACCATGTATAATGTAGAACACAATTGTGTCTAGGCAGTTAAACGTGTATTCTTTTTCCTGTAATGGGCCAATAGTCCATTTACCAGTAGAAAATGTAGACTGGTCAATGCTTTTGCAGACACAGATCGATTCCCTTGATCCATGAAATGTGCAATTCTCAGCAGTTTTGATACACTCAACAAGTACTTCTGTTCTTTCAGCTTGATCTACAATAAAGGTAGGCTCTGCAGGAAATATGTTCTTATTTTGAACATAAGGGATTTCCGCAATTTTGTTCTGGCAAATATCCTTGTCCCAATTTCCTGTTTCTTCTTCATCAATTCCTGAAGATTCATACATCTCACATACGATTGGCTTCAAATCATGACGGGTAAATCGGCTAGCCCGTGAAACAGTAGGACCGCTCCCGCTTTGGAAGCATACGCTGGATTTATTATCATGAACACCGGCTCCATGAAAAACTTTGAATCCAGTATAACTGGTCACTTCAGAAGAAGAGGAGTCTTCATCACTTGCTTTGTTTTCTGGCTCATGTCTTTGCGGTATAGATCTTTCTTTCTCAGGCTCTCCTGTTGGAATTGGTCTTTAGGTTCTCAGACTACCTTTTTTACATATAGATTTTTTCAACTTTTGCTGTATCTGATGCATCTCAGCGTCTTGGGATGCCATATCCTCAGGGACTTTTCTTTCCCTTGCTTGTTTTTCTAGTGACAATTCCTGAACATCTTTTACTACTGAAGACTGTGCCTCTGTACAGCAATCTTCATCATCATCAACATCATATGCAATCTGCCATGCCCCGTCTCTGCTTGCTCACAGGACTGGGCTCTTTGTGTATAATGACTGCAGTTGTGCTTTTTTTAAGAGTGTCACATTTGGCTACACCTTCACAGGTCTGTGAATCTGAAAACTTTTACCAAGTTTTCTCTTTTAAATGCTTTATCTTCTATTTTTTCATCCTTGTAGCACGGATTGGTTGATTGTCCTTTTTTCCGAATAGATTTTTTCAACTTTTGTGGTATCTGATGCATCTCGGGGTCTTGGGTAGCCATATCCTCAGGGACTATTCGTTTCCTTGCTTGTTTTTCTAGTGACAATCCCTGAACATTTTTAACTACTGAAGAATGTGCATCTGTACAGTAATCTTCATCATCGTCATCTTCATCATCATCAGATGCAGTTTGCCGTGACCATCGCTGCTTGCTCATAGGACTGGGCTGTTTTTTTACAATGACTGTAGTGCTGCTTTTTTCTGACGAGTAACATTTAGCTACACCTTCACAGGTCTGTGAATGTGAAAACTTTGACCGAGTTTTCTCTTTCCACTGCTTTAGCTTCTGTTTTTTCATCCTTGTAGCATGGGTTGGTTGTCCGTTTTTTGTTTTTTTTATAACTTTTCTTTTATTAGGTGAAACATTACATATATGATAACACAGCCCAATGGCTTACAGAGAATCACCATATTTTCGTTTTCACTTCCAAAGAACAAACACGGAACGACAAGACGCACAAGACTAACATAGGAACAGGGGGCGGGTGGAGATAGGGAGGGGGGGGGGGGACGACTCCGTCGCTGGTTGTTCATCTGCTTGTTCCTCCGAGTCCGGATCCCGAACCCTTAATGTGGGAGTAGATCAGGCCTAGGTCTCAGATCGTCGGTGGCTTCCCAATGTTTATGAGTATGCATACGCTCCCGTCATTCGTCTGCCCTAACGTCTAGGATCCGTTGCGCTACCGGAGAACGCCTCTTCTTACTATCATTGCAGTATGTTGGCACCGTCTACTCCCGGGATGTCTGTTTGTGCCAGCCAAGGTGACCAGACTTTTAGGAAATTTGTGCCGGTGTCGTTCACCAGACTTGTCAACTATTCCATCCGGCAAACGAACCAAATTCTGTTTGTAATTTTGGGTATAATCGGAATCTCTGGTTGCTTCCACAGTGCTGCTATCTCACATCTGGTGGCCGTGGCAAAGTGTGCAATCAATTTGTGCGTTACGTTCGAGAACCCCCGGACCCACCTGCCCAGAAGGAACAGCCATGGGTCAAGGGGGACCTCGAGCCCAATCCGCTTCTGCAGCCACTCTTTAACTTCTGCCCAAATCGGAGCCAGCTTTGTGCAGGACCACAGCATATGGTGCAGGTCCGCTCTGTCTCCACACTGCTTGGGGCAGAGTGGAGAATAGCCTTTGACGAATTTGGAAAGTTTAGTTGGAGTATAGTACCAACGCATCAGGACTTTATAGGCGTTCTCCTTTAACGTGGTACAGATAGAGCTCTTCGCCGCTGCCTGTAGGATCCTATCCCAGTCATCGTTCTCTAAAGTTTCCCCTACGTCTGCTTCCCATTGTCTCATGTAGCTAAGTCTGGGCTCGTCAATTTTCCCGGGGCAGATCACTTCCTTGTACATTCTAGAGGTTAGTCCCCTCGTGTCGTTGCTCTAGAACACATCTGCTCAAAATTTGTTCTCAGTGGTCGAATAGGGGCCGTGTTATAGAAAGCCCTGATCTGTAGATATCTAAATAATTCTTTATTCGGGAGTTTTTTTTCCTCTTTTATGTGGGCAAAGGTTTTAATTACGTCTCTGCCTTCCAGATCATTTAGTCGGAGATACCCTGCTTGGATCCAATTTGCAAAATTAGCGCTATCCAGGCCTGGAGCGAAATCCGGGTTGCCCCATATGGGGGTCATCAGTGAGTGCTTTGATGTAAGAGAACTTCAAAATTTGGTGGCCTCCCAAACTTTCAGGGAATTCATCATGGCCTGCAGTGGTGTGCGCATCCGCGGGCGTCTGTTTCTGGGTAGCCATATTAAATTCTCTAGATCTACCGGAGCGCAGCACTCTCTCTCCAGTGCCACCCATCTCCGTAGGGTCGGATCTGTGTGCCACTGCAGGATCTGCGTTAGCTGAGCTGCTTCGTAGTAGGCGAGCAAGCATGGCACCCCCAGCCCTCCTCTCGAGGTCGGCCTCCTCAAGATATCTTTTCTAATTCTGGGGCCTTTTTTATTCCAAATGAATTTTGTTATTGCAGACTGTAGTGAGAGGATCTCATCTTTTAGCAGGGGTATCGGGAGGGTCTGAAAAAGGTATAGCACCCGTGGAAGGAGATTCATTTTAACGCTTTGAATTCTGCCTATCCAGGAGATGCCACACTCCGCCCATCTCCGTAGATCCTCCCTTAGAGTCTTAAACAACTTGGGATAATTTGCTTTGTATAGGGTCTTGTAATCTTTAGTGAGATTTACCCCTAGGTATTTGATCATGGAGGGCTGCCATTTAAAATTGAAATTGAGTCCAATTAGTTTTTTTATTGGTTTGGATAGATTTAGACTGAGGGCTTCCGATTTGACCTGGTTAATTTTGAATCCCGAAATTTGGTTGAATCTCCCCAGGATGGAAAACACGTTGGGTAGAGAGGTAAGAGGCTGGGATAATGTCAGGATCACATCATCCGCGTACAGGGCCACGTTATGTGACTGCTCTTTTAATGCTATGCCCGAGACGTCCGGGTTATTTCTAATGTGTGCCGCCAAGGGTTCAATACATAGGGCGAACAACAAGGAGGACAGCGGGCATCCCTGTCTAGTGCCACTGCGGATCTGGAAAAGTTCTGATGGAAACCCCTGATGTCGCACCCTTGCTGCTGGCCCTTCGTACAGTGCCAGAATGGCTCTCATGCAGCATCCCTCAAAGCCGAATGCTCCCAGCGTCTCTCTCAGATAGGGCCAGTCTATCCGGTCAAAAGCTTTCTCAGCGTCCAGACTCAGCACCAGCGATGGGATATTTTGCTTTTGGGCCAGATCAATTATTCGTCTGGTGTTGTCTGCCGCTTGCCTACCACATATGAACCCCACCTGATCTGGGCGTATCAGTCTGGGAAGGACGATACCCACTCTATTGGCTATTAGTTTTGAGAAAATTTTTATGACTGTATTAATTAAAGAGATGGGCCGGTAGCTCTTACAGTCTGCCGGGTCCTTTCCAGCTTTATAGATCAGTGAGATTGACGCCTGGAGCATTGGTGCCGGGAATGAGGCTCCTTGTAATACCGAATTAAAGAGTTTTAGCAAATGTGGGGCGAGGAGTTTTAGGTATTTTTTGTAGTAAAGGTTCGAATAGCCATCTGGGCCGGGTGCCTTAGCCGGCTTGAGAGACTTTACCACTTCCGTTAACTCTTCTAAAGAGAAGTCTTCCTGTAATGCCTCTCTCTCCGCTCCACTCAACGTTGGTAATTTTGCTTCTTTTAGGAATTCTCGGCGGTTGTCCCTTGTTTTCTGATTATGGTTGACCTTACCCCCATCGTAAAGCGACTCATAGTATCTCTTAAATTCCGCTACGATTCGTTTAGGATTCGAGGTAAGTCCCCCCCCCCCCTGCGTGCGAATAGCTTGGATGTGGTAATTTGGTATTTTGTTTCTAAGTCTGTTCGCTAGGAGGGTGTCCGGCTTGTTCGCCTTTTCAAAGAATCGACGTTAGTCCAGCTCATCTCTTTTTCTGAATGTAGAACAGGGAAGAAAAACGAAGCACCAAGTCCAGCTGTAGAATAGCAATAACACCAACAGGGATACGTACCAAAAATAAGCTATTTAATAGGATCCAGGCAAAGTAACAAACACACCTACGCGTTTCGGACCTCTACAGCTCTTTATCTCTTTTTCTGCCTGAGATGTCAGTCGCAGATTTAGCTGTTTTTTAATATCCTGAATTTGTTCCAGGACTGCCTCGTTTTTAGATCTTTTGTGTATTGCGGTAAGGGATGCCAATTTCCCTTTTAGCTCTTTAATCTGACTTTCTTGTTCTCTTTTGCGTCTAGCGGCTAGCCACATAAGAGATCCTCTGAGGGTAGCCTTATGGGCCTCCCACAAAGTGGCAGGTGAAGATACACTCCCCTCGTTCTCCCTAAAAAAACTCCTTAATTTTGACCGTAATCTCTGATTGTAGTTTAGGGATTTTTAGTAGCAACTCATTGAGCCTCCAGTTCGCTCTAGGTCTGTCTATCAAATTTAACTCGCACCGTAGCTCTATCGGTGCGTGGTCTGACCACGAAATATCGTGTATGCCCGAATGGGAGACCACTGGAACCAGTCTGTTAGATACAAGGAAGTAATCTATCCGGCTGTATCTGTTGTGAGGGTGAGAGTAAAAGGTGTAGTCTTTGGTCTGAGGGTGCTGTTCCCTCCAGATATCCACTAACTGGCAGTCTCGAATTCCTTGGGTAATGGTTAGTACGTCTCGTCTGGGGGGGGGGGGGGTTAGGCGTTGTACATCTGTCTAGTTTGGGGTTTAGTGTCCTATTTAAGTCTCCTGCCACAATTAGCTGGCCCTTCGCTTCCTGCTGAAGACACCGGAAGAAGAGGGCAAAGAAATCTGCTGCCTGTTCGCACGGGGCATATAGTGAGACTAGTGTGAGGGCTTGACCCTGTATGGACCCCACTAAGATGATAAATCTGCCTTCAGTGTCTACTACTTTTTTTTATCTAATTCAAACAATAAATTTTTATGAAAGACAATGGCCACCCCTCTCTTCTTTTCTGATGCCGAAGCTAGGTGCATTGTGTTGAAGTCTTTATCTAGGTATTTTGGATAGCTAGCTTTAGAAAAGTGGGTCTCCTGTAAAAAGAGAATGTCTGCTTTGTGTCTCTTGTATTCCCTAAGGGCTAACTTACGTTTTGCAGGACTGTTGAATCCCTTAACGTTATGGGAGATGCATCTTATTTCACTAGCCATTGGGATCCTCTCTGTGTGGTTCCTTCTCTATAGCTGCTGTGGCCTATCTGTGTCCCTGCTGCGGGGTCTTGTTCCTGACTCTATCTTTTCCAGCAAGGTCTTCGTCTGTGCTGGACGGTGTTGGAGCCGGCGGGGGAGGTGTGGGGGGGCAGGGTATGACACGAAAGGGAAGACACACAAAAAACACGAAGGAAAAAGCAACAGGTAAATCCGAGTTTACATAAAACAGTATGTTCTCTGTTCCAGGGCCCCCATGCCCTGCCACAGAGTCCATCCCCCTCGGGGAGTGGGGCCCCACGACCTCGGGACCATCTCCCACTTTTCCTCCCCGAAGGACTTTGAAGGGATCTTGGGAGGCCCTCCTCCCCTGATCCCATCCGCAGCACATGCCGACCTCGGGAAATGAAGCACCCCCTACCTCCCAGGTCCGCACTCTTATTTGAACCACCCCCTTCGATTTGTATCGTGTAACCGAGTTAACTAAACCGCGTCTGAGACTGCAACCGTAGATGTTTGCTGTGAGTTGCTATGGCTCGTAGACCTATCCGCCAGGTCCAGGATTCCCTTAACTGCCCCCGTATTCTCTTCTCTACTCTCTGCCCTCCTTGCTTCCCCCCCTCAGCAGTGTATGTTTGCTTTTGCAAATGTATCTTGATGCTCGTATCTTCCCCTTGCTCCTCATTGGCGCTTGCCTCTGTGTGAGAGTCTCTATACCCTAGCCCCTCTTGCCGTCCCCTGTGTTTCTGGCCTTTATCTACTTCTAACCTCCTTTTTCCCCGACTAATATCCTCAGGAGTGTCTGGGGGCTTTTTGATGTCCACCATGATGGCCGTATCCTTCCGCCTTCGTGGATCGATGCGCCTCTGTCTATCTGCTTCCGGGTGCATCCGCCACCTCCAAGATGGCGCCGATGGTTCCAGCACTTCCTGCTTACGACATCCGGTTTCCGGCGGCCGCCATTTTGAAGCTCCTGCGCCATTCCGTCCGCCATCTTCCTCCATCCTCGTGGCTTGGCCTGAAGGTTAGTTTTTTCCCCTGTTACTTCACCGGGGTTGCCGCTGACTTTGAGGGCTGGCCGGGGGGGGTCTCTGGGTCCGATTTGGGGGATCCTAGGGGCTCGCATTTTGGGGTGCAGAGTCGAGGTGCCTTAATGGGTAAACTCTGTTCAGTGACCAAACATGGCCAAACTTGGCCTATAACTTAGGCCCTCAATCGGGCAACCGTAACTGTATAACACCACATTTTGTATGAGTCCTTTAATGATTTTATTGTTGGCCTCACTTATTTCTCTTGGGCTTTGGCGTATTCGACCCAATGCTCCACTCTGGTTCTAGGGCTGCCGCCTCGCCTACCTCTTCTGCCGGTGGGCCCCCCAGACCCAGTGTAGTGAGGAAATCCGGCCCTCCTGCTATTTCTTTCAGCGTGAGGGACCTCCCGTTCCGTATTACTTGCAGTCCAAACGGGAAAGTCCACCGATATTTTACGTTATTTTCGCATAACACTTTGGTCACTGGGAACAGTGAGCGGTGTCGCATCAGGGTGAGCGGGGATAGGTCTTGGAATATCTGCATTTTGTTTGATTCTAATTCAACAGACGACAGGGCCCTCGTGTGGCGCAGCACTGCCTCCCTTGTTGTATAGTAATGTAGCCGGAGGATTATGTCTCTCGGCTGCTCGTTTTGAACTGGTCGGGAGCGTAGGGCCCTATGGCAGCGGTCCATTGCTAGGGCCTCTTTAGTGCTGTCTGGCATCAGGGATTCTAACCAGCGTGCGGTGTAAGCTTCACAGTCCCCCACCTCTTCAGGGACCCCCCTGGATTCTGATGTTATTTCTACTGTCGCGGTTCTCCGCGTCTTCTTGCCGCTCTTTTAGTTCATCTATTTGTTTTTGAAGGTCCGCTGTCTTCTTCTCTGTCTTTTTCCCTGCCCTGATGGTGAGGTCCACTTTGGTCTCCAGCTCATCCGTGCGTGTCCCCAGTTTTGTGACCTCTCGCTTGACTTCCTTGATGTCTGCTTGTAGCAGCATTTTTAAATCATTATACAGCCTAGCAAAGTCACATCGCCGGACTGTGAGTTGAGACTGGCTGTTAGATCCTTCTTCGTCTCCTTCTTCTAATTCTTTGTCAGTGTCCGCCATTTCTCCCGTCTGAGCACTTTCAGCCGCGCCACCGAAGTATGCCCGTACATCTGCAAGGTTGTGTTTCTTCTGCCCGACCGACTTCTTCGGGGCCACCCTGATGTGTTTATTGAGTCGTGGGTTCAAGTTTATGGACTCGGTTCTGATTTTGGGGTGATTTATATTTACTGTGAGCGCGGGACGGAGCTAGTCACTCAAGCTTCCATACCCCGATCCTTCGCGCATGCGCCTTGGTTGTCCTTTTTTATCTCCACTGTGCTGAACTTCAAAATCTATAGAAGACTCTTGTTTTGAAGACAATTGAACTCCAGCTGACTTTCTTAGTGAATAACGTGATTGTGGTCTGGCGGCCATTCTCTTTTGTAAGAAACTTGCTTCGGTTCTTCCAAATTACATTAAGCTACAAGGAAAATAAAACACACACACACACACCCCTTCGGAACATTTTTAATGGGGCAAAGTCATTAAATTTTGTCACAGACTGCTGTGCCAATCGTTTGTATGCGAGCCACTTTAATAAAACTGCAATTTGATTTTCAGGCGTTATGTGGTCATTGCCTGGTGGCAAAGGCATGTATAGCTTCTTTTGAGTGTTGCAATTATGCTACAGCAGCACCTTGGTTGGTATCAGGCTGTTTTATTATTTTTATTTTTGTGTTTATTTAATTATTTTCCTGGGGAAGCTGTGCCTTTAATGCAGAAGGGTGGTGGCCATTTTGGATCCGGCTGGAACGCACGGAGCAAGACAGCAGCTCAGCTCAGTCTCCCTCCTCACAGCTGGGGCGGAGAGGGGTGCAGGAAGGTAGGAGGGGGGTGCAGTAAAGTGGGAGGGGGGTGTAGGAAGGCACGATCAGACGGTCCCGCCGACAGGGGCGATGGCAAGCCCGGTGCACAGCTCCCTCTCAGTCACAGGACAATGGCAGCCATTTTAGATGCCACAGAGCGGAACCAGAGCCCTGCACTACCGCATGTCCCGCCAGCCGTCTCAGCCCTCAGATGGGAGGTAGATCTGTATGCCCTGGTGGCGCTGATAGCCGGAGGCCCGGCAGGGGGGCAAAAATAGCCCGCGATTACCAGTGGGTCTCTGCAGTCTCTGCTCCCTCGGTTTCAAGCACGGACCGGCGCCATGTTGTTTTGGCGGGCCCGGCTCTCCCCTGCAGAGTATAATCACCTACCCCTGCTTTCCGAGGCTCTTATTGTCCTGGTCGTGGTCACCTTCTCTGCTCCGACTTATATCCTTTTTCGGGGGGTTGTTTTTGGGGCTTTTTTGCAGTATAATGTCACTTTTTTTACACTGAGGCACGGAGCTCAGGTTCCTCACGTCTGCCCTGCTCAGTGGTTAGCCACGCCCCCCTCCATAGATCTTTTTTGATGTACGTGCGACATATTTCCTTCACTTCATTTCAATATAATTGAATATACTACACCATGAGTTGTGCGCTGTTTGTCTCTTTTTTTCCCTACTAGTTATTTGGCTAGTCTCTGTATTTGGTGGACGCCAGACTCAAAGAGGAGGAGCAGGTCGAGAGAGCGGTAGCCTGTCGGAAGCCTTGCTACCAGATGAGAAGACGGCAGCAAAGACTCGCGAGAGTGCATGATGTCACTTCCAGGATTCAGTGCAGGACGCTGACACAGGAGGAACCGCCATGCAGACCCCAGCTGGGACCAGCTGAGGTATTTCAACGCTCCATGATCCTTGCGCCCGTGCCACCACACGCCTGCCGGTGTTTTCTCATGTGAGTGAGTGTTATTACCTTTTTTATCATTGCAATACATTTTTTCTTATACAAGCTGTGCTTGACTGTTTTTTTTTTTCATGTTTCAATAAACCACGCATTTTGTAAAAAATTGAGTCACCCTCTTTTTCAACATTGAACGGATGGTGCGTCGCTATTTTCTTCAAACTTTCTGCTGCATCTACCCAGCGGAGTCGCACGTCAGAGTATTCCTGTTTCAACAGTTCCTCTCTCAGAACTATGGGTCTCATGCAGTAAGCGCCGAAAAAGTGCTCTCGGCAGGGGTTCAATATCTGCATGATTTTGGCGATTTGCCCTCGCAGTATTCAGGAAGGTCCGAATCCCTGGCGAATCACTGCGAAAGCAAAACGCAGAGTAGCCGGTGGCGAGACAGTCTGTCTCCCGATAACCTGGCGATACGCCGTCCCCTGCCGATATGTGTTTGCAGCAGAGAGAGATCCGCCGTTTTTCTAGCGACAATCCCTGAACATCTTTTACTACTGAAGACTGTGCCTCTGTACAGCAATCTTCATCATCATCAACATCATATGCAATCTGCCATGCCCCGTCTCTGCTTGCTCACAGGACTGGGCTCTTTGTGTATAATGACTGTAGTTGTGCTTTTTTTTTTAGGAGTGTCACATTTGGCTACACCTTCACAGGTTTGTGAATCTGAATACTTTGACAGAGTTTTCCCTCTTAAATGCTTTATCTTCTGTTTTTCCAGCCTTGTAGCATGGATTGGTTGCTTGTCCTTTTTTTCTTGTTTTGGGCTTTTAAAAAAAAAAAAAAATTATAACTTACATTTTCATGACCTTTTTACATTCATAGTACAAAACGTTCCATAGTTTGCGTTTGTACTCTGAGATCAACATAATAACTCATCAACAATATGAACCAGGTAACACCGGGGGGGGTAGGAAGGGGGGTGTCTGAATGAATAGTCCTGCTTCAAGTCTCTCGATCTTCTGCCTCTCCTTCACACCTCTACAATTGGACTGACTCCCGTGCTGCCCCATTGTCATCCTTAGTGACGGCATCCCCTTCCACTAATCAAAGGAGAATGCATTTGCATCTATCAAAGCAACACCGTGATGGCATTCACCCCCGGGGAAACGGCAACCAGACTTTTTGGAATTTATTGCCAGTGTCATTAACTAGGCTCATAAGTTTCTCCATCTGGCACACCAACCAAATTCTGTTTCTGATCTTGGCCACTGTAGGAATCTCATCTGTTTCCACAGTGCTGCGATCTCGCACCTTGTTGCCGTTGCAAAATGAGCAATTAACTTGAGAGTAGATCTAGATATACTCTATGTCGGTCTGTTCAACAGAAACAACCATGGGTCCAGTGTAATATTGAGGCTCAAGATCCTCTGTAGCCAATCTTAATTTGTTCCCATAAGGGTTGCAGACGAATTTTTTAATTAAAAGTTAAGTTTTAATCGCCTGAGAGTGCATCACTCAAATGTGCTTCCCTTTGGGACAACAGCCACTTTTTCAGCTGTTGTCCTTGTTGATAAATCATCATTAAACTTCATATTGCGGTTTTTTTTCGATCCGCTTCTTGCGTATACGCTTCTCTTTAACCACTGAGCTGCTCTGCTGATGACTGCCCTCCCCTGTTTCTAAGTGAAGAGACTGCAGGACACTCGTACTCTCCCCAATATGCACAGACATACCACCACCACCAGATGCTCATGACCACCCTCACGCTCATGATCACGGTCACCCTCACGACCACCCTCACGCTCACAACCACCCTCACGACCACTTTCACCCTCACGACCACCCTCGCGCTCACGACCACCCTTACGACCACGCTCACGGGCACTCACACGCTTACTCCTACGCTCAGTCACACGGTCACTTCCACTACTGTCGTCTTTACCAACCCGTTCCACAATCACTCACAAATAACAGATAAATCAAATCAATTACGCAGCAAAAAACACTTTCACACTCACAATAACACACAATAGAAAAGCAAATTCAACAACAGAAGACAATCCTTTCAAACTTCTAAACAACTCTTGCTATCTCAATTCAACTAGCCCTGTCTGTCTCTCACATGCCCAACAGCACAGACACCGATTTAAAGAAAGACCCCATTTAAATAGGCATATGGGATATTGAATGTCTCGCGAGAATATCGCGGATAGGAAAACAAAGTTAAAATCCACTTGATCAAAACAACGACACTTATGATCCATTTGCCACAAATGACAAAGGCGATTACATCGCATCAAGATTATCGCCGAGCTTCAAAAATGTAAGATGATTGTTCATCGAGGCTTTCTGAATACCGTGATAGGAACGCCCAAAAAAGCGTCATTTTAAATGCCCTGGCGATAATTTTAATCAACCTTCTCTGAATGAGCCCTCAGAGCTTCTGATTTGGCTTGGTTAATCTTGAAGCCAGAGATTTTATTAAATTTCCCTAGCAAGTCAAACAGGTTCGACAAGGAGGTGAGATGGTTTGATATTGACAGGAAAATATCTGCATAGAGAGCCACCTTGTGGATCTGTGAGTGAACTGCTTTCCCCGAAATATCAGGATTATCATGGATTTGCACCGCCAGGGGCTCCATGCACAGGGCGAAAGGGGGCAGCCCTGTCTCGTGCCGCTCTTGATTTTGAAAGGGTCTGATGGGAAACCCTGATGGATTACTCTAGCTGCCGGGCTCGAATATAATGATACAATTGCGTTCCCAGCCCTTTCCCCGAAAGGTCCAGGTGTGGCTTTTAAGTATGGCCAGTCAATACTGTCAAAAGCTTTTTCAGCATCTAGGCTTAACATTGTTACCTGCATCTTTTTTGCATTGACTATTTCTATCAGATCAATGATTCGTTGTGTGTTATCTGCTGATTGATGATCCTTAATAAATCCGACTTGATCTGGATGTATTAGCCTATGCAGGATGTGACTTAATGTGTTACAGTAATTTAGCGTAAATTTTGATATCTGTATTAATTAAAAAGATTGGTCTATAGCTTTTACAGTCTTGCGGATCCTTACCTGGTTTATATATTACTGAGATTGACGCTTGGAGCATCTGCTCTGGAAATAGGGCCCCTGCTAGGACTGCATTGAACATCCGGAGATTAGAAAAGCCATCCGGTCCTGGTGCCTTTGATGGTTTCAACTCTTCGACTACCTGCAATAGTTCTTCCATTGTGAAATTTGCTCCTAATACCTCCCTATCCGAACCGCTTAATCTTGGTAGGTTAGAGCTTGCCAGGAAATCACTTAGAGCTCCTTTTGTTCTAGAATTGTGTGCCACTTTTCTCCATTGTAAAGGTCCTAATAAACTCTTTTAAATTCTTCAACTATATTTGACCTTGCTCTGTATACATATACCATTTTCCTATACACAGCACAGACATGCTATAGCTACTAACATTGCTATGTGACTTCGTTATATGTGGTCTCATTGATCTGCTCTATATCAGGCAAATGTATGTGTGTGACACTGTGTCATGGTGGGTACACTTTCACATATCTGCCTCCAACCAGCGCTTGGGGATTTTAACTAGACAGCATTACTTACGTGTTTCGTTGTTGTTTTAACTTGATATATTAAAATTTTATTATTTTTTGTGTTTTGGTGTGACCTAGTAGTTTACCCTATTTGGAGGGTCAGATAAGTCTGTATTATGGCCATTTGGCCACCACTATTGTGGCCTACCGAGAGTGCAGCTATCAGGGGCTCTGGTGGCCCTCTATGGTCACCATTCTGTGTTCCCGTAAATTCTTCAAATATTAATTTTGGGTTGGCCGTGGTAGATCCTGATTTAGAGCGTATCGCCTGAATATTAAAATTTGGTTGTCTATTCCTCAATTTAATTGCCAGCATGGTATCTGGCCTGTTCGCTTTCTCATAATACTTCCTCTTTGACCAACTCAAGGAATTATTCGCCTGATAGGTTAAAAGTAAATTCAACTCAATCTTTATATCTTTTAGAGTCTGCGGGTTAGTATTTTGCTCATGACTATCTGAGAGAGACTTTAGTTTAGCTTGAAGTTGATTTATTGTAGCGTTTCTTTCTCTCTTGCGTCTAGCCGCTATGCTAATTAGGGTGCCTCTCATTGTTGCCTTGTGTGCTTCCCAGAGGGTGGAGTGGGAGTTTACACTACCGTTGTTTACCTTAAAAAATTTGTCAATCTCTTCCCAAATAGATTGATGGATTCCTGGGCTTTTCAGTATTGACTCATTAAGTTGCCAATTTGCTCCCGGTCTGCCTAGGTGAATTTGATCACACCTTAGCTCAATCGGTGCATGGTCTAACCATGAAATATCATGCTTCCCTGCCCCAGAGACCTTGGGGACCAGTCTACTAGAGATAAAGAAGTAATCGATTCTGCTATACGTGTTGTGGGGATGTGAAAAGAAAGTGCAATCTCTTTCAACCGGATGGAGTTCTCTCCATATACTGTATCAATGAGTTGATTTAGTGGCATACCTGTGGTTAGTGCATTCCTTGCACCTTTATTATTGGGTTTATGCTTACCTGATAAATCTAGTTTTGGGTCGATCGCCATGTTGAAGTCCCCTGCTACTATTATATTACCTTTTGGCACGTTATTCAGAGTCTGAAAGAAATTGGTGAAAAACACCGGGTTTTGCTCGCATGGGGCATATATATGGTGGATAATGTCAGGGGTTGTCCCTGCACCGAGCCCACTAGAATCAAGAACCTCCCTTCTCTGTCTTTCTTAACTGTCTACTATAAACGGAACGTTATTGTGGACCAATATTGCAACACCTCTTTTTCACAGTGGCTGATACTAAGAAGAATTGCCTAAAATGTTTATCCATACATTTTGTGCACTATTTTTGCTGAAGTGAGTCTCTTGGATCATTACTATGTTGGCCTGTTTCTTTCTGTAGTCAGCTAGTGCCACTCTGTGTTTATTAGGGCTGTTCAATCCTTTGGCGTTGTGTGAGATTATATTGCCTGCCATTTTACTTTAACTTGTCCTTTATTTTCAAAAACGCCGTATGACTGCAACCCATGCCTTGACTGCATCATATGAGAGGGGCAGGTTTCTCTGTCAATACCCTCAGCTATGTGGTCTTTCAGGCCCCCGACAGAGGATAGACCAGACACTAGGGTTGGGAACGAGGAGAGGAAGGAGGGGTGGGGGAACAAAAAACACAGAAGGGGCCAGAGTTGGATGTACCCAGTACCGCTATAATCGGTACCCAGAGCTCTGGTGGATCCCGGAACTCAGACTCTCCTGGGACTTTTTCGTGTACATGATCACCAGCCATGTGACACGGTGAGAAGCACAGGCGAACAGCCAAAGTGGTCCCACATCTGGCATTTTTTATAATCTTAACATTATATCTTTTTTTTTTTTTATATATATATAACTTGTATTTTAGTATACATAAATGCATGATATACATAAAAAACACATCAGATGCACATTGAGCATATAATATACAATAACATAAACATAACAAGCTCACGTGTTTTTTCGAGCCCTACTTAACCACGTGAGTGGGAATCGTCATTTGTATTGTAGGGGACTGGGATAAATGATAATTGTTATAAAAGGGAAGAAAAAAAAGGGGGGGGGAGGAGAGAGGGAAGGGGGATCCAAGGATAAGAATACATCCGCCTCCAGGGAACACCGGAACGGCATGAGGGCTGTGTATCATTTAACGAGGCCTTTCGGTAGTGTGAGTGATTGGGCATAAGGAGTGTGAGGTGCTAGGTGTGGGGTTGGTTATCATGCCCCCGAAGGAGAACGCATTTATTACTATTATTGCCAAATTGTGTTACGCTCTACCCCAGGGATGTCTGTTTGGGCAAGCCAGGGAGCCCAGACTTTTAGATAATTATCGCCAGTATCGTTAACTAAGCTCGTTAACTTTTCCATCTGGCAGATAAACCAAATACGATTTCGAATCTTTGGGATAATTGGAATATCGGGGCGTTTCCATAATGCTGCGATCTCGCACAGCGTAGCTAGAGCAAAGTGTGCAATTAGTTTATTGTGTGATTTTGACAGGCCCTTTAGGGGTCTGTTCATAAGAAACAGCCACGGGTCTGGGGGAATAGTGAGATCAAATATTCTCTGGATCCAATTTCTAATCTTTTCCCATATCGGGGATATCAGCGGGCAAGACCACAGCATATGTAACAGGTCAGCTGTTCCTCCACATTGTTTAGGGATCAATGGAGAGGACCCTGGTATAAACTTAGATAGATTGAGTGGGGTGAGGTACCATCTCATAAGAACTTTATATGCGTTCTCCTTCAGTGTGGTGCATATCGAACTTTTTGCGGCTCCCCGGAAAATAGTATTCCACTCTTCGTCATCTAGGGACTCCCCTAGGTCTCTCTCCCATTGAATACGGAATGTAGGTGATTGTTGCTTTGAGGCTGCAGGCTCGATTACCTCTCTATATATCGTAGATATGAGTCCCTTAGTGTCGGTTTCTGCCCGACAGAGCTTTTCAAAATTCGTCAATGGGGGGTATGGGGCGAATTTATTATAAAATGATCTGAGCTATAGGTATTTATGGAATTCAGCATGGGGAATGTCTTTTTCTAGTCTGAGATGGTCAAAAGATTTAATCTTTAGATCATAGCCCTCCAGATCTTTGAGTCTAGCATCGCCTTTTTGTTTCCAGATTGAGTGTTTATGACCAATAAGACCCGGCGCAAAGCTAGGATTATTCCAAATGGGTGACATCAGAGAACTTGTTGAGGTGAGTGAGTTTTTTAATCTTGTAGCTTCCCAAACAGATATGGAGTTAGCCATTGAGGTAAGCGGTAAAATAGCGTTTTTCCTTGATGTTTTAGGTAGCCAAATCAAATTGTTGAGCTCTAAAGGGGCGCAAGCCGCATGTTCGAGCTCTACCCATCTTTTTAATTTGGGGTCGGAATGCCATTGTATGACCTGGCTTAATTGAGCCGCTTTGAAATATGACAACAGGCAGGGTACCGCTAGGCCACCAGCTAAGATAGGTCTCTTCATAGATAATTTATTTACTCTCGGTTTTTTACCTCCCCAGATAAAATTAGATATTTCAGACTGAAGTGAGAGTATGTCCTTCAGTTTGAGTGGCAAAGGTAATGTCTGGAAGAGGTATAGAATACGGGGAAGTAGATTCATCTTAACGCTGTGAATCCTTCCAATCCAAGAAATCTTCTTGGAAGACCATCTGATTAGGTCTTGTTTTAGAGTCCAAATTAGTTTGGGATAATTTGCTTTATAGATGCTTTTTGCATCTTTGGTGATATGGATCCTCAAATATTTTATTGAATTCTTTTGCCAGTTAAAATTGAAATTTAGTTTCAGTAATTTCTCTGTATGTCTAGGGAGGTTGATATTCAGAGCTTCAGATTTGGATTGGTTAATCTTGAAACCTGAGACCTTGGAGAATTTATCTAGTAGATCGAACAGGTTGGGTAATGAAGTAAGGGGTTTTGAGACAATTAATAGGATATCATCAGCATACAGGGCCGCTTTATGTGATTGGGAGTAAATGTTTAACCCTGAGATATCCGGACTATCTCGGATTCGTGCCGCGAGGGGTTCAATACATAGGGCGAACAGGAGGGGAGATAAAGGGCACCCCTGTCTTGTGCCACTCTGGATTTGAAATGGGACCGAGGGGAAGCCCTGATGTGCGACCCTGCGGTTGGGCCTGAGTATAGTGACATAATCGCTCTACTCACCCGGTTTCCGAAGCCAAATGCCGCGAGCGTCTCTTTTAAGTATGGCCAGTCTATCCGATCAAAAGCTTTTTCTGCATACAGACTTAATAACATGCTTTATGTGTTATTTTTGTTAGCCAATTCCAACAGATCAATAAATTGTCGGGTGTTATCCGCTGCCTGCCTGATCTGGATGTATTAGTCTGGGTAGGATGAGACTTAATCTATTGGCCAATAATTTAGCATATATTTTGATATCAGTATCAATTAGAGATATTGGCCTATAGCTTTTACAATTTAGCGGATCCTTGCCAGGTTTATGTATTAGTGATATAGACGCTCGCAGCATGTCCTCAGGAATAGGGGCTCCTGCTAAGATAGCATTAAACATTTGGAGCAGCCTCGGAGCTAGTGACTCGGAAAATTTCTTATGATAAAGCCCCGAAAAGCCATCAGGGCCCGGAGCCGTTGATGGCTTAAGCTCCTTGATGGCTTGTGACACTTCTTCTAATGTGAAGTCAGTGCCAAAAAGCTTCTCTGTCTAGCTCTGTCAATCTCTCTAGTTTTGAGCTGACTAAGAAATCTCTCAGTGCTCTGCTCGTGTTGTTATTATGTGCCACTTTCTTTCCATTGTAAAGGGCACCATAGAATGAACCAAATTCTTCTACTATTTTTTTAGGGTTGGCCGTGATTGTACCTGATTTTAAGCGTATAGCTTGGATATTAAACTTAGGTTGCCTATCTTTGAATGCTCGAGCCAGCATCGTATCCGGCCTGTTTGCTTTTTCGTAAAACTTCCTCTTAGACCAACATAAAGAATTATCTGCCCGGAAAGTCAATAACATATTTAATTCAATTTTTGTGTCTTTCAGTTCCTGTGTCGTGATCGGGTCTGGGTTGTTCTTGTGATTTGATAACAGAGAATGCAATTTGGATTGGAGCGTCCGAATTTTGGAGTCTCTTATTCTTTTTCTCCTGGCCGTAGTGGTGATTAGTATACCCCTTAAAGTTGCTTTGTGAGCCTCCCATAATACTGTATGGGACACCACAAAGCCTGTGTTTATCTAAAAAAAATTGAGCTATTTCTTGACCAATTGTATTGCATATTTCGGGTATTTTGAGGATAGATTCATTAAGTTTCCAGTTTGCACCTGATCGATTGGTCTGAATATTGTTGCACCTAAGCTCAATTGGTGCATGGTCAGACTATGAAATATCATGGATCTTTGTATAAGTGACCTTAGGAACCAAGTGGCACGAAACAAAGAGATAATCGATTCTGCGATATGATGTGTGTGGGTGGGAGTAGAAAGTATAGTCCCTAGATGTAGGGTGGAGTTCCCTCCAAATATCAACTAGTTGATTACCTTTCAAGGCACTGCGTAGGGCATCCTGTGCTTTTTTATTATCCGAGTCGCCTCCCCCTGATCTGTCTAGGGCAGACTGTAACGTAATATTGAAATCTCCAGCTACTATGATATACCCCTTGGCTACTGAATGTAGCAAGCGAGAAAATCTGTCAAAGAAAGACGCCTCTTGAACACAGGGTGCATATACAGAGGCTAATGTGATGGGCTGCTCATGGATTGTTCCAGTTATGATAATGAAGCGACCTTCCGCGTCCTTTTTGATTGTCTGGGCCACGAAAGGGATGGTATTATGAAATAAAATGGCTACTCCTCTCTTTTTGGCTGATGCTGAGGCTGTATAGAATTGGGAAAAACCCTTGTCTAGAAACCTAGGGGAGTTATTCTTACTGCAAGAACAACACCTCCGCCTTTTTTCTCCTGTAATCCGTAAATGCAAGCTTTCTTTTGATCGGGCTATTAAAGCCCTTCACGTTATGTGAGATTACTGTTATCGCCATATCTTATGGTAGAGGAGATGATGTGTGGGGTGATCTGTATACTTACATTTGGTGCTATTCTCGTGGTTTCTTTCGGATGTGTCCATACCTGTCGCGCCACCATGATGGACCCGCCGGGGACAATGTATCCTGGGGGGGGGGGTGAGGGAGAGGGCGGGGGTAGGTAGACAATACAAGGGAAATAACGAGAGGATTAGCACGAGGATGGGATAAAATGAACTGAAACGGGATCGGGGAAATACTAATGAAAAGGAAAAAAAAGGAAAAAGGCATGAACACATAACAAGAGCACATCTCGGGGGGCCCCCGAGAATAGCTCCTGTGCCCAGAGGGTAGGCCTTCTGGCCCCGTCTTAATGATGGGCCAATTTCCGAAACGAGACGGACCACCCTGGGTCTTGGGATCGGTCCCTCCTACTTAGGGACCGAAATTGGGAACTCATGGGCGATGGGGGGCAACTCCTTCGACACTCTTTCTTGAGTTGCATAACTTGTTAACCGTGACATATTAGATAACTAATTACTCATAACTCTGATAAACCTTCTTGTAAGGAGACATAGAGAGCAATTTTCCTAAAACTAGCGATTCTAAAGCTAATATTAACAGTAACAATAATAATGATCCGTATTGGTGATCTATAATAGTGACTATGAGAGTAACACTAATGTCAATAATAATAACCAGGTTAGTGGTGGCGTTAACTGAGATGATAAACTAGAGACTATGAACTATATTGTCCCTTTTTCTGTGGACTCGCCTGAAATGAACAACATCAAAAGTCAATTATTAGACTGTCCTGTCAAATTTGTGAAATCTATAGGAAATCTACGGTTAATAAAACCTATATAGGTGTTTAAGTAACATGGTGTTGTCATCTAATTATTATAGCTAGATAGTAAATTAATTATACCAACCTCTGCAATAACTGTAATGACATGGTTCTTAGACCTAATAAACAGCATTGAAAACGTGTACATATATATCAAAGAGCGAGAAATATCTATAAATATATAACATGCAGGTATATTCCGTATATTCTGTCTAACCTACATAACTCGTTTAACTAGTGCATCGTCCAGTGTGTTTCTGTGACAGACATCATTTGCTTCTATTTCGTGTGCGACATCCGTGTAAAACTTCTTTTAACCCGTAAATAACAGTTCAAAATTAATGAGATAACACCTAATCTATAACACTTAAATAAATAACGTCTGTAACCTTTATACACATATATAGTGAATTTAACGATTACCTGGGGGCTATATAGGTCAAACCATATAGCCATAATATAGTTCTTCTACCTGTATGTATTAATAAGCCCTTTAGATGAATTCTCTACTCCATGTAACACCTATGCAAACCCTGAGTCTGTGTAGGCACCTCTATGTTCCTTATCCCCGTATATTCGACCCCTTAATATTGTTTAGAATATGCATGTAATAAATGTTAGTTTCGAGAGCGTATAAATGTAGTCAGAACATTAATAATAAACTTCTCGGCTGTATGAACTACTGAATATATCTATGTATATTTTTGGTAACATTTAGACTCGGTGCGCCCCTTAGACCCTGTAGGTTCTATCAATATTACTATATAAACCTACTACCTTTAAATCTAATGTTATGTAGGAATATTAAGAAATATTAAAGAATTATATTAGGATATTACAGTATTAATATTTTAAAGTAACCCAAAAATACTAGGACATTGGATATTACGTTGTCATTTATCCGTGACACTGTCTACTCTTTATAAACTGATGAGAGCCCTTATCTGTGACTCTACCTATTTTCCTTGTCATACCCAAATGTACATTTATTGATCTCCATGACTTTTAGGTCCTGTGGCATTTAGGATAGAAGATGGGCAATGTATGATGTAGCAAGTGTGTGGGAAGCTTGTAGTCTTATGAAAGTATTCAGTTTATTTAATGTTATAGTAATCTTGTACATTATGTTAAGGTGTTTTGTGCTTTGAACTGTTCTGCTAAGAAGGGATATACTCTTCCGATTCGTCTCCCCTCTCCTTTCCGGGACGACTCAGATGCGGAGGTGACTTGGTCCCGGGTCGCCATGTTGATTCTCGTCAGGTGACGTCATCTGGAGGTGGCCGAGATCTCGCGATGGGAAGACGCGAGGTGATGACGTCAGGGCTAAAGCGCGCGAAAACCATTCGGCTTCCCGCGTGGCGCCAGGGAGGGTCAGCTTGGCTCCAGACAGGTGTAGCTGTGGATGAGCTGGGAGAAGGGCGGTGGGTCTGGCCTTGGGGAGATCCCGCGATTCCAAGCTTAGCCAGGAATCCCTCACTATCTTCTGGGTTTCGCAGAGTATGCGCCACTCCATTTTTAATAGATAGGAGAGCGCAAGGGAACAACCAGCGATATTTAATGTTGCTATCCCTTAATACCCTGGTAATGTGAGCTAGGGGTTTTCTCTTTGCCAATGTGGCAGGCGCTAGGTCCTGGTATATTTGGAGTTTAACTCCTTCGAACTCCAAGGAGGTATCTGCCCTAGCAATCCTGCAGACCTCTTCCTTCGTTCGGAAGTGGTGAAAGCGGGCCACTATATCCCTCAGGGGGTCCCCTTTTTGAGGCTTGCTTCTTAAGGCTCTGTGACACCGATCCAGTTTAATCTCAGACATAGATTTGTCTGGGAAGATGTGCTCGAGCCAGTTGTTAGTGAAATCCTCCGGGTCTAGGATGCTCTCAGGGACACCCCTCAGCTGTATATTACACCTCCTGTCTCTGTTCTCTGCGTCCTCTATTTTATCTTCAAGAAATTTGATCCGGTCGTTCATAGAGGAGACTTGATCTTGAGTATGTGTAATGGCTGCAGTTGTTTCGTCTGATTTTTTTCTCAGGGGTGTCCGTTCGCTCTCCTAGCACATCTACCTCCTTCCTCAGAACCCATAGTTCGGTCTTGAAGAATTTTTGCATCTGGGCGCAAAATTCTTTCAAATCGTCTCCTCGTCCCTATCGTCCTCCAGTGAGGGATCACTGTCGGGATCCATGATAGATGGCTGCGCGGGAAGCTCCGCTTTCTTTGATGGGGTCACCCCTTTCTTACTGAAGTAGGTTGTGACCGGCTGACTTTTGGTTCTTGTCCCTCTGTTTGCGGCCATCCTCGGATGTTTATGAGTGCTATGCTTAGTAATATATCACAGTGTTTTCGATTTTGTCGCTTTTAATTGAGTTTTAAATGCCGACGGGAGCGGAGCTCATAAATCAAGCCTGCATTACCTTCGCCGTCGCGCATGCGCTCCATTACATCTTAAACATTATCATAAAGCGGCATATTACCACAACCTTTTTTTTTTTAAAGAGATGTACCCAATCTCTGACCTTTTACCCGAGGGGTAGATCTGACTAACAGCACCGCTACAATCGGTACCCAGAGCTCTGGGGGATCCCGGAATTCAGACTCTCCTGAGACTTTTTCGTGTACATGATCACCAGCCATGTGAACACGGTGAGAAGCACAGGCGAACAGCCAAAGTGGTCCCACATCTGGCATTTTTTATAATCTTAACATTATATCTTAAACATTATCATAAAGCGGCATATTACAACAATTTTTTTTTTTTTTTTAAAGAGTACAAAAGCAAAAACTTATTCGGGTTATAACGTTAACTGCCTAACAGATAACGTGTATATCTATCTCAACAGATGTATACAGACCCAAACTATCACATATCCTAAAAGATAAACAAATCAGACCTCACAAGATTGTAACCTAACCCTCAACTTTAACTCTCTTCAGGGCTGTGTGGGTCCAGTCCGGATGGGTTGGGCTGGGTGAAAGGAGGCACCCAGGACCCATGAAACTACCTACTACAGCTCTCTCCCAGCTCCCTCTGTTTTGATGCGATCCTTATCCCTCCCCATCGTTCTCATCAATCCACTATATTTGTGTCTACCTATCTCTATATCCTCATTATTCCCTTGCACGAGGACCAATGTAGTTGTGGTGGATCCCCCATGGCCCCTGCACCTTATATGGGGGAACTGGTGGTCTACGCCCCCCCTCGGTTGCCCTCGCCAGCCCGGTCTCCGCATCTGATGTCCAAGTGGCTCCTCTATGCGACCGGGTGGTTGTGTGTCTTCAGCCACCTTTCCTTCCGCATCAACTAGGTAGATGAAAGAGTTAATACCCAGTATTCCCCCTAATTCCCCTTAAATCAGCGCCCCCCCCTCTTCCCCCTCTCATCTGAACAGTCACCCCTTCAGCTCCTGCTACTCCGTAGTATATTTTGACACTAGGTAGATCCTTATTTTATCCTCCACCCGCCCTCCTGACCCATTCCAGCTATGAAGTTCCGATCCGGCCCCATATCCCGTCCTGCTTGTGGACCCTGGGATCCCGATTGTGTATATATTTGTGAGAGTCATGCCCAGCGCTTCCAGATTCTATGATCCCTTTATTAGCCCCTGTGTCTCCCTATGCATCTGGATGTGGGGCTGGCCTCTGCGGCTATCGCAGTTTGTAGATTCAGGTGTCTTTATTGTGTGAGTGCCAGTTCACTGTGAGCTGTGTGTGCTGTGGACCAGGACTGTAATTGGGCTAGTGTCTCTCCTTCCCATTTCCGGTGCCTTTAATGTCCTCTTTCTTTTGTTCCTTCCGTCTCGGGGTTCCGTTGAGGGTGGTCGGATCCATTCGATAGAGAGCCCAGATGAATTCCTGCGTACTTTGCCTGCTGGGTGTCACATCAAGTCCATCTTCTCTTCAGTATGGGGTAAGATGGCCGCCACACTTTTCCTCAAAAACCACTAGAGGGGGTAACAGTCGGCCACAGGGAAAGCCTGTTAACTGTTATAACTTAAACAACAGGTCTGGCTCCTTTAAGAGCTAAATTAGACTTAATTGGTATCAATTAAGCTGATTTTCTCTTCTTTCCCTCCCTGCAGCTCCCACTTGCTTTTTTCTGAGCGCTCACTCTCTGAGTTCTGGGACCCCGACCTTCCCGCCTTTACCATCTCTGATCTATTAAAATAATCACCCCTTTTGGCCTTGGCCCTTGTTGACATCTCGGGGTGTTCCGACACTTGAGTTTGCCTCAACAGTTGAAATTGCGATAGTATTTGGCCGGCTATGATTAATATTATCTTCAGGCATCCATTCACCTTGCCGTCGCGCATGTGCCTTTTGTTGAGGTTTTTGAGGAAATTCGTGCTCGAATGATACTGTTCTATCCATCTGAGTTGGAGAAACCATCCACCAACATGATGGTCGTTTGTGTATCCTCTGGCTTCGACGAGAAGACCCATGGCCATTTGTATTGCATGTCTGGTTCTCCACACCAGGAATCCGCTGTCTTGTATTAGAGTCCATTGTTTTAACAGGGGTATGGAAAGAAGCCAATGTTGTGGAAAACGTTCTATTTGACAATTTGTCTTCCTGCATCTCTATTTCATCATATTTCACATGGCTTTTTTTCTCGTCTGAACTGTGCTGCACTTCTATAGATTTTGAAGACTCGTGTTGAAGAAAATTCAGAGCCAGCTGACTTTCTTAGTGAATTAAGTGCCACTTTTCTCCATTGTAAAGGTCCTAATAAACTCTTTTAAATTCTTCAACTATATTTGACCTTGCTCTGTATACATATACCATTTTCCTATACACAGCACAGACATGCTATAGCTACTAACATTGCTATGTGACTTCGTTATATGTGGTCTCATTGATCTGCTGTATATCAGGTAAATGTATGTGTGTGGCACTGTGTCATGGTGGGTACACTTTCACATATCTGCCTCCAACCAGCGCTTGGGGATTTTAACTATACAGCATTACTTACGTGTTTCGTTGTTGTTTTAACTTGATATATTAAAATTTTATTCTTTTTATTGTTTTGGTGTGACCTAGTAGTTTACCCTATTTGGAGGGTCAGATAAGTCTGTATTATGGCCATTTGGCCACCACTATTGTGGCCTACCGAGAGTGCAGCTATCAGGGGCTCTGGTGGCCCTCTATGGTCACCATTCTGTGTTCCTGTAAATTCTTCAAATATTAATTTTGAGTTGGCCGTGGTAGATCCTGATTTAGAGCGTACCGCCTGAATATTAAAATTTGGTTGTCTATTCCTCAATTTAATTGCCAGCATGGTATCTGGCCTGTTCGCTTTCTTATAATACTTCCTCTTTGACCAACTCAAGGAATTACCCGCCGGATAGGTTAAAAGTAAATTCAACTCAATCTTTATATCTTTTAGAGTCTGCGGGTTAGTATTTTGCTTATAACTATCTGAGAGAGACTTTAGTTTAGCTTGAAGTTGATTTATTGTTGCGTTTCTTTCTCTCTTGCGTCTAGCCGCTATGCTAATTAGGGTGCCTCTCATTGTTGCCTTGTGTGCTTCCCAGAGGGTGGAGTGGGAGTTTACACTACCGTTGTTTACCTTAAAAAATTGGTCAATCTCTTCCCAAATAGATTGATGGATTCCTGGGCTTTTCAGTATTGACTCATTAAGTTGCCAATTTGCTCCCGGTCTGCCTAGGTGAATTTGATCACACCTTAGCTCAATCGGTGCATGGTCTAACCATGAAATATCATGCATCCCTGCCCCAGAGACCTTTAGGACCAGTCTACTAGAGATAAAGAAGTAATCGATTCTGCTATACGTGTTGTGGGGATGTGAAAAGAAAGTGCAATCTCTTTCAACCGGATGGAGTTCTCTCCATATACTGTATCAATGAGTTGATTTAGTGGCATACCCGTGGTTAGTGCATTCCTTGCACCTTTATTATTGGGTTTATGCTTACCTGATAAATCTAGTTTTGGGTCGATCGCCATGTTGAAGTCCCCTGCTACTATTCTATTACCTTTTGCCACCTTATTCAGAGTCTGAAAGAAATTGGTGAAAAACACCGGGTTTTGCTCGCATGGGGCATATATATGGTGGATAATGTCAGGGGTTGTCCCTGCACCGAGCCCACTAGAATCAAGAACCTCCCTTCTCTGTCTTTCTTAACTGTCTACTATAAATGGAACGTTATTGTGGACCAATATTGCAACACCTCTCTTTTTCACAGTGGCTGATACTAAGAAGAATTGCCTAAAATGTTTATCCATAAATTTTGGTGCACTATTTTTGCTGAAGTGAGTCTCTTGGATCATTACTATGTTGGCCTGTTTCTTTCTGTAGTCAGCTAGTGCCACTCTGTGTTTATTAGGGCTGTTCAATCCTTTGGCGTTGTGTTAGATTATATTGCCTGCCATTTTACTTTAACTTGTCTTTTATTTTCAAAAACGCCGTATGACTGCAACCCATGCCTTGACTGCATCATATGAGAGGGGCAGGTTTCTCTGTCAATACCCTCAGCTATGTGGTCTTTCAGGCCCCCGACAGAGGATAGACCAGACACTAGGGTTGGGAACGAGGAGAAGAAGGGAGGGGTGGGGGAACAAAAAACCCAGAAGGGGCCAGAGTTGGAGGTACCCAATCTCTGACCTTTTACCCGAGGGGTAGGTCTGACTACCAGCACCGCTACAATCGGTACCCAGAGCTCTGGGGGATCCCGAAATTCAGACTCTCCTGGGACTTTTTCGTGTACATGATCACCAGCCATGTGAACACGGTGAGAAGCACAGGCGAACAGCCAAAGTGGTACCACATCTGGCATTTTTTATAATCTTAACATTATATCTTAAACATTATCATAAAGCGGCATATTACAACAACCTTTTTTTTTTTTTTTTTTAAAGAGTACAAAAGCAAAAACTTATTTGGGTTATAACGTTAACTGCCTAACAGATAACGTGTATATCTATCTCAACAGATATATACAGACCCAAACTATCACATATCCTAAAAGATAAACAAATCAGACCTCACAAGATCGTAACCTAACCCTCAACTTTAACTCTTTTCAGGGCTGTGTGGGTTCAGTCCGGATGGGTTGGGCTGGGTGAAAGGAGGCACCCAGGACCCATGAAACCACCCACCACAGCTCTCTCCCAGCTCCCTCTGTTTTGATGCGATCCTTATCCCTCCCCATCGTTCTCATCAATCCACTATATTTGTGTCTACCTATCTCTATATCCTCATTATTCCTTTGTACGAGGACCAATGTAGCTGTGGTGGATCCCCCATGGGCCACGCACCTTATATGGGGGAACTGGTGGTCTAGGCCCCCCCTCGGTTGCCCTCGCCAGCCCGGTCTCCGCATCTGATGTCCAAGTGACTCCTCTATGCGACCGGATGGTTGTGTGTCTTCAGCCACCTTTCCTTCCGCATCAACTAGGTAGATGAAAGAGTTAATACCCAGTATTCCCCCTAATTCACCTTAAATCCACACCCCCCCCTCTTCCCCCTCTCATCTCAACAGTCACCCCTTCAGCTCCTGCTACTCCGTAGTATATTTTGACACTAGGTAGATCCTTATTTTATCCTCCACCCACCCCCCTGACCCATTCCAGCCATGAAGTTCCGATTCAGCCCCATATTCCGTCCTGCGTGTGGACCCTGGGATCCCGGTTGTGTATATATTTGTGAGAGTCATGCCCAGCGCTTCCAGATTCTATGATCCCTCTATTAGCCCCTCTGTCTCCCTGTGCATCTGGATGTGGGGCTGGCCTCTGCGGCTATCGCAGTTTGTAGATTCAGGTGTCTTTATTGTGTGAGTGCCAGTTCACTGTGAGCTGTGTGTGTGTGCTGTGGACCAGGACTGTAATTGGGCTAGTGTCTCTCCTTCCCATTTCCGGTGCCTTTAATGTCCTCTTTCTTTTGTTCCTTCCGTCTCGGGGTTCCGTTGAGGGTGGTCGGATCCATTCGATAGAGAGCCCAGATGAATTCCTGCGTACTTTGCCTGCTGGGTGTCACATCAAGTCCATCTTCTCTTCAGTATGGGGTAAGATGGCCGACCACACTTTTCCTCAAAAACCACTAGAGGGGGTAACAGTCGGCCACAGGGAAAGCCTGTTAACTGTTATAACTTAAACAACAGGTCTGGCTCCTTTAAGAGCTAAATTAGACTTAATTGGTATCAATTAAGCTGATTTTCTCTTCTTTCCCTCCCTGCAGCTCCCACTTGCTTCCAGGCAGCCGTCCGGCGCGAGGTGAGGGGACTCGGGGGAATCCATTACAGGCCCAATTTCTTTAAAAACGCACTACCTTCCTCTGCATGTCTTAAGGTAAAGGCAGCTCCGTTCTTCAAGACCAGGAGGCCAAAGGAGAACAGTCACCTGTATCAGATGTCCTTATCCCTTAGGACTTTGGTAACCGCAAGCAGGCTTCTTCATCTAGCAAGCGTGGAGGGGGGGAGATCTTGAAAAACGTGTATTTTAATGCCATCAAATTCCACGTTTCTGGTGGCTCTCGCAATTTGAAACACAGCGTCCTTTATTTTGTAGAATGAAACCGCATGATGATATCCCTGGGGGGGTCCCCGTCCCCAGGTTGCGGTTTGGAGCGGAGGGTCCTGTTGCACCTATCAAGATGGAGGTCCGTCTTGTCCGAGAGCATGTGTTCCAGCCATTTTGTTGTAAACTCCTCGGGATAAGTGACAGATTCCGGGACTGCTCTTATCCGAATGTTGTTCCTCCTGTCCCGGTTCTCTGAATCCTCTTGCTTATCTCTCAGCTCCGTTATCTTCGCCTGCAGGTAAGCCGTGGTTTTCGTGTGTTTATTTAGGGTTTTAATTGTATCCTCCATTTTTGTCTCCAGGGCATCTGTTCTGTCCCCCAGACTGTCCAAGTCTTTTCCTAACTCCCACAGTTCTTTTTGGAAGAAAGTCTTAATTTCCCTGCATAATTATTTAAGGTCACTTCTTGTGACTAAGTCCTTATCTCTGGATAAATTACTTTTTTTCTGAGCGCTCACTCTCTGAGTTCTGGGACCCCGACCTTCCCGCCTTTACCATCTCTGATCTATTAAAATAATCACCCCTTTTGGCCTTGGCCCTTGTTGACATCTCGGCGTGTTCCGACAATTGAGTTTGCCTCAACAGTTGAAATTGCGATAGTATTTGGCTGGCTATGATTAATATTATCTTCAGGCATCCATTCACCTTGCCGTCGCGCATGTGCCTTTTGTTGAGGTTTGTGAGGAAATTCGTGCTCGAATGATACTGTTCTATCCATCTGAGTTGGAGAAACCATCCACCAACATGATGGTCGTTTGTGTATCCTCTGGCTTCGACGAGAAGACCCATGGCCATTTGTATTGCATGTCTGGTTCTCCACACCAGGAATCCGCTGTCTTGTATTAGAGTCTTTTGTTTTAACAGGGGTATGGAAAGAAGCCAATGTTGTGGAAAACGTTCTATTTGACAATTTGTCTTCCTGCATCTCTATTTCATCATATTTCACATGGCTTTTTTTCTCGTCTGAACTGTGCTGCACTTCTATAGATTTTGAAGACTCGTGTTGAAGAAAATTCAAAGCCAGCTGACTTTCTTAGTAAATTAAGTGCCACTTTTCTCCATTGTAAAGGTCCTAATAAACTCTTTTAAATTCTTCAACTACATATATTTGACCTTGCTCTGTATACATATACCATTTTCCTATACACAGCACAGACATGCTATAGCTACTAACATTGCTATGTGACTTCGTTATATGTGGTCTCATTGATCTGCTCTATATCAGGTAAATGTATGTGTGTGGCACTGTGTCATGATGGGTACACTTTCACATATCTGCCTCCAACCAGCGCTTGGGGATTTTAACTATACAGCATTACTTACGTGTTTCGTTGTTGTTTTAACTTGATATATTAAAATTTTATTATTTTTATTGTTTTGGTGTGACCTAGTAGTTTACCCTATTTGGAGGGTCAGATAAGTCTGTATTATGGCCATTTAGCCACCACTATTGTGGCCTACCGAGAGTGCAGCTATCAGGGGCTCTGGTGGCCCTCTATGGTCACCATTCTGTGTTCCTGTAAATTCTTCAAATATTAATTTTGGGTTGGCCGTGGTAGATCCTGATTTAGAGCGTATCGCCTGAATATTAAAATTTGGTTGTCTATTCCTCAATTTAATTGCCAGCATGGTATCTGGCCTGTTCGCTTTCTCATAATACTTCCTCTTTGACCAACTCAAGGAATTATCCGCCGGAAAGGTTAAAAGTAAATTCAACTCAATCTTTATATCTTTTAGAGTCTGCGGGTTAGTATTTTGCTTATGACTATCTGAGAGAGACTTTAGTTTAGCTTGAAGTTGATTTATTGTAGCGTTTCTTTCTCTCTTGCGTCTAGCCGCTATGCTAATTAGGGTGCCTCTCATTGTTGCCTTGTGTGCTTCCCAGAGGGTGGAGTGGGAGTTTACACTACCGTTGTTTACCTTAAAAAATTGGTCAATCTCTTCCCAAATAGATTGATGGGATTCCTGGGCTTTTCAGTATTGACTCATTAAGTTGCCAATTTGCTCCCGGTCTGCCTAGGTGAATTTGATCACACCTTAGCTCAATCGGTGCATGGTCTAACCATGAAATATCATGCATCCCTGCCCCAGAGACCTTCAGGACCAGTCTACTAGAGATAAAGAAGTAATCGATTCTGCTATATGTGTTGTGGGGATGTGAAAAGAAAGTGCAATCTCTTTCAACCGGATGGAGTTCTCTCCATATACTGTATCAATGAGTTGATTTAGTGGCATACCCGTGGTTAGTGCATTCCTTGCACCTTTATTATTGGGTTTATGCTTACCTGATAAATCTAGTTTTGGGTCGATCGCCATGTTGAAGTCCCCTGCTACTATTATATTACCTTTTGCCACGTTATTCAGAGTCTGAAAGAAATTGGTGAAAAACACCGGGTTTTGCTCGCATGGGGCATATATATGGTGGATAATGTCAGGGGTTGTCCCTGCACCGAGCCCACTAGAATCAAGAACCTCCCTTCTCTGTCTTTCTTAACTGTCTAATATAAATGGAACGTTATTATGGACCAATATTGCAACACCTCTCTTTTTCACAGTGGCTGATACTAAGAAGAATTGCCTAAAATGTTTATCCATAAATTTTGGTGCACTATTTTTGCTGAAGTGAGTCTCTTGGATCATTACTATGTTGGCCTGTTTCTTTCTGTAGTCAGCTAGTGCCACTCTGTGTTTATTAGGGCTGTTCAATCCTTTGGCGTTGTGTGAGATTATATTGCCTGCCATTTTACTTTAACTTGTCTTTTATTTTCAAAAACGCCGTATGATTGCAACCCATGCCTTGACTGCATCATATGAGAGGGGCAGGTTTCTCTGTCAATACCCTCAGCTATGTGGTCTTTCAGGCCCCCGACAGAGGATAGACCAGACACTAGGGTTGGGAACGAGGAGTAGAAGGGAGGGGTGGGGGAACAAAAAACCCAGAAGGGGCCAGAGTTGGAGGTACCCAATCTCTGACCTTTTACCCGAGGGGTAGGTCTGACTACCAGCACCGCTACAATCGGTACCCAGAGCTCTGGGGGATCCCGGAAATCAGACTCTCCTGGGACTTTTTCGTGTACATGATCACCAGCAATGTGACACGGTGAGAAGCACAGGCGAACAGCCAAAGTGGTCCCACATCTGGCATTTTTTATAATCTTAACATTATATCTTAAACATTATCATAAAGCGGCATATTACAACAACCTTTTTTTTTTTTAAAGAGTACAAAAGCAAAAACTTATTTGGGTTATAACGTTAACTGCCTAACAGATAACGTGTATATCTATCTCAACAGATATATACAGACCCAAACTATCACATATCCTTAAAGATAAACAAATCAGACCTCACAAGATCGTAACCTAACCCTCAACTTTAAATCTCTTCAGGGCTGTGTGGGTTCAGTCCGGATGGGTTGGGCTGGGTGAAAGGAGGCACCCAGGACCCATGAAACCACCCACCACAGCTCTCTCCCAGCTCCCTCTGTTTTGATGTGATCCTTATCCCTCCCCATCGTTCTCATCAATCCACTATATTTGTGTCTACCTATCTCTATATCCTCATTATTCCTTTGTACGAGGACCAATGTAGCTGTGGTGGATCCCCCATGGGCCCCGCACCTTATATGGGGGAACTGGTGGTCTAGGCCCCCCCTCAGTTGCCCTCGCCAGCCCGGTCTCCACATCTGATGTCCAAGTGGCTCCTCTATGCGACCGGATGGTTGTGTGTCTTCAGCCACCTTTCCTTCCGCATCAACTAGGGAGATGAAAGAGTTAATACCCAGTATTCCCCCTAATTCCCCTTAAATCCACACCCCCCCTCTTCCCCTCTCATCTCAACAGTCACCCCTTCAGCTCCTGCTACTCCGTAGTATATTTTGACACTAGGTAGATCCTTATTTTATCCTCCACCCACCCTCCTGACCCATTCCAGCCATGAAGTTCCGATTCGGCCCCATATTCCGTCCTGCGTGTGGACCCTGGGATCCTGGTTGTGTATATATTTGTGAGAGTCATGCCCAGCGCTTCCAGATTCTATGATCCCTCTATTAGCCCCTGTGTCTCCCTGTGCATCTGGATGTGGGGCTGGCCTCTGCGGCTATCGCAGTTTGTAGATTCAGGTGTCTTTATTGTGTGAGTGCCAGTTCACTGTGAGCTGTGTGTGTGTGTGCTGTGGACCAGGACTGTAATTGGGCTAGTGTCTCTCCTTCCCATTTCCGGTGCCTTTAATGTCCTCTTTCTTTTGTTCCTTCCGTCTCGGGGTTCCGTTGAGGGTGGTCGGATCCATTCGATAGAGAGCCCAGATGAATTCCTGCGTACTTTGCCTGCTGGGTGTCACATCAAGTCCATCTTCTCTTCAGTATGGGGTAAGATGGCCGACCACACTTTTCCTCAAAAACCACTAGAGGGGGTAACAGTCGGCCACAGGGAAAGCCTGTTAACTGTTATAACTTAAACAACAGGTCTGGCTCCTTTAAGAGCTAAATTAGACTTAATTGGTATCAATTAAGCTGATTTTCTCTTCTTTCCCTCCCTGCAGCTCCCACTTGCTTCCAGGCAGCCGTCCGGCGCGAGGTGAGGGGACTCGGGGGAATCCATTACAGGCCCAATTTCTTTAAAAACGCACTACCTTCCTCTGCATGTCTTAAGGTAAAGGCAGCTCCGTTCTTCAAGACCAGGAGGCCAAAGGAGAACAGTCACCTGTATCAGATGTCCTTATCCCTTAGGACTTTGGTAACCGCAAGCAGGCTTCTTCATCTAGCAAGCGTGGAGGGGGGGAGATCTTGAAAAACGTGTATTTTAATGCCATCAAATTCCACGTTTCTGGTGGCTCTCGCAATTTGAAACACAGCGTCCTTTATTTTGTAGAATGAAACCGCATGATGATATCCCTGGGGGGGTCCCCGTCCCCAGGTTGCGGTTTGGAGCGGAGGGTCCTGTTGCACCTATCAAGATGGAGGTCCGTCTTGTCCGAGAGCATGTGTTCCAGCCATTTTGTTGTAAACTCCTCGGGATAAGTGACAGATTCCGGGACTGCTCTTATCCGAATGTTGTTCCTCCTGTCCCGGTTCTCTGAATCCTCTTGCTTATCTCTCAGCTCCGTTATCTTCGCCTGCAGGTAAGCCGTGGTTTTCGTGTTTTTATTTAGGGTTTTAATTGTATCCTCCATTTTTGTCTCCAGGGCATCTGTTCTGTCCCCCAGACTGTCCAAGTCTTTTCCTAACTCCCACAGTTCTTTTTGGAAGAAAGTCTTAATTTCCCTGCATAATTATTTAAGGTCACTTCTTGTGACTAAGTCCTTATCTCTGGATAAATTACTTTTTTTCTGAGCGCTCACTCTCTGAGTTCTGGGACCCCGACCTTCCCGCCTTTACCATCTCTGATCTATTAAAATAATCACCCCTTTTGGCCTTGGCCCTTGTTGACATCTCGGGGTGTTCCGACACTTGAGTTTGCCTCAACAGTTGAAATTGCTATAGTATTTGGCCGGCTATGATTAATATTATCTTCAGGCATCCATTCACCTTGCCGTCGTGCATGTGCCTTTTGTTGAGGTTTTTGAGGAAATTTGTGCTCGAATGATACTGTTCTATCCATCTGAGTTGGAGAAACCATCCACCAAACATGATGGTCGTTTGTGTATCCTCTGGCTTCGACGAGAAGACCCATGGCCATTTGTATTGCATGTCTGGTTCTCCACACCAGGAATCCGCTGTCTTGTATTAGAGTCCTTTGTTTTAACAGGGGTATGGAAAGAAGCCAATGTTGTGGAAAACGTTCTATTTGACAATTTGTCTTCCTGCATCTCTATTTCATCATATTTCACATGGCTTTTTTTCTCGTCTGAACTGTGCTGCACTTCTATAGATTTTGAAGACTCGTGTTGAAGAAAATTCAAAGCCAGCTGACTTTCTTAGTGAATTAAGTGCCACTTTTCTCCATTGTAAAGGTCCTAATAAACTCTTTTAAATTCTTCAACTATATTTGACCTTGCTCTGTATACATATACCATTTTCCTATACACAGCACAGACATGCTATAGCTACTAACATTGCTATGTGACTTCGTTATATGTGGTCTCATTGATCTGCTCTATATCAGGTAAATGTATGTGTGTGGCACTGTGTCATGGTGGGTACACTTTCACATATCTGCCTCCAACCAGCGCTTGGGGATTTTAACTATACAGCATTACTTACGTGTTTCGTTGTTGTTTTAACTTGATATATTAAAATTTTATTATTTTTTGTGTTTTGGTGTGACCTAGTAGTTTACCCTATTTGGAGGGTCAGATAAGTCTGTATTATGGCCATTTAGCCACCACTATTGTGGCCTACCGAGAGTGCAGCGATCAGGGGCTCTGGTGGCCCTCTATGGTCACCATTCTGTGTTCCTGTAAATTCTTCAAATATTAATTTTGGGTTGGCCGTGGTAGATCCTGATTTAGAGCGTATCGTCTGAATATTAAAATTTGGTTGTCTATTCCTCAATTTAATTGCCAGCATGGTATCTGGCCTGTTCGCGTTCTCATAATACTTCCTCTTTGACCAACTCAAGGAATTACCTGCCGGAAAGGTTAAAAGTAAATTCAACCCAATCTTTATATCTTTTAGAGTCTGCGGGTTAGTATTTTGCTTATGACTATCTGAAAGAGACTTTAGTTTAGCTTGAAGTTGATTTATTGTAGCGTTTCTTTCTCTCTTGCGTCTAGCCGCTATGCTAATTAGGGTGCCTCTCATTGTTGCCTTGTGTGCTTCCCAGAGGGTGGAGTGGGAGTTTACACTACCGTTGTTTACCTTAAAAAATTGGTCAATCTCTTCCCAAATAGATTGATGGATTCCTGGGCTTTTCAGTATTGACTCATTAAGTTGCCAATTTGCTCCCGGTCTGCCTAGGTGAATTTGATCACACCTTAGCTCAATCGGTGCATGGTCTAACCATGAAATATCATGCATCCCTGCCCCAGAGACCTTTAGGACCAGTCTACTAGAGATAAAGAAGTAATCGATTCTGCTATACGTGTTGTGGGGATGTGAAAAGAAAGTGCAATCTCTTTCAACCGGATGGAGTTCTCTCCATATACTGTATCAATGAGTTGATTTAGTGGCATACCCGTGGTTAGTGCATTCCTTGCACCTTTATTATTGGGTTTATGCTTACCTGATAAATCTAGTTTTGGGTCGATCGCCATGTTGAAGTCCCCTGCTACTATTCTATTACCTTTTGCCACCTTATTCAGAGTCTGAAAGAAATTGGTGAAAAACACCGGGTTTTGCTCGCATGGGGCATATATATGGTGGATAATGTCAGGGGTTGTCCCTGCACCGAGCCCACTAGAATCAAGAACCTCCCTTCTCTGTCTTTCTTAACTGTCTACTATAAATGGAACGTTATTATGGACCAATATTGCAACACCTCTCTTTTTCACAGTGGCTGATACTAAGAAGAATTGCCTAAAATGTTTATCCATAAATTTTGGTGCACTATTTTTGCTGAAGTGAGTCTCTTGGATCATTACTATGTTGGCCTGTTTCTTTCTGTAGTCAGCTAGTGCCACTCTGTGTTTATTAGGGCTGTTCAATCCTTTGGCGTTGTGTGAGATTATATTGCCTGCCATTTTACTTTAACTTGTCTTTTATTTTCAAAAACGCCATATGACTGCAACCCATGCCTTGACTGCATCATATGAGAGGGGCAGGTTTCTCTGTCAATACCCTCAGCTATGTGGTCTTTCAGGCCCCCGACAGAGGATAGACCAGACACTCGGGTTGGGAACGAGGAGTAGAAGGGAGGGGCGGGGGAACAAAAAAAGGGGCCAGAGTTGGAGGTACCCAATCTCTGACCTTTTACCCGAGGGGTAGGTCTGACTACCAGCACCGCTACAATCGGTACCCAGAGCTCTGGGGGATCCCGGAATTCAGACTCTCCTGGGACTTTTTCGTGTACATGATCACCAGCCATGTGAACACGGTGAGAAGCACAGGCGAACAGCCAAAGTGGTCCCACATCTGGCATTTTTTATAATCTTAACATTATATCTTAAACATTATCATAAAGCGGCATATTACAACAACCTTTTTTTTTTTTTTTTTTTAAAGAGTACAAAAGCAAAAACTTATTTGGGTTATAACGTTAACTGCCTAACAGATAACGTGTATATCTATCTCAACAGATATATACAGACCCAAACTATCACATATCCTAAAAGATAAACAAATCAGACCTCACAAGATCGTAACCTAACCCTCAACTTTAACTCTCTTCAGGGCTGTGTGGGTTCAGTCCAGATGGGTTGAGCTGGGTGAAAGGTGGCACCCAGGACCCATGAAACCACCCACCACAGCTCTCTCCCAGCTCCCTCTGTTTTGATGCGATCCTTATCCCTCCCCATCGTTCTCATCAATCCACTATATTTTTGTCTACCTATCTCTATATCCTCATTATTCCTTTGTACGAGGACCAATGTAGCTGTGGTGGATCCCCCATGGGCCCCGCACCTTATGTGGGGGAACTGGTGGTCTAGGCCCCCCCTCGGTTGCCATCACCAGCCCGGTCTCCGCATCTGATGTCCAAGTGGCTCCTCTATGCGACCGGATGGTTGTGTGTCTTCAGCCACCTTTCCTTCCGCATCAACTAGGGAGATGAAAGAGTTAATACCCAGTATTCCCCCTAATTCCCCTTAAATCCACACCCCCCCTCTTCCCCTCTCATCTCAACAGTCACCCCTTCAGCTCCTGCTACTCCGTAGTATATTTTGACACTAGGTAGATCCTTATTTTATCCTCCACCCACCCTCCTGACCCATTCCAGCCATGAAGTTCCGATTCGGCCCCATATTCCGTCCTGCGTGTGGACCCTGGGATCCCGGTTGTGTATATATTTGTGAGAGTCATGCCCAGCGCTTCCAGATTCTATGATCCCTCTATTAGCCCCTGTGTCTCCCTGTGCATCTGGATGTGGGGCTGGCCTCTGCGGCTATCGCAGTTTGTAGATTCAGGTGTCTTTATTGTGTGAGTGCCAGTTCACTGTGAGCTGTGTGTGTGTGTGCTGTGGACCAGGACTGTAATTGGGCTAGTGTCTCTCCTTCCCATTTCCGGTGCCTTTAATGTCCTCTTTCTTTTGTTCCTTCCGTCTCGGGGTTCCGTTGAGGGTGGTCGGATCCATTCGATAGAGAGCCCAGATGAATTCCTGCGTACTTTGCCTGCTGGGTGTCACATCAAGTCCATCTTCTCTTCAGTATGGGGTAAGATGGCCGACCACACTTTTCCTCAAAAACCACTAGAGGGGGTAACAGTCGGCCACAGGGAAAGCCTGTTAACTGTTATAACTTAAACAACAGGTCTGGCTCCTTTAAGAGCTAAATTAGACTTAATTGGTATCAATTAAGCTGATTTTCTCTTCTTTCCCTCCCTGCAGCTCCCACTTGCTTCCAGGCAGCCGTCCGGCGCGAGGTGAGGGGACTCGGGGGAATCCATTACAGGCCCAATTTCTTTAAAAACGCACTACCTTCCTCTGCATGTCTTAAGGTAAAGGCAGCTCCGTTCTTCAAGACCAGGAGGCCAAAGGAGAACAGTCACCTGTATCAGATGTCCTTATCCCTTAGGACTTTGGTAACCGCAAGCAGGCTTCTTCATCTAGCAAGCGTGGAGGGGGGGAGATCTTGAAAAACGTGTATTTTAATGCCATCAAATTCCACGTTTCTGGTGGCTCTCGCAATTTGAAACACAGCGTCCTTTATTTTGTAGAATGAAACCGCATGATGATATCCCTGGGGGGGTCCCCGTCCCCAGGTTGCGGTTTGGAGCGGAGGGTCCTGTTGCACCTATCAAGATGGAGGTCCGTCTTGTCCGAGAGCATGTGTTCCAGCCATTTTGTTGTAAACTCCTCGGGATAAGTGACAGATTCCGGGACTGCTCTTATCCGAATGTTGTTCCTCCTGTCCCGGTTCTCTGAATCCTCTTGCTTATCTCTCAGCTCCGTTATCTTCGCCTGCAGGTAAGCCGTGGTTTTCGTGTTTTTATTTAGGGTTTTAATTGTATCCTCCATTTTTGTCTCCAGGGCATCTGTTCTGTCCCCCAGACTGTCCAAGTCTTTTCCTAACTCCCACAGTTCTTTTTGGAAGAAAGTCTTAATTTCCCTGCATAATTATTTAAGGTCACTTCTTGTGACTAAGTCCTTATCTCTGGATAAATTACTTTTTTTCTGAGCGCTCACTCTCTGAGTTCTGGGACCCCGACCTTCCCGCCTTTACCATCTCTGATCTATTAAAATAATCACCCCTTTTGGCCTTGGCCCTTGTTGACATCTCGGGGTGTTCCGACACTTGAGTTTGCCTCAACAGTTGAAATTGCGATAGTATTTGGCCGGCTATGATTAATATTATCTTCAGGCATCCATTCACCTTGCCGTCGTGCATGTGCCTTTTGTTGAGGTTTTTGAGGAAATTTGTGCTCGAATGATACTGTTCTATCCATCTGAGTTGGAGAAACCATCCACCAAACATGATGGTCGTTTGTGTATCCTCTGGCTTCGACGAGAAGACCCATGGCCATTTGTATTGCATGTCTGGTTCTCCACACCAGGAATCCGCTGTCTTGTATTAGAGTCCTTTGTTTTAACAGGGGTATGGAAAGAAGCCAATGTTGTGGAAAACGTTCTATTTGACAATTTGTCTTCCTGCATCTCTATTTCATCATATTTCACATGGCTTTTTTTCTCGTCTGAACTGTGCTGCACTTCTATAGATTTTGAAGACTCGTGTTGAAGAAAATTCAAAGCCAGCTGACTTTCTTAGTGAATTAAGTGCCACTTTTCTCCATTGTAAAGGTCCTAATAAACTCTTTTAAATTCTTCAACTATATTTGACCTTGCTCTGTATACATATACCATTTTCCTATACACAGCACAGACATGCTATAGCTACTAACATTGCTATGTGACTTCGTTATATGTGGTCTCATTGATCTGCTCTATATCAGGTAAATGTATGTGTGTGGCACTGTGTCATGGTGGGTACACTTTCACATATCTGCCTCCAACCAGCGCTTGGGGATTTTAACTATACAGCATTACTTACGTGTTTCGTTGTTGTTTTAACTTGATATATTAAAATTTTATTATTTTTTGTGTTTTGGTGTGACCTAGTAGTTTACCCTATTTGGAGGGTCAGATAAGTCTGTATTATGGCCATTTAGCCACCACTATTGTGGCCTACCGAGAGTGCAGCGATCAGGGGCTCTGGTGGCCCTCTATGGTCACCATTCTGTGTTCCTGTAAATTCTTCAAATATTAATTTTGGGTTGGCCGTGGTAGATCCTGATTTAGAGCGTATCGTCTGAATATTAAAATTTGGTTGTCTATTCCTCAATTTAATTGCCAGCATGGTATCTGGCCTGTTCGCGTTCTCATAATACTTCCTCTTTGACCAACTCAAGGAATTATCCGCCGGAAAGGTTAAAAGTAAATTCAACCCAATCTTTATATCTTTTAGAGTCTGCGGGTTAGTATTTTGCTTATGACTATCTGAAAGAGACTTTAGTTTAGCTTGAAGTTGATTTATTGTAGCGTTTCTTTCTCTCTTGCGTCTAGCCGCTATGCTAATTAGGGTGCCTCTCATTGTTGCCTTGTGTGCTTCCCAGAGGGTGGAGTGGGAGTTTACACTACCGTTGTTTACCTTAAAAAATTGGTCAATCTCTTCCCAAATAGATTGATGGATTCCTGGGCTTTTCAGTATTGACTCATTAAGTTGCCAATTTGCTCCCGGTCTGCCTAGGTGAATTTGATCACACCTTAGCTCAATCGGTGCATGGTCTAACCATGAAATATCATGCATCCCTGCCCCAGAGACCTTTAGGACCAGTCTACTAGAGATAAAGAAGTAATCGATTCTGCTATACGTGTTGTGGGGATGTGAAAAGAAAGTGCAATCTCTTTCAACCGGATGGAGTTCTCTCCATATACTGTATCAATGAGTTGATTTAGTGGCATACCCGTGGTTAGTGCATTCCTTGCACCTTTATTATTGGGTTTATGCTTACCTGATAAATCTAGTTTTGGGTCGATCGCCATGTTGAAGTCCCCTGCTACTATTCTATTACCTTTTGCCACCTTATTCAGAGTCTGAAAGAAATTGGTGAAAAACACCGGGTTTTGCTCGCATGGGGCATATATATGGTGGATAATGTCAGGGGTTGTCCCTGCACCGAGCCCACTAGAATCAAGAACCTCCCTTCTCTGTCTTTCTTAACTGTCTACTATAAATGGAACGTTATTATGGACCAATATTGCAACACCTCTCTTTTTCACAGTGGCTGATACTAAGAAGAATTGCCTAAAATGTTTATCCATAAATTTTGGTGCACTATTTTTGCTGAAGTGAGTCTCTTGGATCATTACTATGTTGGCCTGTTTCTTTCTGTAGTCAGCTAGTGCCACTCTGTGTTTATTAGGGCTGTTCAATCCTTTGGCGTTGTGTGAGATTATATTGCCTGCCATTTTACTTTAACTTGTCTTTTATTTTCAAAAACGCCATATGACTGCAACCCATGCCTTGACTGCATCATATGAGAGGGGCAGGTTTCTCTGTCAATACCCTCAGCTATGTGGTCTTTCAGGCCCCCGACAGAGGATAGACCAGACACTCGGGTTGGGAACGAGGAGTAGAAGGGAGGGGCGGGGGAACAAAAAAAGGGGCCAGAGTTGGAGGTACCCAATCTCTGACCTTTTACCCGAGGGGTAGGTCTGACTACCAGCACCGCTACAATCGGTACCCAGAGCTCTGGGGGATCCCGGAATTCAGACTCTCCTGGGACTTTTTCGTGTACATGATCACCAGCCATGTGAACACGGTGAGAAGCACAGGCGAACAGCCAAAGTGGTCCCACATCTGGCATTTTTTATAATCTTAACATTATATCTTAAACATTATCATAAAGCGGCATATTACAACAACCTTTTTTTTTTTTTTTTTTTAAAGAGTACAAAAGCAAAAACTTATTTGGGTTATAACGTTAACTGCCTAACAGATAACGTGTATATCTATCTCAACAGATATATACAGACCCAAACTATCACATATCCTAAAAGATAAACAAATCAGACCTCACAAGATCGTAACCTAACCCTCAACTTTAACTCTCTTCAGGGCTGTGTGGGTTCAGTCCAGATGGGTTGAGCTGGGTGAAAGGTGGCACCCAGGACCCATGAAACCACCCACCACAGCTCTCTCCCAGCTCCCTCTGTTTTGATGCGATCCTTATCCCTCCCCATCGTTCTCATCAATCCACTATATTTTTGTCTACCTATCTCTATATCCTCATTATTCCTTTGTACGAGGACCAATGTAGCTGTGGTGGATCCCCCATGGGCCCCGCACCTTATGTGGGGGAACTGGTGGTCTAGGCCCCCCCTCGGTTGCCATCACCAGCCCGGTCTCCGCATCTGATGTCCAAGTGGCTCCTCTATGCGACCGGATGGTTGTGTGTCTTCAGCCACCTTTCCTTCCGCATCAACTAGGGAGATGAAAGAGTTAATACCCAGTATTCCCCCTAATTCCCCTTAAATCCACACCCCCCCTCTTCCCCTCTCATCTCAACAGTCACCCCTTCAGCTCCTGCTACTCCGTAGTATATTTTGACACTAGGTAGATCCTTATTTTATCCTCCACCCACCCTCCTGACCCATTCCAGCCATGAAGTTCCGATTCGGCCCCATATTCCGTCCTGCGTGTGGACCCTGGGATCCCGGTTGTGTATATATTTGTGAGAGTCATGCCCAGCGCTTCCAGATTCTATGATCCCTCTATTAGCCCCTGTGTCTCCCTGTGCATCTGGATGTGGGGCTGGCCTCTGCGGCTATCGCAGTTTGTAGATTCAGGTGTCTTTATTGTGTGAGTGCCAGTTCACTGTGAGCTGTGTGTGTGTGTGCTGTGGACCAGGACTGTAATTGGGCTAGTGTCTCTCCTTCCCATTTCCGGTGCCTTTAATGTCCTCTTTCTTTTGTTCCTTCCGTCTCGGGGTTCCGTTGAGGGTGGTCGGATCCATTCGATAGAGAGCCCAGATGAATTCCTGCGTACTTTGCCTGCTGGGTGTCACATCAAGTCCATCTTCTCTTCAGTATGGGGTAAGATGGCCGACCACACTTTTCCTCAAAAACCACTAGAGGGGGTAACAGTCGGCCACAGGGAAAGCCTGTTAACTGTTATAACTTAAACAACAGGTCTGGCTCCTTTAAGAGCTAAATTAGACTTAATTGGTATCAATTAAGCTGATTTTCTCTTCTTTCCCTCCCTGCAGCTCCCACTTGCTTCCAGGCAGCCGTCCGGCGCGAGGTGAGGGGACTCGGGGGAATCCATTACAGGCCCAATTTCTTTAAAAACGCACTACCTTCCTCTGCATGTCTTAAGGTAAAGGCAGCTCCGTTCTTCAAGACCAGGAGGCCAAAGGAGAACAGTCACCTGTATCAGATGTCCTTATCCCTTAGGACTTTGGTAACCGCAAGCAGGCTTCTTCATCTAGCAAGCGTGGAGGGGGGGAGATCTTGAAAAACGTGTATTTTAATGCCATCAAATTCCACGTTTCTGGTGGCTCTCGCAATTTGAAACACAGCGTCCTTTATTTTGTAGAATGAAACCGCATGATGATATCCCTGGGGGGGTCCCCGTCCCCAGGTTGCGGTTTGGAGCGGAGGGTCCTGTTGCACCTATCAAGATGGAGGTCCGTCTTGTCCGAGAGCATGTGTTCCAGCCATTTTGTTGTAAACTCCTCGGGATAAGTGACAGATTCCGGGACTGCTCTTATCCGAATGTTGTTCCTCCTGTCCCGGTTCTCTGAATCCTCTTGCTTATCTCTCAGCTCCGTTATCTTCGCCTGCAGGTAAGCCGTGGTTTTCGTGTTTTTATTTAGGGTTTTAATTGTATCCTCCATTTTTGTCTCCAGGGCATCTGTTCTGTCCCCCAGACTGTCCAAGTCTTTTCCTAACTCCCACAGTTCTTTTTGGAAGAAAGTCTTAATTTCCCTGCAGAATTATTTAAGGTCACTTCTTGTGACTAAGTCCTTATCTCTGGATAAATTACTTTTTTTCTGAGCGCTCACTCTCTGAGTTCTGGGACCCCGACCTTCCCGCCTTTACCATCTCTGATCTATTAAAATAATCACCCCTTTTGGCCTTGGCCCTTGTTGACATCTCGGGGTGTTCCGACACTTGAGTTTGCCTCAACAGTTGAAATTGCGATAGTATTTGGCCGGCTATGATTAATATTATCTTCAGGCATCCATTCACCTTGCCGTCGCGCATGTGCCTTTTGTTGAGGTTTTTGAGGAAATTTGTGCTCGAATGATACTGTTCTATCCATCTGAGTTGGAGAAACCATCCACCAAACATGATGGTCGTTTGTGTATCCTCTGGCTTCGACGAGAAGACCCATGGCCATTTGTATTGCATGTCTGGTTCTCCACACCAGGAATCCGCTGTCTTGTATTAGAGTCCTTTGTTTTAACAGGGGTATGGAAAGAAGCCAATGTTGTGGAAAACGTTCTATTTGACAATTTGTCTTCCTGCATCTCTATTTCATCATATTTCACATGGCTTTTTTTCTCGTCTGAACTGTGCTGCACTTCTATAGATTTTGAAGACTCGTGTTGAAGAAAATTCAAAGCCAGCTGACTTTCTTAGTGAATTAAGTGCCACTTTTCTCCATTGTAAAGGTCCTAATAAACTCTTTTAAATTCTTCAACTATATTTGACCTTGCTCTGTATACATATACCATTTTCCTATACACAGCACAGACATGCTATAGCTACTAACATTGCTATGTGACTTCGTTATATGTGGTCTCATTGATCTGCTCTATATCAGGTAAATGTATGTGTGTGGCACTGTGTCATGGTGGGTACACTTTCACATATCTGCCTCCAACCAGCGCTTGGGGATTTTAACTATACAGCATTACTTACGTGTTTCGTTGTTGTTTTAACTTGATATATTAAAATTTTATTATTTTTTGTGTTTTGGTGTGACCTAGTAGTTTACCCTATTTGGAGGGTCAGATAAGTCTGTATTATGGCCATTTAGCCACCACTATTGTGGCCTACCGAGAGTGCAGCGATCAGGGGCTCTGGTGGCCCTCTATGGTCACCATTCTGTGTACCTGTAAATTCTTCAAATATTAATTTTGGGTTGGCCGTGGTAGATCCTGATTTAGAGCGTATCGTCTGAATATTAAAATTTGGTTGTCTATTCCTCAATTTAATTGCCAGCATGGTATCTGGCCTGTTCGCGTTCTCATAATACTTCCTCTTTGACCAACTCAAGGAGTTATCCGCCGGAAAGGTTAAAAGTAAATTCAACCCAATCTTTATATCTTTTAGAGTCTGCGGGTTAGTATTTTGCTTATGACTATCTGAAAGAGACTTTAGTTTAGCTTGAAGTTGATTTATTGTAGCGTTTCTTTCTCTCTTGCATCTAGCCGCTATGCTAATTAGGGTGCCTCTCATTGTTGCCTTGTGTGCTTCCCAGAGGGTGGAGTGGGAGTTTACACTACCGTTGTTTACCTTAAAAAATTGGTCAATCTCTTCCCAAATAGATTGATGGATTCCTGGGCTTTTCAGTATTGACTCATTAAGTTGCCAATTTGCTCCCGGTCTGCCTAGGTGAATTTGATCACACCTTAGCTCAATCGGTGCATGGTCTAACCATGAAATATCATGCATCCCTGCCCCAGAGACCTTTAGGACCAGTCTACTAGAGATAAAGAAGTAATCGATTCTGCTATACGTGTTGTGGGGATGTGAAAAGAAAGTGCAATCTCTTTCAACCGGATGGAGTTCTCTCCATATACTGTATCAATGAGTTGATTTAGTGGCATACCCGTGGTTAGTGCATTCCTTGCACCTTTATTATTGGGTTTATGCTTACCTGATAAATCTAGTTTTGGGTCGATCGCCATGTTGAAGTCCCCTGCTACTATTCTATTACCTTTTGCCACCTTATTCAGAGTCTGAAAGAAATTGGTGAAAAACACCGGGTTTTGCTCGCATGGGGCATATATATGGTGGATAATGTCAGGGGTTGTCCCTGCACCGAGCCCACTAGAATCAAGAACCTCCCTTCTCTGTCTTTCTTAACTGTCTACTATAAATGGAACGTTATTATGGACCAATATTGCAACACCTCTCTTTTTCACAGTGGCTGATACTAAGAAGAATTGCCTAAAATGTTTATCCATAAATTTTGGTGCACTATTTTTGCTGAAGTGAGTCTCTTGGATCATTACTATGTTGGCCTGTTTCTTTCTGTAGTCAGCTAGTGCCACTCTGTGTTTATTAGGGCTGTTCAATCCTTTGGCGTTGTGTGAGATTATATTGCCTGCCATTTTACTTTAACTTGTCTTTTATTTTCAAAAACGCCATATGACTGCAACCCATGCCTTGACTGCATCATATGAGAGGGGCAGGTTTCTCTGTCAATACCCTCAGCTATGTGGTCTTTCAGGCCCCCGACAGAGGATAGACCAGACACTCGGGTTGGGAACGAGGAGTAGAAGGGAGGGGCGGGGGAACAAAAAACCCAGAAGGGGCCAGAGTTGGAGGTACCCAATCTCTGACCTTTTACCCGAGGGGTAGGTCTGACTACCAGCACCGCTACAATCGGTACCCAGAGCTCTGGGGGATCCCGGAATTCAGACTCTCCTGGGACTTTTTCGTGTACATGATCACCAGCCATGTGAACACGGTGAGAAGCACAGGCGAACAGCCAAAGTGGTCCCACATCTGGCATTTTTTATAATCTTAACATTATATCTTAAACATTATCATAAAGCGGCATATTACAACAACCTTTTTTTTTTTTTTAAAGAGTACAAAAGCAAAAACTTATTTGGGTTATAACGTTAACTGCCTAACAGATAACGTGTATATCTATCTCAACAGATATATACAGACCCAAACTATCACATATCCTAAAAGATAAACAAATCAGACCTCACAAGATCGTAACCTAACCCTCAACTTTAACTCTCTTCAGGGCTGTGTGGGTTCAGTCCAGATGGGTTGGGCTGGGTGAAAGGTGGCACCCAGGACCCATGAAACCACCCACCACAGCTCTCTCCCAGCTCCCTCTGTTTTGATGCGATCCTTATCCCTCCCCATCGTTCTCATCAATCCACTATATTTTTGTCTACCTATCTCTATATCCTCATTATTCCTTTGTACGAGGACCAATGTAGCTGTGGTGGATCCCCCATGGGCCCCGCACCTTATGTGGGGGAACTGGTGGTCTAGGCCCCCCCTCGGTTGCCCTCACCAGCCCGGTCTCCGCATCTGATGTCCAAGTGGCTCCTCTATGCGACCGGATGGTTGTGTGTCTTCAGCCACCTTTCCTTCCGCATCAACTAGGGAGATGAAAGAGTTAATACCCAGTATTCCCCCTAATTCCCCTTAAATCCACACCCCCCCTCTTCCCCTCTCATCTCAACAGTCACCCCTTCAGCTCCTGCTACTCCGTAGTATATTTTGACACTAGGTAGATCCTTATTTTATCCTCCACCCACCCTCCTGACCCATTCCAGCCATGAAGTTCCGATTCGGCCCCATATTCCGTCCTGCGTGTGGACCCTGGGATCCCGGTTGTGTATATATTTGTGAGAGTCATGCCCAGCGCTTCCAGATTCTATGATCCCTCTATTAGCCCCTGTGTCTCCCTGTGCATCTGGATGTGGGGCTGGCCTCTGCGGCTATCGCAGTTTGTAGATTCAGGTGTCTTTATTGTGTGAGTGCCAGTTCACTGTGAGCTGTGTGTGTGTGTGCTGTGGACCAGGACTGTAATTGGGCTAGTGTCTCTCCTTCCCATTTCCGGTGCCTTTAATGTCCTCTTTCTTTTGTTCCTTCCGTCTCGGGGTTCCGTTGAGGGTGGTCGGATCCATTCGATAGAGAGCCCAGATGAATTCCTGCGTACTTTGCCTGCTGGGTGTCACATCAAGTCCATCTTCTCTTCAGTATGGGGTAAGATGGCCGACCACACTTTTCCTCAAAAACCACTAGAGGGGGTAACAGTCGGCCACAGGGAAAGCCTGTTAACTGTTATAACTTAAACAACAGGTCTGGCTCCTTTAAGAGCTAAATTAGACTTAATTGGTATCAATTAAGCTGATTTTCTCTTCTTTCCCTCCCTGCAGCTCCCACTTGCTTCCAGGCAGCCGTCCGGCGCGAGGTGAGGGGACTCGGGGGAATCCATTACAGGCCCAATTTCTTTAAAAACGCACTACCTTCCTCTGCATGTCTTAAGGTAAAGGCAGCTCCGTTCTTCAAGACCAGGAGGCCAAAGGAGAACAGTCACCTGTATCAGATGTCCTTATCCCTTAGGACTTTGGTAACCGCAAGCAGGCTTCTTCATCTAGCAAGCGTGGAGGGGGGGAGATCTTGAAAAACGTGTATTTTAATGCCATCAAATTCCACGTTTCTGGTGGCTCTCGCAATTTGAAACACAGCGTCCTTTATTTTGTAGAATGAAACCGCATGATGATATCCCTGGGGGGGTCCCCGTCCCCAGGTTGCGGTTTGGAGCGGAGGGTCCTGTTGCACCTATCAAGATGGAGGTCCGTCTTGTCCGAGAGCATGTGTTCCAGCCATTTTGTTGTAAACTCCTCGGGATAAGTGACAGATTCCGGGACTGCTCTTATCCGAATGTTGTTCCTCCTGTCCCGGTTCTCTGAATCCTCTTGCTTATCTCTCAGCTCCGTTATCTTCGCCTGCAGGTAAGCCGTGGTTTTCGTGTTTTTATTTAGGGTTTTAATTGTATCCTCCATTTTTGTCTCCAGGGCATCTGTTCTGTCCCCCAGACTGTCCAAGTGTTTTCCTAACTCCCACAGTTCTTTTTGGAAGAAAGTCTTAATTTCCCTGCATAATTATTTAAGGTCACTTCTTGTGACTAAGTCCTTATCTCTGGATAAATTACTTTTTTTCTGAGCGCTCACTCTCTGAGTTCTGGGACCCCGACCTTCCCGCCTTTACCATCTCTGATCTATTAAAATAATCACCCCTTTTGGCCTTGGCCCTTGTTGACATCTCGGGGTGTTCCGACACTTGAGTTTGCCTCAACAGTTGAAATTGCGATAGTATTTGGCCGGCTATGATTAATATTATCTTCAGGCATCCATTCACCTTGCCGTCGCGCATGTGCCTTTTGTTGAGGTTTTTGAGGAAATTTGTGCTCGAATGATACTGTTCTATCCATCTGAGTTGGAGAAACCATCCACCAAACATGATGGTCGTTTGTGTATCCTCTGGCTTCGACGAGAAGACCCATGGCCATTTGTATTGCATGTCTAGTTCTCCACACCAGGAATCCGCTGTCTTGTATTAGAGTCCTTTGTTTTAACAGGGGTATGGAAAGAAGCCAATGTTGTGGAAAACGTTCTATTTGACAATTTGTCTTCCTGCATCTCTATTTCATCATATTTCACATGGCTTTTTTTCTCGTCTGAACTGTGCTGCACTTCTATAGATTTTGAAGACTCGTGTTGAAGAAAATTCAAAGCAAGCTGACTTTCTTAGTGAATTAAGTGCCACTTTTCTCCATTGTAAAGGTCCTAATAAACTCTTTTAAATTCTTCAACTATATTTGACCTTGCTCTGTATACATATACCATTTTCCTATACACAGCACAGACATGCTATAGCTACTAACATTGCTATGTGACTTCGTTATATGTGGTCTCATTGATCTGCTCTATATCAGGTAAATGTATGTGTGTGGCACTGTGTCATGGTGGGTACACTTTCACATATCTGCCTCCAACCAGCGCTTGGGGATTTTAACTATACAGCATTACTTACGTGTTTCGTTGTTGTTTTAACTTGATATATTAAAATTTTATTATTTTTTGTGTTTTGGTGTGACCTAGTAGTTTACCCTATTTGGAGGGTCAGATAAGTCTGTATTATGGCCATTTAGCCACCACTATTGTGGCCTACCGAGAGTGCAGCGATCAGGGGCTCTGGTGGCCCTCTATGGTCACCATTCTGTGTACCTGTAAATTCTTCAAATATTAATTTTGGGTTGGCCGTGGTAGATCCTGATTTAGAGCGTATCGTCTGAATATTAAAATTTGGTTGTCTATTCCTCAATTTAATTGCCAGCATGGTATCTGGCCTGTTCGCGTTCTCATAATACTTCCTCTTTGACCAACTCAAGGAGTTATCCGCCGGAAAGGTTAAAAGTAAATTCAACCCAATCTTTATATCTTTTAGAGTCTGCGGGTTAGTATTTTGCTTATGACTATCTGAAAGAGACTTTAGTTTAGCTTGAAGTTGATTTATTGTAGCGTTTCTTTCTCTCTTGCGTCTAGCCGCTATGCTAATTAGGGTGCCTCTCATTGTTGCCTTGTGTGCTTCCCAGAGGGTGGAGTGGGAGTTTACACTACCGTTGTTTACCTTAAAAAATTGGTCAATCTCTTCCCAAATAGATTGATGGATTCCTGGGCTTTTCAGTATTGACTCATTAAGTTGCCAATTTGCTCCCGGTCTGCCTAGGTGAATTTGATCACACCTTAGCTCAATCGGTGCATGGTCTAACCATGAAATATCATGCATCCCTGCCCCAGAGACCTTTAGGACCAGTCTACTAGAGATAAAGAAGTAATCGATTCTGCTATACGTGTTGTGGGGATGTGAAAAGAAAGTGCAATCTCTTTCAACCGGATGGAGTTCTCTCCATATACTGTATCAATGAGTTGATTTAGTGGCATACCCGTGGTTAGTGCATTCCTTGCACCTTTATTATTGGGTTTATGCTTACCTGATAAATCTAGTTTTGGGTCGATCGCCATGTTGAAGTCCCCTGCTACTATTCTATTACCTTTTGCCACCTTATTCAGAGTCTGAAAGAAATTGGTGAAAAACACCGGGTTTTGCTCGCATGGGGCATATATATGGTGGATAATGTCAGGGGTTGTCCCTGCACCGAGCCCACTAGAATCAAGAACCTCCCTTCTCTGTCTTTCTTAACTGTCTACTATAAATGGAACGTTATTATGGACCAATATTGCAACACCTCTCTTTTTCACAGTGGCTGATACTAAGAAGAATTGCCTAAAATGTTTATCCATAAATTTTGGTGCACTATTTTTGCTGAAGTGAGTCTCTTGGATCATTACTATGTTGGCCTGTTTCTTTCTGTAGTCAGCTAGTGCCACTCTGTGTTTATTAGGGCTGTTCAATCCTTTGGCGTTGTGTGAGATTATATTGCCTGCCATTTTACTTTAACTTGTCTTTTATTTTCAAAAACGCCATATGACTGCAACCCATGCCTTGACTGCATCATATGAGAGGGGCAGGTTTCTCTGTCAATACCCTCAGCTATGTGGTCTTTCAGGCCCCCGACAGAGGATAGACCAGACACTCGGGTTGGGAACGAGGAGTAGAAGGGAGGGGCGGGGGAACAAAAAACCCAGAAGGGGCCAGAGTTGGAGGTACCCAATCTCTGACCTTTTACCCGAGGGGTAGGTCTGACTACCAGCACCGCTACAATCGGTACCCAGAGCTCTGGGGGATCCCGGAATTCAGACTCTCCTGGGACTTTTTCGTGTACATGATCACCAGCCATGTGAACACGGTGAGAAGCACAGGCGAACAGCCAAAGTGGTCCCACATCTGGCATTTTTTATAATCTTAACATTATATCTTAAACATTATCATAAAGCGGCATATTACAACAACCTTTTTTTTTTTTTTAAAGAGTACAAAAGCAAAAACTTATTTGGGTTATAACGTTAACTGCCTAACAGATAACGTGTATATCTATCTCAACAGATATATACAGACCCAAACTATCACATATCCTAAAAGATAAACAAATCAGACCTCACAAGATCGTAACCTAACCCTCAACTTTAACTCTCTTCAGGGCTGTGTGGGTTCAGTCCAGATGGGTTGGGCTGGGTGAAAGGTGGCACCCAGGACCCATGAAACCACCCACCACAGCTCTCTCCCAGCTCCCTCTGTTTTGATGCGATCCTTATCCCTCCCCATCGTTCTCATCAATCCACTATATTTTTGTCTACCTATCTCTATATCCTCATTATTCCTTTGTACGAGGACCAATGTAGCTGTGGTGGATCCCCCATGGGCCCCGCACCTTATGTGGGGGAACTGGTGGTCTAGGCCCCCCCTCGGTTGCCCTCACCAGCCCGGTCTCCGCATCTGATGTCCAAGTGGCTCCTCTATGCGACCGGATGGTTGTGTGTCTTCAGCCACCTTTCCTTCCGCATCAACTAGGGAGATGAAAGAGTTAATACCCAGTATTCCCCCTAATTCCCCTTAAATCCACACCCCCCCTCTTCCCCTCTCATCTCAACAGTCACCCCTTCAGCTCCTGCTACTCCGTAGTATATTTTGACACTAGGTAGATCCTTATTTTATCCTCCACCCACCCTCCTGACCCATTCCAGCCATGAAGTTCCGATTCGGCCCCATATTCCGTCCTGCGTGTGGACCCTGGGATCCCGGTTGTGTATATATTTGTGAGAGTCATGCCCAGCGCTTCCAGATTCTATGATCCCTCTATTAGCCCCTGTGTCTCCCTGTGCATCTGGATGTGGGGCTGGCCTCTGCGGCTATCGCAGTTTGTAGATTCAGGTGTCTTTATTGTGTGAGTGCCAGTTCACTGTGAGCTGTGTGTGTGTGTGCTGTGGACCAGGACTGTAATTGGGCTAGTGTCTCTCCTTCCCATTTCCGGTGCCTTTAATGTCCTCTTTCTTTTGTTCCTTCCGTCTCGGGGTTCCGTTGAGGGTGGTCGGATCCATTCGATAGAGAGCCCAGATGAATTCCTGCGTACTTTGCCTGCTGGGTGTCACATCAAGTCCATCTTCTCTTCAGTATGGGGTAAGATGGCCGACCACACTTTTCCTCAAAAACCACTAGAGGGGGTAACAGTCGGCCACAGGGAAAGCCTGTTAACTGTTATAACTTAAACAACAGGTCTGGCTCCTTTAAGAGCTAAATTAGACTTAATTGGTATCAATTAAGCTGATTTTCTCTTCTTTCCCTCCCTGCAGCTCCCACTTGCTTCCAGGCAGCCGTCCGGCGCGAGGTGAGGGGACTCGGGGGAATCCATTACAGGCCCAATTTCTTTAAAAACGCACTACCTTCCTCTGCATGTCTTAAGGTAAAGGCAGCTCCGTTCTTCAAGACCAGGAGGCCAAAGGAGAACAGTCACCTGTATCAGATGTCCTTATCCCTTAGGACTTTGGTAACCGCAAGCAGGCTTCTTCATCTAGCAAGCGTGGAGGGGGGGAGATCTTGAAAAACGTGTATTTTAATGCCATCAAATTCCACGTTTCTGGTGGCTCTCGCAATTTGAAACACAGCGTCCTTTATTTTGTAGAATGAAACCGCATGATGATATCCCTGGGGGGGTCCCCGTCCCCAGGTTGCGGTTTGGAGCGGAGGGTCCTGTTGCACCTATCAAGATGGAGGTCCGTCTTGTCCGAGAGCATGTGTTCCAGCCATTTTGTTGTAAACTCCTCGGGATAAGTGACAGATTCCGGGACTGCTCTTATCCGAATGTTGTTCCTCCTGTCCCGGTTCTCTGAATCCTCTTGCTTATCTCTCAGCTCCGTTATCTTCGCCTGCAGGTAAGCCGTGGTTTTCGTGTTTTTATTTAGAGTTTTAATTGTATCCTCCATTTTTGTCTCCAGGGCATCTGTTCTGTCCCCCAGACTGTCCAAGTGTTTTCCTAACTCCCACAGTTCTTTTTGGAAGAAAGTCTTAATTTCCCTGCATAATTATTTAAGGTCACTTCTTGTGACTAAGTCCTTATCTCTGGATAAATTACTTTTTTTCTGAGCGCTCACTCTCTGAGTTCTGGGACCCCGACCTTCCCGCCTTTACCATCTCTGATCTATTAAAATAATCACCCCTTTTGGCCTTGGCCCTTGTTGACATCTCGGGGTGTTCCGACACTTGAGTTTGCCTCAACAGTTGAAATTGCGATAGTATTTGGCCGGCTATGATTAATATTATCTTCAGGCATCCATTCACCTTGCCGTCGCGCATGTGCCTTTTGTTGAGGTTTTTGAGGAAATTTGTGCTCGAATGATACTGTTCTATCCATCTGAGTTGGAGAAACCATCCACCAAACATGATGGTCGTTTGTGTATCCTCTGGCTTCGACGAGAAGACCCATGGCCATTTGTATTGCATGTCTAGTTCTCCACACCAGGAATCCGCTGTCTTGTATTAGAGTCCTTTGTTTTAACAGGGGTATGGAAAGAAGCCAATGTTGTGGAAAACGTTCTATTTGACAATTTGTCTTCCTGCATCTCTATTTCATCATATTTCACATGGCTTTTTTTCTCGTCTGAACTGTGCTGCACTTCTATAGATTTTGAAGACTCGTGTTGAAGAAAATTCAAAGCAAGCTGACTTTCTTAGTGAATTAAGTGCCACTTTTCTCCATTGTAAAGGTCCTAATAAACTCTTTTAAATTCTTCAACTATATTTGACCTTGCTCTGTATACATATACCATTTTCCTATACACAGCACAGACATGCTATAGCTACTAACATTGCTATGTGACTTCGTTATATGTGGTCTCATTGATCTGCTCTATATCAGGTAAATGTATGTGTGTGGCACTGTGTCATGGTGGGTACACTTTCACATATCTGCCTCCAACCAGCGCTTGGGGATTTTAACTATACAGCATTACTTACGTGTTTCGTTGTTGTTTTAACTTGATATATTAAAATTTTATTATTTTTTGTGTTTTGGTGTGACCTAGTAGTTTACCCTATTTGGAGGGTCAGATAAGTCTGTATTATGGCCATTTAGCCACCACTATTGTGGCCTACCGAGAGTGCAGCGATCAGGGGCTCTGGTGGCCCTCTATGGTCACCATTCTGTGTACCTGTAAATTCTTCAAATATTAATTTTGGGTTGGCCGTGGTAGATCCTGATTTAGAGCGTATCGTCTGAATATTAAAATTTGGTTGTCTATTCCTCAATTTAATTGCCAGCATGGTATCTGGCCTGTTCGCGTTCTCATAATACTTCCTCTTTGACCAACTCAAGGAGTTATCCGCCGGAAAGGTTAAAAGTAAATTCAACCCAATCTTTATATCTTTTAGAGTCTGCGGGTTAGTATTTTGCTTATGACTATCTGAAAGAGACTTTAGTTTAGCTTGAAGTTGATTTATTGTAGCGTTTCTTTCTCTCTTGCGTCTAGCCGCTATGCTAATTAGGGTGCCTCTCATTGTTGCCTTGTGTGCTTCCCAGAGGGTGGAGTGGGAGTTTACACTACCGTTGTTTACCTTAAAAAATTGGTCAATCTCTTCCCAAATAGATTGATGGATTCCTGGGCTTTTCAGTATTGACTCATTAAGTTGCCAATTTGCTCCCGGTCTGCCTAGGTGAATTTGATCACACCTTAGCTCAATCGGTGCATGGTCTAACCATGAAATATCATGCATCCCTGCCCCAGAGACCTTTAGGACCAGTCTACTAGAGATAAAGAAGTAATCGATTCTGCTATACGTGTTGTGGGGATGTGAAAAGAAAGTGCAATCTCTTTCAACCGGATGGAGTTCTCTCCATATACTGTATCAATGAGTTGATTTAGTGGCATACCCGTGGTTAGTGCATTCCTTGCACCTTTATTATTGGGTTTATGCTTACCTGATAAATCTAGTTTTGGGTCGATCGCCATGTTGAAGTCCCCTGCTACTATTCTATTACCTTTTGCCACCTTATTCAGAGTCTGAAAGAAATTGGTGAAAAACACCGGGTTTTGCTCGCATGGGGCATATATATGGTGGATAATGTCAGGGGTTGTCCCTGCACCGAGCCCACTAGAATCAAGAACCTCCCTTCTCTGTCTTTCTTAACTGTCTACTATAAATGGAACGTTATTATGGACCAATATTGCAACACCTCTCTTTTTCACAGTGGCTGATACTAAGAAGAATTGCCTAAAATGTTTATCCATAAATTTTGGTGCACTATTTTTGCTGAAGTGAGTCTCTTGGATCATTACTATGTTGGCCTGTTTCTTTCTGTAGTCAGCTAGTGCCACTCTGTGTTTATTAGGGCTGTTCAATCCTTTGGCGTTGTGTGAGATTATATTGCCTGCCATTTTACTTTAACTTGTCTTTTATTTTCAAAAACGCCATATGACTGCAACCCATGCCTTGACTGCATCATATGAGAGGGGCAGGTTTCTCTGTCAATACCCTCAGCTATGTGGTCTTTCAGGCCCCCGACAGAGGATAGACCAGACACTCGGGTTGGGAACGAGGAGTAGAAGGGAGGGGCGGGGGAACAAAAAACCCAGAAGGGGCCAGAGTTGGAGGTACCCAATCTCTGACCTTTTACCCGAGGGGTAGGTCTGACTACCAGCACCGCTACAATCGGTACCCAGAGCTCTGGGGGATCCCGGAATTCAGACTCTCCTGGGACTTTTTCGTGTACATGATCACCAGCCATGTGAACACGGTGAGAAGCACAGGCGAACAGCCAAAGTGGTCCCACATCTGGCATTTTTTATAATCTTAACATTATATCTTAAACATTATCATAAAGCGGCATATTACAACAACCTTTTTTTTTTAAAAAGTACAAAAGCAAAAACTTATTTGGGTTATAACGTTAACTGCCTAACAGATAACGTGTATATCTATCTCAACAGATATATACAGACCCAAACTATCACATATCCTAAAAGATAAACAAATCAGACCTCACAAGATCGTAACCTAACCCTCAACTTTAACTCTCTTCAGGGCTGTGTGGGTTCAGTCCGGATGGGTTGGGCTGGGTGAAAGGAGGCACCCAGGACCCATGAAACCACCCACCACAGCTCTCTCCCAGCTACCTCTGTTTTGATGCGATCCTTATCCCTCCCCATCGTTCTCATCAATCCACTATATTTGTGTCTACCTATCTCTATATCCTCATTATTCCTTTGTACGAGGACCAATGTAGCTGTGGTGGATCCCCCATGGGCCCCGCACCTTATATGGGGGAACTGGTGGTCTAGGCCCCCCCTCGGTTGCCCTCGCCAGCCCGGTCTCCGCATCTGATGTCCAAGTGGCTCCTCTATGCGACCGGATGGTTGTGTGTCTTCAGCCACCTTTCCTTCCGCATCAACTAGGTAGATGAAAGAGTTAATACCCAGTATTCCCCCTAATTCCCCTTAAATCCACACCCCCCCCTCTTCCCCCTCTCATCTCAACAGTCACCCCTTCAGCTCCTGCTACTCCGTAGTATATTTTGACACTAGGTAGATCCTTATTTTATCCTCCACCCACCCTCCTGACCCATTCCAGCCATGAAGTTCCGATTCGGCCCCATATTCCGTCCTGCGTGTGGACCCTGGGATCCCGGTTGTGTATATATTTGTGAGAGTCATGCCCAGCGCTTCCAGATTCTATGATCCCTCTATTAGCCCCTGTGTCTCCCTGTGCATCTGGATGTGGGGCTGGCCTCTGCGGCTATCGCAGTTTGTAGATTCAGGTGTCTTTATTGTGTGAGTGCCAGTTCACTGTGAGCTGTGTGTGTGTGTGCTGTGGACCAGGACTGTAATTGGGCTAGTGTCTCTCCTTCCCATTTCCGGTGCCTTTAATGTCCTCTTTCTTTTGTTCCTTCCGTCTCGGGGTTCCGTTGAGGGTGGTCGGATCCATTCGATAGAGAGCCCAGATGAATTCCTGCGTACTTTGCCTGCTGGGTGTCACATCAAGTCCATCTTCTCTTCAGTATGGGGTAAGATGGCCGACCACACTTTTCCTCAAAAACCACTAGAGGGGGTAACAGTCGGCCACAGGGAAAGCCTGTTAACTGTTATAACTTAAACAACAGGTCTGGCTCCTTTAAGAGCTAAATTAGACTTAATTGGTATCAATTAAGCTGATTTTCTCTTCTTTCCCTCCCTGCAGCTCCCACTTGCTTCCAGGCAGCCGTCCGGCGCGAGGTGAGGGGACTCGGGGGAATCCATTACAGGCCCAATTTCTTTAAAAACGCACTACCTTCCTCTGCATGTCTTAAGGTAAAGGCAGCTCCGTTCTTCAAGACCAGGAGGCCAAAGGAGAACAGTCACCTGTATCAGATGTCCTTATCCCTTAGGACTTTGGTAACCGCAAGCAGGCTTCTTCATCTAGCAAGCGTGGAGGGGGGGAGATCTTGAAAAACGTGTATTTTAATGCCATCAAATTCCACGTTTCTGGTGGCTCTCGCAATTTGAAACACAGCGTCCTTTATTTTGTAGAATGAAACCGCATGATGATATCCCTGGGGGGGTCCCCGTCCCCAGGTTGCGGTTTGGAGCGGAGGGTCCTGTTGCACCTATCAAGATGAAGGTCCGTCTTGTCCGAGAGCATGTGTTCCAGCCATTTTGTTGTAAACTCCTCGGGATAAGTGACAGATTCCGGGACTGCTCTTATCCGAATGTTGTTCCTCCTGTCCCGGTTCTCTGAATCCTCTTGCTTATCTCTCAGCTCCGTTATCTTCGCCTGCAGGTAAGCCGTGGTTTTCGTGTTTTTATTTAGGGTTTTAATTGTATCCTCCATTTTTGTCTCCAGGGCATCTGTTCTGTCCCCCAGACTGTCCAAGTGTTTTCCTAACTCCCACAGTTCTTTTTGGAAGAAAGTCTTAATTTCCCTGCATAATTATTTAAGGTCACTTCTTGTGACTAAGTCCTTATCTCTGGATAAATTACTTTTTTTCTGAGCGCTCACTCTCTGAGTTCTGGGACCCCGACCTTCCCGCCTTTACCATCTCTGATCTATTAAAATAATCACCCCTTTTGGCCTTGGCCCTTGTTGACATCTCGGGGTGTTCCGACACTTGAGTTTGCCTCAACAGTTGAAATTGCGATAGTATTTGGCCGGCTATGATTAATATTATCTTCAGGCATCCATTCACCTTGCCGTCGCGCATGTGCCTTTTGTTGAGGTTTTTGAGGAAATTCGTGCTCGAATGATACTGTTCTATCCATCTGAGTTGGAGAAACCATCCACCAACATGATGGTCGTTTGTGTATCCTCTGGCTTCGACGAGAAGACCCATGGCCATTTGTATTGCATGTCTGGTTCTCCACACCAGGAATCCGCTGTCTTGTATTAGAGTCCATTGTTTTAACAGGGGTATGGAAAGAAGCCAATGTTGTGGAAAACGTTCTATTTGACAATTTGTCTTCCTGCATCTCTATTTCATCATATTTCACATGGCTTTTTTTCTCGTCTGAACTGTGCTGCACTTCTATAGATTTTGAAGACTCGTGTTGAAGAAAATTCAGAGCCAGCTGACTTTCTTAGTGAATTAAGTGCCACTTTTCTCCATTGTAAAGGTCCTAATAAACTCTTTTAAATTCTTCAACTATATTTGACCTTGCTCTGTATACATATACCATTTTCCTATACACAGCACAGACATGCTATAGCTACTAACATTGCTATGTGACTTCGTTATATGTGGTCTCATTGATCTGCTGTATATCAGGTAAATGTATGTGTGTGGCACTGTGTCATGGTGGGTACACTTTCACATATCTGCCTCCAACCAGCGCTTGGGGATTTTAACTATACAGCATTACTTACGTGTTTCGTTGTTGTTTTAACTTGATATATTAAAATTTTATTCTTTTTATTGTTTTGGTGTGACCTAGTAGTTTACCCTATTTGGAGGGTCAGATAAGTCTGTATTATGGCCATTTGGCCACCACTATTGTGGCCTACCGAGAGTGCAGCTATCAGGGGCTCTGGTGGCCCTCTATGGTCACCATTCTGTGTTCCTGTAAATTCTTCAAATATTAATTTTGAGTTGGCCGTGGTAGATCCTGATTTAGAGCGTACCGCCTGAATATTAAAATTTGGTTGTCTATTCCTCAATTTAATTGCCAGCATGGTATCTGGCCTGTTCGCTTTCTTATAATACTTCCTCTTTGACCAACTCAAGGAATTACCCGCCGGATAGGTTAAAAGTAAATTCAACTCAATCTTTATATCTTTTAGAGTCTGCGGGTTAGTATTTTGCTTATAACTATCTGAGAGAGACTTTAGTTTAGCTTGAAGTTGATTTATTGTTGCGTTTCTTTCTCTCTTGCGTCTAGCCGCTATGCTAATTAGGGTGCCTCTCATTGTTGCCTTGTGTGCTTCCCAGAGGGTGGAGTGGGAGTTTACACTACCGTTGTTTACCTTAAAAAATTGGTCAATCTCTTCCCAAATAGATTGATGGATTCCTGGGCTTTTCAGTATTGACTCATTAAGTTGCCAATTTGCTCCCGGTCTGCCTAGGTGAATTTGATCACACCTTAGCTCAATCGGTGCATGGTCTAACCATGAAATATCATGCATCCCTGCCCCAGAGACCTTTAGGACCAGTCTACTAGAGATAAAGAAGTAATCGATTCTGCTATACGTGTTGTGGGGATGTGAAAAGAAAGTGCAATCTCTTTCAACCGGATGGAGTTCTCTCCATATACTGTATCAATGAGTTGATTTAGTGGCATACCCGTGGTTAGTGCATTCCTTGCACCTTTATTATTGGGTTTATGCTTACCTGATAAATCTAGTTTTGGGTCGATCGCCATGTTGAAGTCCCCTGCTACTATTATATTACCTTTTGCCACCTTATTCAGAGTCTGAAAGAAATTGGTGAAAAACACCGGGTTTTGCTCGCATGGGGCATATATATGGTGGATAATGTCAGGGGTTGTCCCTGCACCGAGCCCACTAGAATCAAGAACCTCCCTTCTCTGTCTTTCTTAACTGTCTACTATAAATGGAACGTTATTGTGGACCAATATTGCAACACCTCTCTTTTTCACAGTGGCTGATACTAAGAAGAATTGCCTAAAATGTTTATCCATAAATTTTGGTGCACTATTTTTGCTGAAGTGAGTCTCTTGGATCATTACTATGTTGGCCTGTTTCTTTCTGTAGTCAGCTAGTGCCACTCTGTGTTTATTAGGGCTGTTCAATCCTTTGGCGTTGTGTTAGATTATATTGCCTGCCATTTTACTTTAACTTGTCTTTTATTTTCAAAAACGCCGTATGACTGCAACCCATGCCTTGACTGCATCATATGAGAGGGGCAGGTTTCTCTGTCAATACCCTCAGCTATGTGGTCTTTCAGGCCCCCGACAGAGGATAGACCAGACACTAGGGTTGGGAACGAGGAGAAGAAGGGAGGGGTGGGGGAACAAAAAACCCAGAAGGGGCCAGAGTTGGAGGTACCCAATCTCTGACCTTTTACCCGAGGGGTAGGTCTGACTACCAGCACCGCTACAATCGGTACCCAGAGCTCTGGGGGATCCCGAAATTCAGACTCTCCTGGGACTTTTTCGTGTACATGATCACCAGCCATGTGAACACGGTGAGAAGCACAGGCGAACAGCCAAAGTGGTCCCACATCTGGCATTTTTTATAATCTTAACATTATATCTTAAACATTATCATAAAGCGGCATATTACAACAACCTTTTTTTTTTTTTTTTTTAAAGAGTACAAAAGCAAAAACTTATTTGGGTTATAACGTTAACTGCCTAACAGATAACGTGTATATCTATCTCAACAGATATATACAGACCCAAACTATCACATATCCTAAAAGATAAACAAATCAGACCTCACAAGATCGTAACCTAACCCTCAACTTTAACTCTTTTCAGGGCTGTGTGGGTTCAGTCCGGATGGGTTGGGCTGGGTGAAAGGAGGCACCCAGGACCCATGAAACCACCCACCACAGCTCTCTCCCAGCTCCCTCTGTTTTGATGCGATCCTTATCCCTCCCCATCGTTCTCATCAATCCACTATATTTGTGTCTACCTATCTCTATATCCTCATTATTCCTTTGTACGAGGACCAATGTAGCTGTGGTGGATCCCCCATGGGCCACGCACCTTATATGGGGGAACTGGTGGTCTAGGCCCCCCCTCGGTTGCCCTCGCCAGCCCGGTCTCCGCATCTGATGTCCAAGTGACTCCTCTATGCGACCGGATGGTTGTGTGTCTTCAGCCACCTTTCCTTCCGCATCAACTAGGTAGATGAAAGAGTTAATACCCAGTATTCCCCCTAATTCACCTTAAATCCACACCCCCCCCTCTTCCCCCTCTCATCTCAACAGTCACCCCTTCAGCTCCTGCTACTCCGTAGTATATTTTGACACTAGGTAGATCCTTATTTTATCCTCCACCCACCCCCCTGACCCATTCCAGCCATGAAGTTCCGATTCAGCCCCATATTCCGTCCTGCGTGTGGACCCTGGGATCCCGGTTGTGTATATATTTGTGAGAGTCATGCCCAGCGCTTCCAGATTCTATGATCCCTCTATTAGCCCCTCTGTCTCCCTGTGCATCTGGATGTGGGGCTGGCCTCTGCGGCTATCGCAGTTTGTAGATTCAGGTGTCTTTATTGTGTGAGTGCCAGTTCACTGTGAGCTGTGTGTGTGTGTGCTGTGGACCAGGACTGTAATTGGGCTAGTGTCTCTCCTTCCCATTTCCGGTGCCTTTAATGTCCTCTTTCTTTTGTTCCTTCCGTCTCGGGGTTCCGTTGAGGGTGGTCGGATCCATTCGATAGAGAGCCCAGATGAATTCCTGCGTACTTTGCCTGCTGGGTGTCACATCAAGTCCATCTTCTCTTCAGTATGGGGTAAGATGGCCGACCACACTTTTCCTCAAAAACCACTAGAGGGGGTAACAGTCGGCCACAGGGAAAGCCTGTTAACTGTTATAACTTAAACAACAGGTCTGGCTCCTTTAAGAGCTAAATTAGACTTAATTGGTATCAATTAAGCTGATTTTCTCTTCTTTCCCTCCCTGCAGCTCCCACTTGCTTCCAGGCAGCCGTCCGGCGCGAGGTGAGGGGACTCGGGGGAATCCATTACAGGCCCAATTTCTTTAAAAACGCACTACCTTCCTCTGCATGTCTTAAGGTAAAGGCAGCTCCGTTCTTCAAGACCAGGAGGCCAAAGGAGAACAGTCACCTGTATCAGATGTCCTTATCCCTTAGGACTTTGGTAACCGCAAGCAGGCTTCTTCATCTAGCAAGCGTGGAGGGGGGGAGATCTTGAAAAACGTGTATTTTAATGCCATCAAATTCCACGTTTCTGGTGGCTCTCGCAATTTGAAACACAGCGTCCTTTATTTTGTAGAATGAAACCGCATGATGATATCCCTGGGGGGGTCCCCGTCCCCAGGTTGCGGTTTGGAGCGGAGGGTCCTGTTGCACCTATCAAGATGGAGGTCCGTCTTGTCCGAGAGCATGTGTTCCAGCCATTTTGTTGTAAACTCCTCGGGATAAGTGACAGATTCCGGGACTGCTCTTATCCGAATGTTGTTCCTCCTGTCCCGGTTCTCTGAATCCTCTTGCTTATCTCTCAGCTCCGTTATCTTCGCCTGCAGGTAAGCCGTGGTTTTCGTGTTTTTATTTAGGGTTTTAATTGTATCCTCCATTTTTGTCTCCAGGGCATCTGTTCTGTCCCCCAGACTGTCCAAGTCTTTTCCTAACTCCCACAGTTCTTTTTGGAAGAAAGTCTTAATTTCCCTGCATAATTATTTAAGGTCACTTCTTGTGACTAAGTCCTTATCTCTGGATAAATTACTTTTTTTCTGAGCGCTCACTCTCTGAGTTCTGGGACCCCGACCTTCCCGCCTTTACCATCTCTGATCTATTAAAATAATCACCCCTTTTGGCCTTGGCCCTTGTTGACATCTCGGCGTGTTCCGACAATTGAGTTTGCCTCAACAGTTGAAATTGCGATAGTATTTGGCTGGCTATGATTAATATTATCTTCAGGCATCCATTCACCTTGCCGTCGCGCATGTGCCTTTTGTTGAGGTTTGTGAGGAAATTCGTGCTCGAATGATACTGTTCTATCCATCTGAGTTGGAGAAACCATCCACCAACATGATGGTCGTTTGTGTATCCTCTGGCTTCGACGAGAAGACCCATGGCCATTTGTATTGCATGTCTGGTTCTCCACACCAGGAATCCGCTGTCTTGTATTAGAGTCTTTTGTTTTAACAGGGGTATGGAAAGAAGCCAATGTTGTGGAAAACGTTCTATTTGACAATTTGTCTTCCTGCATCTCTATTTCATCATATTTCACATGGCTTTTTTTCTCGTCTGAACTGTGCTGCACTTCTATAGATTTTGAAGACTCGTGTTGAAGAAAATTCAAAGCCAGCTGACTTTCTTAGTAAATTAAGTGCCACTTTTCTCCATTGTAAAGGTCCTAATAAACTCTTTTAAATTCTTCAACTACATATATTTGACCTTGCTCTGTATACATATACCATTTTCCTATACACAGCACAGACATGCTATAGCTACTAACATTGCTATGTGACTTCGTTATATGTGGTCTCATTGATCTGCTCTATATCAGGTAAATGTATGTGTGTGGCACTGTGTCATGATGGGTACACTTTCACATATCTGCCTCCAACCAGCGCTTGGGGATTTTAACTATACAGCATTACTTACGTGTTTCGTTGTTGTTTTAACTTGATATATTAAAATTTTATTATTTTTATTGTTTTGGTGTGACCTAGTAGTTTACCCTATTTGGAGGGTCAGATAAGTCTGTATTATGGCCATTTAGCCACCACTATTGTGGCCTACCGAGAGTGCAGCTATCAGGGGCTCTGGTGGCCCTCTATGGTCACCATTCTGTGTTCCTGTAAATTCTTCAAATATTAATTTTGGGTTGGCCGTGGTAGATCCTGATTTAGAGCGTATCGCCTGAATATTAAAATTTGGTTGTCTATTCCTCAATTTAATTGCCAGCATGGTATCTGGCCTGTTCGCTTTCTCATAATACTTCCTCTTTGACCAACTCAAGGAATTATCCGCCGGAAAGGTTAAAAGTAAATTCAACTCAATCTTTATATCTTTTAGAGTCTGCGGGTTAGTATTTTGCTTATGACTATCTGAGAGAGACTTTAGTTTAGCTTGAAGTTGATTTATTGTAGCGTTTCTTTCTCTCTTGCGTCTAGCCGCTATGCTAATTAGGGTGCCTCTCATTGTTGCCTTGTGTGCTTCCCAGAGGGTGGAGTGGGAGTTTACACTACCGTTGTTTACCTTAAAAAATTGGTCAATCTCTTCCCAAATAGATTGATGGGATTCCTGGGCTTTTCAGTATTGACTCATTAAGTTGCCAATTTGCTCCCGGTCTGCCTAGGTGAATTTGATCACACCTTAGCTCAATCGGTGCATGGTCTAACCATGAAATATCATGCATCCCTGCCCCAGAGACCTTCAGGACCAGTCTACTAGAGATAAAGAAGTAATCGATTCTGCTATATGTGTTGTGGGGATGTGAAAAGAAAGTGCAATCTCTTTCAACCGGATGGAGTTCTCTCCATATACTGTATCAATGAGTTGATTTAGTGGCATACCCGTGGTTAGTGCATTCCTTGCACCTTTATTATTGGGTTTATGCTTACCTGATAAATCTAGTTTTGGGTCGATCGCCATGTTGAAGTCCCCTGCTACTATTATATTACCTTTTGCCACGTTATTCAGAGTCTGAAAGAAATTGGTGAAAAACACCGGGTTTTGCTCGCATGGGGCATATATATGGTGGATAATGTCAGGGGTTGTCCCTGCACCGAGCCCACTAGAATCAAGAACCTCCCTTCTCTGTCTTTCTTAACTGTCTAATATAAATGGAACGTTATTATGGACCAATATTGCAACACCTCTCTTTTTCACAGTGGCTGATACTAAGAAGAATTGCCTAAAATGTTTATCCATAAATTTTGGTGCACTATTTTTGCTGAAGTGAGTCTCTTGGATCATTACTATGTTGGCCTGTTTCTTTCTGTAGTCAGCTAGTGCCACTCTGTGTTTATTAGGGCTGTTCAATCCTTTGGCGTTGTGTGAGATTATATTGCCTGCCATTTTACTTTAACTTGTCTTTTATTTTCAAAAACGCCGTATGATTGCAACCCATGCCTTGACTGCATCATATGAGAGGGGCAGGTTTCTCTGTCAATACCCTCAGCTATGTGGTCTTTCAGGCCCCCGACAGAGGATAGACCAGACACTAGGGTTGGGAACGAGGAGTAGAAGGGAGGGGTGGGGGAACAAAAAACCCAGAAGGGGCCAGAGTTGGAGGTACCCAATCTCTGACCTTTTACCCGAGGGGTAGGTCTGACTACCAGCACCGCTACAATCGGTACCCAGAGCTCTGGGGGATCCCGGAAATCAGACTCTCCTGGGACTTTTTCGTGTACATGATCACCAGCAATGTGACACGGTGAGAAGCACAGGCGAACAGCCAAAGTGGTCCCACATCTGGCATTTTTTATAATCTTAACATTATATCTTAAACATTATCATAAAGCGGCATATTACAACAACCTTTTTTTTTTTTAAAGAGTACAAAAGCAAAAACTTATTTGGGTTATAACGTTAACTGCCTAACAGATAACGTGTATATCTATCTCAACAGATATATACAGACCCAAACTATCACATATCCTTAAAGATAAACAAATCAGACCTCACAAGATCGTAACCTAACCCTCAACTTTAAATCTCTTCAGGGCTGTGTGGGTTCAGTCCGGATGGGTTGGGCTGGGTGAAAGGAGGCACCCAGGACCCATGAAACCACCCACCACAGCTCTCTCCCAGCTCCCTCTGTTTTGATGTGATCCTTATCCCTCCCCATCGTTCTCATCAATCCACTATATTTGTGTCTACCTATCTCTATATCCTCATTATTCCTTTGTACGAGGACCAATGTAGCTGTGGTGGATCCCCCATGGGCCCCGCACCTTATATGGGGGAACTGGTGGTCTAGGCCCCCCCTCAGTTGCCCTCGCCAGCCCGGTCTCCACATCTGATGTCCAAGTGGCTCCTCTATGCGACCGGATGGTTGTGTGTCTTCAGCCACCTTTCCTTCCGCATCAACTAGGGAGATGAAAGAGTTAATACCCAGTATTCCCCCTAATTCCCCTTAAATCCACACCCCCCCTCTTCCCCTCTCATCTCAACAGTCACCCCTTCAGCTCCTGCTACTCCGTAGTATATTTTGACACTAGGTAGATCCTTATTTTATCCTCCACCCACCCTCCTGACCCATTCCAGCCATGAAGTTCCGATTCGGCCCCATATTCCGTCCTGCGTGTGGACCCTGGGATCCTGGTTGTGTATATCTTTGTGAGAGTCATGCCCAGCGCTTCCAGATTCTATGATCCCTCTATTAGCCCCTGTGTCTCCCTGTGCATCTGGATGTGGGGCTGGCCTCTGCGGCTATCGCAGTTTGTAGATTCAGGTGTCTTTATTGTGTGAGTGCCAGTTCACTGTGAGCTGTGTGTGTGTGTGCTGTGGACCAGGACTGTAATTGGGCTAGTGTCTCTCCTTCCCATTTCCGGTGCCTTTAATGTCCTCTTTCTTTTGTTCCTTCCGTCTCGGGGTTCCGTTGAGGGTGGTCGGATCCATTCGATAGAGAGCCCAGATGAATTCCTGCGTACTTTGCCTGCTGGGTGTCACATCAAGTCCATCTTCTCTTCAGTATGGGGTAAGATGGCCGACCACACTTTTCCTCAAAAACCACTAGAGGGGGTAACAGTCGGCCACAGGGAAAGCCTGTTAACTGTTATAACTTAAACAACAGGTCTGGCTCCTTTAAGAGCTAAATTAGACTTAATTGGTATCAATTAAGCTGATTTTCTCTTCTTTCCCTCCCTGCAGCTCCCACTTGCTTCCAGGCAGCCGTCCGGCGCGAGGTGAGGGGACTCGGGGGAATCCATTACAGGCCCAATTTCTTTAAAAACGCACTACCTTCCTCTGCATGTCTTAAGGTAAAGGCAGCTCCGTTCTTCAAGACCAGGAGGCCAAAGGAGAACAGTCACCTGTATCAGATGTCCTTATCCCTTAGGACTTTGGTAACCGCAAGCAGGCTTCTTCATCTAGCAAGCGTGGAGGGGGGGAGATCTTGAAAAACGTGTATTTTAATGCCATCAAATTCCACGTTTCTGGTGGCTCTCGCAATTTGAAACACAGCGTCCTTTATTTTGTAGAATGAAACCGCATGATGATATCCCTGGGGGGGTCCCCGTCCCCAGGTTGCGGTTTGGAGCGGAGGGTCCTGTTGCACCTATCAAGATGGAGGTCCGTCTTGTCCGAGAGCATGTGTTCCAGCCATTTTGTTGTAAACTCCTCGGGATAAGTGACAGATTCCGGGACTGCTCTTATCCGAATGTTGTTCCTCCTGTCCCGGTTCTCTGAATCCTCTTGCTTATCTCTCAGCTCCGTTATCTTCGCCTGCAGGTAAGCCGTGGTTTTCGTGTTTTTATTTAGGGTTTTAATTGTATCCTCCATTTTTGTCTCCAGGGCATCTGTTCTGTCCCCCAGACTGTCCAAGTCTTTTCCTAACTCCCACAGTTCTTTTTGGAAGAAAGTCTTAATTTCCCTGCATAATTATTTAAGGTCACTTCTTGTGACTAAGTCCTTATCTCTGGATAAATTACTTTTTTTCTGAGCGCTCACTCTCTGAGTTCTGGGACCCCGACCTTCCCGCCTTTACCATCTCTGATCTATTAAAATAATCACCCCTTTTGGCCTTGGCCCTTGTTGACATCTCGGGGTGTTCCGACACTTGAGTTTGCCTCAACAGTTGAAATTGCGATAGTATTTGGCCGGCTATGATTAATATTATCTTCAGGCATCCATTCACCTTGCCGTCGTGCATGTGCCTTTTGTTGAGGTTTTTGAGGAAATTTGTGCTCGAATGATACTGTTCTATCCATCTGAGTTGGAGAAACCATCCACCAAACATGATGGTCGTTTGTGTATCCTCTGGCTTCGACGAGAAGACCCATGGCCATTTGTATTGCATGTCTGGTTCTCCACACCAGGAATCCGCTGTCTTGTATTAGAGTCCTTTGTTTTAACAGGGGTATGGAAAGAAGCCAATGTTGTGGAAAACGTTCTATTTGACAATTTGTCTTCCTGCATCTCTATTTCATCATATTTCACATGGCTTTTTTTCTCGTCTGAACTGTGCTGCACTTCTATAGATTTTGAAGACTCGTGTTGAAGAAAATTCAAAGCCAGCTGACTTTCTTAGTGAATTAAGTGCCACTTTTCTCCATTGTAAAGGTCCTAATAAACTCTTTTAAATTCTTCAACTATATTTGACCTTGCTCTGTATACATATACCATTTTCCTATACACAGCACAGACATGCTATAGCTACTAACATTGCTATGTGACTTCGTTATATGTGGTCTCATTGATCTGCTCTATATCAGGTAAATGTATGTGTGTGGCACTGTGTCATGGTGGGTACACTTTCACATATCTGCCTCCAACCAGCGCTTGGGGATTTTAACTATACAGCATTACTTACGTGTTTCGTTGTTGTTTTAACTTGATATATTAAAATTTTATTATTTTTTGTGTTTTGGTGTGACCTAGTAGTTTACCCTATTTGGAGGGTCAGATAAGTCTGTATTATGGCCATTTAGCCACCACTATTGTGGCCTACCGAGAGTGCAGCGATCAGGGGCTCTGGTGGCCCTCTATGGTCACCATTCTGTGTTCCTGTAAATTCTTCAAATATTAATTTTGGGTTGGCCGTGGTAGATCCTGATTTAGAGCGTATCGTCTGAATATTAAAATTTGGTTGTCTATTCCTCAATTTAATTGCCAGCATGGTATCTGGCCTGTTCGCGTTCTCATAATACTTCCTCTTTGACCAACTCAAGGAATTACCTGCCGGAAAGGTTAAAAGTAAATTCAACCCAATCTTTATATCTTTTAGAGTCTGCGGGTTAGTATTTTGCTTATGACTATCTGAAAGAGACTTTAGTTTAGCTTGAAGTTGATTTATTGTAGCGTTTCTTTCTCTCTTGCGTCTAGCCGCTATGCTAATTAGGGTGCCTCTCATTGTTGCCTTGTGTGCTTCCCAGAGGGTGGAGTGGGAGTTTACACTACCGTTGTTTACCTTAAAAAATTGGTCAATCTCTTCCCAAATAGATTGATGGATTCCTGGGCTTTTCAGTATTGACTCATTAAGTTGCCAATTTGCTCCCGGTCTGCCTAGGTGAATTTGATCACACCTTAGCTCAATCGGTGCATGGTCTAACCATGAAATATCATGCATCCCTGCCCCAGAGACCTTTAGGACCAGTCTACTAGAGATAAAGAAGTAATCGATTCTGCTATACGTGTTGTGGGGATGTGAAAAGAAAGTGCAATCTCTTTCAACCGGATGGAGTTCTCTCCATATACTGTATCAATGAGTTGATTTAGTGGCATACCCGTGGTTAGTGCATTCCTTGCACCTTTATTATTGGGTTTATGCTTACCTGATAAATCTAGTTTTGGGTCGATCGCCATGTTGAAGTCCCCTGCTACTATTCTATTACCTTTTGCCACCTTATTCAGAGTCTGAAAGAAATTGGTGAAAAACACCGGGTTTTGCTCGCATGGGGCATATATATGGTGGATAATGTCAGGGGTTGTCCCTGCACCGAGCCCACTAGAATCAAGAACCTCCCTTCTCTGTCTTTCTTAACTGTCTACTATAAATGGAACGTTATTATGGACCAATATTGCAACACCTCTCTTTTTCACAGTGGCTGATACTAAGAAGAATTGCCTAAAATGTTTATCCATAAATTTTGGTGCACTATTTTTGCTGAAGTGAGTCTCTTGGATCATTACTATGTTGGCCTGTTTCTTTCTGTAGTCAGCTAGTGCCACTCTGTGTTTATTAGGGCTGTTCAATCCTTTGGCGTTGTGTGAGATTATATTGCCTGCCATTTTACTTTAACTTGTCTTTTATTTTCAAAAACGCCATATGACTGCAACCCATGCCTTGACTGCATCATATGAGAGGGGCAGGTTTCTCTGTCAATACCCTCAGCTATGTGGTCTTTCAGGCCCCCGACAGAGGATAGACCAGACACTCGGGTTGGGAACGAGGAGTAGAAGGGAGGGGCGGGGGAACAAAAAAAGGGGCCAGAGTTGGAGGTACCCAATCTCTGACCTTTTACCCGAGGGGTAGGTCTGACTACCAGCACCGCTACAATCGGTACCCAGAGCTCTGGGGGATCCCGGAATTCAGACTCTCCTGGGACTTTTTCGTGTACATGATCACCAGCCATGTGAACACGGTGAGAAGCACAGGCGAACAGCCAAAGTGGTCCCACATCTGGCATTTTTTATAATCTTAACATTATATCTTAAACATTATCATAAAGCGGCATATTACAACAACCTTTTTTTTTTTTTTTTTTTAAAGAGTACAAAAGCAAAAACTTATTTGGGTTATAACGTTAACTGCCTAACAGATAACGTGTATATCTATCTCAACAGATATATACAGACCCAAACTATCACATATCCTAAAAGATAAACAAATCAGACCTCACAAGATCGTAACCTAACCCTCAACTTTAACTCTCTTCAGGGCTGTGTGGGTTCAGTCCAGATGGGTTGAGCTGGGTGAAAGGTGGCACCCAGGACCCATGAAACCACCCACCACAGCTCTCTCCCAGCTCCCTCTGTTTTGATGCGATCCTTATCCCTCCCCATCGTTCTCATCAATCCACTATATTTTTGTCTACCTATCTCTATATCCTCATTATTCCTTTGTACGAGGACCAATGTAGCTGTGGTGGATCCCCCATGGGCCCCGCACCTTATGTGGGGGAACTGGTGGTCTAGGCCCCCCCTCGGTTGCCATCACCAGCCCGGTCTCCGCATCTGATGTCCAAGTGGCTCCTCTATGCGACCGGATGGTTGTGTGTCTTCAGCCACTTTTCCTTCCGCATCAACTAGGGAGATGAAAGAGTTAATACCCAGTATTCCCCCTAATTCCCCTTAAATCCACACCCCCCCTCTTCCCCTCTCATCTCAACAGTCACCCCTTCAGCTCCTGCTACTCCGTAGTATATTTTGACACTAGGTAGATCCTTATTTTATCCTCCACCCACCCTCCTGACCCATTCCAGCCATGAAGTTCCGATTCGGCCCCATATTCCGTCCTGCGTGTGGACCCTGGGATCCCGGTTGTGTATATATTTGTGAGAGTCATGCCCAGCGCTTCCAGATTCTATGATCCCTCTATTAGCCCCTGTGTCTCCCTGTGCATCTGGATGTGGGGCTGGCCTCTGCGGCTATCGCAGTTTGTAGATTCAGGTGTCTTTATTGTGTGAGTGCCAGTTCACTGTGAGCTGTGTGTGTGTGTGCTGTGGACCAGGACTGTAATTGGGCTAGTGTCTCTCCTTCCCATTTCCGGTGCCTTTAATGTCCTCTTTCTTTTGTTCCTTCCGTCTCGGGGTTCCGTTGAGGGTGGTCGGATCCATTCGATAGAGAGCCCAGATGAATTCCTGCGTACTTTGCCTGCTGGGTGTCACATCAAGTCCATCTTCTCTTCAGTATGGGGTAAGATGGCCGACCACACTTTTCCTCAAAAACCACTAGAGGGGGTAACAGTCGGCCACAGGGAAAGCCTGTTAACTGTTATAACTTAAACAACAGGTCTGGCTCCTTTAAGAGCTAAATTAGACTTAATTGGTATCAATTAAGCTGATTTTCTCTTATTTCCCTCCCTGCAGCTCCCACTTGCTTCCAGGCAGCCGTCCGGCGCGAGGTGAGGGGACTCGGGGGAATCCATTACAGGCCCAATTTCTTTAAAAACGCACTACCTTCCTCTGCATGTCTTAAGGTAAAGGCAGCTCCGTTCTTCAAGACCAGGAGGCCAAAGGAGAACAGTCACCTGTATCAGATGTCCTTATCCCTTAGGACTTTGGTAACCGCAAGCAGGCTTCTTCATCTAGCAAGCGTGGAGGGGGGGAGATCTTGAAAAACGTGTATTTTAATGCCATCAAATTCCACGTTTCTGGTGGCTCTCGCAATTTGAAACACAGCGTCCTTTATTTTGTAGAATGAAACCGCATGATGATATCCCTGGGGGGGTCCCCGTCCCCAGGTTGCGGTTTGGAGCGGAGGGTCCTGTTGCACCTATCAAGATGGAGGTCCGTCTTGTCCGAGAGCATGTGTTCCAGCCATTTTGTTGTAAACTCCTCGGGATAAGTGACAGATTCCGGGACTGCTCTTATCCGAATGTTGTTCCTCCTGTCCCGGTTCTCTGAATCCTCTTGCTTATCTCTCAGCTCCGTTATCTTCGCCTGCAGGTAAGCCGTGGTTTTCGTGTTTTTATTTAGGGTTTTAATTGTATCCTCCATTTTTGTCTCCAGGGCATCTGTTCTGTCCCCCAGACTGTCCAAGTCTTTTCCTAACTCCCACAGTTCTTTTTGGAAGAAAGTCTTAATTTCCCTGCATAATTATTTAAGGTCACTTCTTGTGACTAAGTCCTTATCTCTGGATAAATTACTTTTTTTCTGAGCGCTCACTCTCTGAGTTCTGGGACCCCGACCTTCCCGCCTTTACCATCTCTGATCTATTAAAATAATCACCCCTTTTGGCCTTGGCCCTTGTTGACATCGCGGGGTGTTCCGACACTTGAGTTTGCCTCAACAGTTGAAATTGCGATAGTATTTGGCCGGCTATGATTAATATTATCTTCAGGCATCCATTCACCTTGCCGTCGTGCATGTGCCTTTTGTTGAGGTTTTTGAGGAAATTTGTGCTCGAATGATACTGTTCTATCCATCTGAGTTGGAGAAACCATCCACCAAACATGATGGTCGTTTGTGTATCCTCTGGCTTCGACGAGAAGACCCATGGCCATTTGTATTGCATGTCTGGTTCTCCACACCAGGAATCCGCTGTCTTGTATTAGAGTCCTTTGTTTTAACAGGGGTATGGAAAGAAGCCAATGTTGTGGAAAACGTTCTATTTGACAATTTGTCTTCCTGCATCTCTATTTCATCATATTTCACATGGCTTTTTTTCTCGTCTGAACTGTGCTGCACTTCTATAGATTTTGAAGACTCGTGTTGAAGAAAATTCAAAGCCAGCTGACTTTCTTAGTGAATTAAGTGCCACTTTTCTCCATTGTAAAGGTCCTAATAAACTCTTTTAAATTCTTCAACTATATTTGACCTTGCTCTGTATACATATACCATTTTCCTATACACAGCACAGACATGCTATAGCTACTAACATTGCTATGTGACTTCGTTATATGTGGTCTCATTGATCTGCTCTATATCAGGTAAATGTATGTGTGTGGCACTGTGTCATGGTGGGTACACTTTCACATATCTGCCTCCAACCAGCGCTTGGGGATTTTAACTATACAGCATTACTTACGTGTTTCGTTGTTGTTTTAACTTGATATATTAAAATTTTATTATTTTTTGTGTTTTGGTGTGACCTAGTAGTTTACCCTATTTGGAGGGTCAGATAAGTCTGTATTATGGCCATTTAGCCACCACTATTGTGGCCTACCGAGAGTGCAGCGATCAGGGGCTCTGGTGGCCCTCTATGGTCACCATTCTGTGTTCCTGTAAATTCTTCAAATATTAATTTTGGGTTGGCCGTGGTAGATCCTGATTTAGAGCGTATCGTCTGAATATTAAAATTTGGTTGTCTATTCCTCAATTTAATTGCCAGCATGGTATCTGGCCTGTTCGCGTTCTCATAATACTTCCTCTTTGACCAACTCAAGGAATTATCCGCCGGAAAGGTTAAAAGTAAATTCAACCCAATCTTTATATCTTTTAGAGTCTGCGGGTTAGTATTTTGCTTATGACTATCTGAAAGAGACTTTAGTTTAGCTTGAAGTTGATTTATTGTAGCGTTTCTTTCTCTCTTGCGTCTAGCCGCTATGCTAATTAGGGTGCCTCTCATTGTTGCCTTGTGTGCTTCCCAGAGGGTGGAGTGGGAGTTTACACTACCGTTGTTTACCTTAAAAAATTGGTCAATCTCTTCCCAAATAGATTGATGGATTCCTGGGCTTTTCAGTATTGACTCATTAAGTTGCCAATTTGCTCCCGGTCTGCCTAGGTGAATTTGATCACACCTTAGCTCAATCGGTGCATGGTCTAACCATGAAATATCATGCATCCCTGCCCCAGAGACCTTTAGGACCAGTCTACTAGAGATAAAGAAGTAATCGATTCTGCTATACGTGTTGTGGGGATGTGAAAAGAAAGTGCAATCTCTTTCAACCGGATGGAGTTCTCTCCATATACTGTATCAATGAGTTGATTTAGTGGCATACCCGTGGTTAGTGCATTCCTTGCACCTTTATTATTGGGTTTATGCTTACCTGATAAATCTAGTTTTGGGTCGATCGCCATGTTGAAGTCCCCTGCTACTATTCTATTACCTTTTGCCACCTTATTCAGAGTCTGAAAGAAATTGGTGAAAAACACCGGGTTTTGCTCGCATGGGGCATATATATGGTGGATAATGTCAGGGGTTGTCCCTGCACCGAGCCCACTAGAATCAAGAACCTCCCTTCTCTGTCTTTCTTAACTGTCTACTATAAATGGAACGTTATTATGGACCAATATTGCAACACCTCTCTTTTTCACAGTGGCTGATACTAAGAAGAATTGCCTAAAATGTTTATCCATAAATTTTGGTGCACTATTTTTGCTGAAGTGAGTCTCTTGGATCATTACTATGTTGGCCTGTTTCTTTCTGTAGTCAGCTAGTGCCACTCTGTGTTTATTAGGGCTGTTCAATCCTTTGGCGTTGTGTGAGATTATATTGCCTGCCATTTTACTTTAACTTGTCTTTTATTTTCAAAAACGCCATATGACTGCAACCCATGCCTTGACTGCATCATATGAGAGGGGCAGGTTTCTCTGTCAATACCCTCAGCTATGTGGTCTTTCAGGCCCCCGACAGAGGATAGACCAGACACTCGGGTTGGGAACGAGGAGTAGAAGGGAGGGGCGGGGGAACAAAAAAAGGGGCCAGAGTTGGAGGTACCCAATCTCTGACCTTTTACCCGAGGGGTAGGTCTGACTACCAGCACCGCTACAATCGGTACCCAGAGCTCTGGGGGATCCCGGAATTCAGACTCTCCTGGGACTTTTTCGTGTACATGATCACCAGCCATGTGAACACGGTGAGAAGCACAGGCGAACAGCCAAAGTGGTCCCACATCTGGCATTTTTTATAATCTTAACATTATATCTTAAACATTATCATAAAGCGGCATATTACAACAACCTTTTTTTTTTTTTTTTTTTTTTAAAGAGTACAAAAGCAAAAACTTATTTGGGTTATAACGTTAACTGCCTAACAGATAACGTGTATATCTATCTCAACAGATATATACAGACCCAAACTATCACATATCCTAAAAGATAAACAAATCAGACCTCACAAGATCGTAACCTAACCCTCAACTTTAACTCTCTTCAGGGCTGTGTGGGTTCAGTCCAGATGGGTTGAGCTGGGTGAAAGGTGGCACCCAGGACCCATGAAACCACCCACCACAGCTCTCTCCCAGCTCCCTCTGTTTTGATGCGATCCTTATCCCTCCCCATCGTTCTCATCAATCCACTATATTTTTGTCTACCTATCTCTATATCCTCATTATTCCTTTGTACGAGGACCAATGTAGCTGTGGTGGATCCCCCATGGGCCCCGCACCTTATGTGGGGGAACTGGTGGTCTAGGCCCCCCCTCGGTTGCCATCACCAGCCCGGTCTCCGCATCTGATGTCCAAGTGGCTCCTCTATGCGACCGGATGGTTGTGTGTCTTCAGCCACCTTTCCTTCCGCATCAACTAGGGAGATGAAAGAGTTAATACCCAGTATTCCCCCTAATTCCCCTTAAATCCACACCCCCCCTCTTCCCCTCTCATCTCAACAGTCACCCCTTCAGCTCCTGCTACTCCGTAGTATATTTTGACACTAGGTAGATCCTTATTTTATCCTCCACCCACCCTCCTGACCCATTCCAGCCATGAAGTTCCGATTCGGCCCCATATTCCGTCCTGCGTGTGGACCCTGGGATCCCGGTTGTGTATATATTTGTGAGAGTCATGCCCAGCGCTTCCAGATTCTATGATCCCTCTATTAGCCCCTGTGTCTCCCTGTGCATCTGGATGTGGGGCTGGCCTCTGCGGCTATCGCAGTTTGTAGATTCAGGTGTCTTTATTGTGTGAGTGCCAGTTCACTGTGAGCTGTGTGTGTGTGTGCTGTGGACCAGGACTGTAATTGGGCTAGTGTCTCTCCTTCCCATTTCCGGTGCCTTTAATGTCCTCTTTCTTTTGTTCCTTCCGTCTCGGGGTTCCGTTGAGGGTGGTCGGATCCATTCGATAGAGAGCCCAGATGAATTCCTGCGTACTTTGCCTGCTGGGTGTCACATCAAGTCCATCTTCTCTTCAGTATGGGGTAAGATGGCCGACCACACTTTTCCTCAAAAACCACTAGAGGGGGTAACAGTCGGCCACAGGGAAAGCCTGTTAACTGTTATAACTTAAACAACAGGTCTGGCTCCTTTAAGAGCTAAATTAGACTTAATTGGTATCAATTAAGCTGATTTTCTCTTCTTTCCCTCCCTGCAGCTCCCACTTGCTTCCAGGCAGCCGTCCGGCGCGAGGTGAGGGGACTCGGGGGAATCCATTACAGGCCCAATTTCTTTAAAAACGCACTACCTTCCTCTGCATGTCTTAAGGTAAAGGCAGCTCCGTTCTTCAAGACCAGGAGGCCAAAGGAGAACAGTCACCTGTATCAGATGTCCTTATCCCTTAGGACTTTGGTAACCGCAAGCAGGCTTCTTCATCTAGCAAGCGTGGAGGGGGGGAGATCTTGAAAAACGTGTATTTTAATGCCATCAAATTCCACGTTTCTGGTGGCTCTCGCAATTTGAAACACAGCGTCCTTTATTTTGTAGAATGAAACCGCATGATGATATCCCTGGGGGGGTCCCCGTCCCCAGGTTGCGGTTTGGAGCGGAGGGTCCTGTTGCACCTATCAAGATGGAGGTCCGTCTTGTCCGAGAGCATGTGTTCCAGCCATTTTGTTGTAAACTCCTCGGGATAAGTGACAGATTCCGGGACTGCTCTTATCCGAATGTTGTTCCTCCTGTCCCGGTTCTCTGAATCCTCTTGCTTATCTCTCAGCTCCGTTATCTTCGCCTGCAGGTAAGCCGTGGTTTTCGTGTTTTTATTTAGGGTTTTAATTGTATCCTCCATTTTTGTCTCCAGGGCATCTGTTCTGTCCCCCAGACTGTCCAAGTGTTTTCCTAACTCCCACAGTTCTTTTTGGAAGAAAGTCTTAATTTCCCTGCATAATTATTTAAGGTCACTTCTTGTGACTAAGTCCTTATCTCTGGATAAATTACTTTTTTTCTGAGCGCTCACTCTCTGAGTTCTGGGACCCCGACCTTCCCGCCTTTACCATCTCTGATCTATTAAAATAATCACCCCTTTTGGCCTTGGCCCTTGTTGACATCTCGGGGTGTTCCGACACTTGAGTTTGCCTCAACAGTTGAAATTGCGATAGTATTTGGCCGGCTATGATTAATATTATCTTCAGGCATCCATTCACCTTGCCGTCGCGCATGTGCCTTTTGTTGAGGTTTTTGAGGAAATTTGTGCTCGAATGATACTGTTCTATCCATCTGAGTTGGAGAAACCATCCACCAAACATGATGGTCGTTTGTGTATCCTCTGGCTTCGACGAGAAGACCCATGGCCATTTGTATTGCATGTCTGGTTCTCCACACCAGGAATCCGCTGTCTTGTATTAGAGTCCTTTGTTTTAACAGGGGTATGGAAAGAAGCCAATGTTGTGGAAAACGTTCTATTTGACAATTTGTCTTCCTGCATCTCTATTTCATCATATTTCACATGGCTTTTTTTCTCGTCTGAACTGTGCTGCACTTCTATAGATTTTGAAGACTCGTGTTGAAGAAAATTCAAAGCCAGCTGACTTTCTTAGTGAATTAAGTGCCACTTTTCTCCATTGTAAAGGTCCTAATAAACTCTTTTAAATTCTTCAACTATATTTGACCTTGCTCTGTATACATATACCATTTTCCTATACACAGCACAGACATGCTATAGCTACTAACATTGCTATGTGACTTCGTTATATGTGGTCTCATTGATCTGCTCTATATCAGGTAAATGTATGTGTGTGGCACTGTGTCATGGTGGGTACACTTTCACATATCTGCCTCCAACCAGCGCTTGGGGATTTTAACTATACAGCATTACTTACGTGTTTCGTTGTTGTTTTAACTTGATATATTAAAATTTTATTATTTTTTGTGTTTTGGTGTGACCTAGTAGTTTACCCTATTTGGAGGGTCAGATAAGTCTGTATTATGGCCATTTAGCCACCACTATTGTGGCCTACCGAGAGTGCAGCGATCAGGGGCTCTGGTGGCCCTCTATGGTCACCATTCTGTGTACCTGTAAATTCTTCAAATATTAATTTTGGGTTGGCCGTGGTAGATCCTGATTTAGAGCGTATCGTCTGAATATTAAAATTTGGTTGTCTATTCCTCAATTTAATTGCCAGCATGGTATCTGGCCTGTTCGCGTTCTCATAATACTTCCTCTTTGACCAACTCAAGGAGTTATCCGCCGGAAAGGTTAAAAGTAAATTCAACCCAATCTTTATATCTTTTAGAGTCTGCGGGTTAGTATTTTGCTTATGACTATCTGAAAGAGACTTTAGTTTAGCTTGAAGTTGATTTATTGTAGCGTTTCTTTCTCTCTTGCGTCTAGCCGCTATGCTAATTAGGGTGCCTCTCATTGTTGCCTTGTGTGCTTCCCAGAGGGTGGAGTGGGAGTTTACACTACCGTTGTTTACCTTAAAAAATTGGTCAATCTCTTCCCAAATAGATTGATGGATTCCTGGGCTTTTCAGTATTGACTCATTAAGTTGCCAATTTGCTCCCGGTCTGCCTAGGTGAATTTGATCACACCTTAGCTCAATCGGTGCATGGTCTAACCATGAAATATCATGCATCCCTGCCCCAGAGACCTTTAGGACCAGTCTACTAGAGATAAAGAAGTAATCGATTCTGCTATACGTGTTGTGGGGATGTGAAAAGAAAGTGCAATCTCTTTCAACCGGATGGAGTTCTCTCCATATACTGTATCAATGAGTTGATTTAGTGGCATACCCGTGGTTAGTGCATTCCTTGCACCTTTATTATTGGGTTTATGCTTACCTGATAAATCTAGTTTTGGGTCGATCGCCATGTTGAAGTCCCCTGCTACTATTCTATTACCTTTTGCCACCTTATTCAGAGTCTGAAAGAAATTGGTGAAAAACACCGGGTTTTGCTCGCATGGGGCATATATATGGTGGATAATGTCAGGGGTTGTCCCTGCACCGAGCCCACTAGAATCAAGAACCTCCCTTCTCTGTCTTTCTTAACTGTCTACTATAAATGGAACGTTATTATGGACCAATATTGCAACACCTCTCTTTTTCACAGTGGCTGATACTAAGAAGAATTGCCTAAAATGTTTATCCATAAATTTTGGTGCACTATTTTTGCTGAAGTGAGTCTCTTGGATCATTACTATGTTGGCCTGTTTCTTTCTGTAGTCAGCTAGTGCCACTCTGTGTTTATTAGGGCTGTTCAATCCTTTGGCGTTGTGTGAGATTATATTGCCTGCCATTTTACTTTAACTTGTCTTTTATTTTCAAAAACGCCATATGACTGCAACCCATGCCTTGACTGCATCATATGAGAGGGGCAGGTTTCTCTGTCAATACCCTCAGCTATGTGGTCTTTCAGGCCCCCGACAGAGGATAGACCAGACACTCGGGTTGGGAACGAGGAGTAGAAGGGAGGGGCGGGGGAACAAAAAACCCAGAAGGGGCCAGAGTTGGAGGTACCCAATCTCTGACCTTTTACCCGAGGGGTAGGTCTGACTACCAGCACCGCTACAATCGGTACCCAGAGCTCTGGGGGATCCCGGAATTCAGACTCTCCTGGGACTTTTTCGTGTACATGATCACCAGCCATGTGAACACGGTGAGAAGCACAGGCGAACAGCCAAAGTGGTCCCACATCTGGCATTTTTTATAATCTTAACATTATATCTTAAACATTATCATAAAGCGGCATATTACAACAACCTTTTTTTTTTTTTTAAAGAGTACAAAAGCAAAAACTTATTTGGGTTATAACGTTAACTGCCTAACAGATAACGTGTATATCTATCTCAACAGATATATACAGACCCAAACTATCACATATCCTAAAAGATAAACAAATCAGACCTCACAAGATCGTAACCTAACCCTCAACTTTAACTCTCTTCAGGGCTGTGTGGGTTCAGTCCAGATGGGTTGGGCTGGGTGAAAGGTGGCACCCAGGACCCATGAAACCACCCACCACAGCTCTCTCCCAGCTCCCTCTGTTTTGATGCGATCCTTATCCCTCCCCATCGTTCTCATCAATCCACTATATTTTTGTCTACCTATCTCTATATCCTCATTATTCCTTTGTACGAGGACCAATGTAGCTGTGGTGGATCCCCCATGGGCCCCGCACCTTATGTGGGGGAACTGGTGGTCTAGGCCCCCCCTCGGTTGCCCTCACCAGCCCGGTCTCCGCATCTGATGTCCAAGTGGCTCCTCTATGCGACCGGATGGTTGTGTGTCTTCAGCCACCTTTCCTTCCGCATCAACTAGGGAGATGAAAGAGTTAATACCCAGTATTCCCCCTAATTCCCCTTAAATCCACACCCCCCCTCTTCCCCTCTCATCTCAACAGTCACCCCTTCAGCTCCTGCTACTCCGTAGTATATTTTGACACTAGGTAGATCCTTATTTTATCCTCCACCCACCCTCCTGACCCATTCCAGCCATGAAGTTCCGATTCGGCCCCATATTCCGTCCTGCGTGTGGACCCTGGGATCCCGGTTGTGTATATATTTGTGAGAGTCATGCCCAGCGCTTCCAGATTCTATGATCCCTCTATTAGCCCCTGTGTCTCCCTGTGCATCTGGATGTGGGGCTGGCCTCTGCGGCTATCGCAGTTTGTAGATTCAGGTGTCTTTATTGTGTGAGTGCCAGTTCACTGTGAGCTGTGTGTGTGTGTGCTGTGGACCAGGACTGTAATTGGGCTAGTGTCTCTCCTTCCCATTTCCGGTGCCTTTAATGTCCTCTTTCTTTTGTTCCTTCCGTCTCGGGGTTCCGTTGAGGGTGGTCGGATCCATTCGATAGAGAGCCCAGATGAATTCCTGCGTACTTTGCCTGCTGGGTGTCACATCAAGTCCATCTTCTCTTCAGTATGGGGTAAGATGGCCGACCACACTTTTCCTCAAAAACCACTAGAGGGGGTAACAGTCGGCCACAGGGAAAGCCTGTTAACTGTTATAACTTAAACAACAGGTCTGGCTCCTTTAAGAGCTAAATTAGACTTAATTGGTATCAATTAAGCTGATTTTCTCTTCTTTCCCTCCCTGCAGCTCCCACTTGCTTCCAGGCAGCCGTCCGGCGCGAGGTGAGGGGACTCGGGGGAATCCATTACAGGCCCAATTTCTTTAAAAACGCACTACCTTCCTCTGCATGTCTTAAGGTAAAGACAGCTCCGTTCTTCAAGACCAGGAGGCCAAAGGAGAACAGTCACCTGTATCAGATGTCCTTATCCCTTAGGACTTTGGTAACCGCAAGCAGGCTTCTTCATCTAGCAAGCGTGGAGGGGGGGAGATCTTGAAAAACGTGTATTTTAATGCCATCAAATTCCACGTTTCTGGTGGCTCTCGCAATTTGAAACACAGCGTCCTTTATTTTGTAGAATGAAACCGCATGATGATATCCCTGGGGGGGTCCCCGTCCCCAGGTTGCGGTTTGGAGCGGAGGGTCCTGTTGCACCTATCAAGATGGAGGTCCGTCTTGTCCGAGAGCATGTGTTCCAGCCATTTTGTTGTAAACTCCTCGGGATAAGTGACAGATTCCGGGACTGCTCTTATCCGAATGTTGTTCCTCCTGTCCCGGTTCTCTGAATCCTCTTGCTTATCTCTCAGCTCCGTTATCTTCGCCTGCAGGTAAGCCGTGGTTTTCGTGTTTTTATTTAGAGTTTTAATTGTATCCTCCATTTTTGTCTCCAGGGCATCTGTTCTGTCCCCCAGACTGTCCAAGTGTTTTCCTAACTCCCACAGTTCTTTTTGGAAGAAAGTCTTAATTTCCCTGCATAATTATTTAAGGTCACTTCTTGTGACTAAGTCCTTATCTCTGGATAAATTACTTTTTTTCTGAGCGCTCACTCTCTGAGTTCTGGGACCCCGACCTTCCCGCCTTTACCATCTCTGATCTATTAAAATAATCACCCCTTTTGGCCTTGGCCCTTGTTGACATCTCGGGGTGTTCCGACACTTGAGTTTGCCTCAACAGTTGAAATTGCGATAGTATTTGGCCGGCTATGATTAATATTATCTTCAGGCATCCATTCACCTTGCCGTCGCGCATGTGCCTTTTGTTGAGGTTTTTGAGGAAATTTGTGCTCGAATGATACTGTTCTATCCATCTGAGTTGGAGAAACCATCCACCAAACATGATGGTCGTTTGTGTATCCTCTGGCTTCGACGAGAAGACCCATGGCCATTTGTATTGCATGTCTAGTTCTCCACACCAGGAATCCGCTGTCTTGTATTAGAGTCCTTTGTTTTAACAGGGGTATGGAAAGAAGCCAATGTTGTGGAAAACGTTCTATTTGACAATTTGTCTTCCTGCATCTCTATTTCATCATATTTCACATGGCTTTTTTTCTCGTCTGAACTGTGCTGCACTTCTATAGATTTTGAAGACTCGTGTTGAAGAAAATTCAAAGCAAGCTGACTTTCTTAGTGAATTAAGTGCCACTTTTCTCCATTGTAAAGGTCCTAATAAACTCTTTTAAATTCTTCAACTATATTTGACCTTGCTCTGTATACATATACCATTTTCCTATACACAGCACAGACATGCTATAGCTACTAACATTGCTATGTGACTTCGTTATATGTGGTCTCATTGATCTGCTCTATATCAGGTAAATGTATGTGTGTGGCACTGTGTCATGGTGGGTACACTTTCACATATCTGCCTCCAACCAGCGCTTGGGGATTTTAACTATACAGCATTACTTACGTGTTTCGTTGTTGTTTTAACTTGATATATTAAAATTTTATTATTTTTTGTGTTTTGGTGTGACCTAGTAGTTTACCCTATTTGGAGGGTCAGATAAGTCTGTATTATGGCCATTTAGCCACCACTATTGTGGCCTACCGAGAGTGCAGCGATCAGGGGCTCTGGTGGCCCTCTATGGTCACCATTCTGTGTACCTGTAAATTCTTCAAATATTAATTTTGGGTTGGCCGTGGTAGATCCTGATTTAGAGCGTATCGTCTGAATATTAAAATTTGGTTGTCTATTCCTCAATTTAATTGCCAGCATGGTATCTGGCCTGTTCGCGTTCTCATAATACTTCCTCTTTGACCAACTCAAGGAGTTATCCGCCGGAAAGGTTAAAAGTAAATTCAACCCAATCTTTATATCTTTTAGAGTCTGCGGGTTAGTATTTTGCTTATGACTATCTGAAAGAGACTTTAGTTTAGCTTGAAGTTGATTTATTGTAGCGTTTCTTTCTCTCTTGCGTCTAGCCGCTATGCTAATTAGGGTGCCTCTCATTGTTGCCTTGTGTGCTTCCCAGAGGGTGGAGTGGGAGTTTACACTACCGTTGTTTACCTTAAAAAATTGGTCAATCTCTTCCCAAATAGATTGATGGATTCCTGGGCTTTTCAGTATTGACTCATTAAGTTGCCAATTTGCTCCCGGTCTGCCTAGGTGAATTTGATCACACCTTAGCTCAATCGGTGCATGGTCTAACCATGAAATATCATGCATCCCTGCCCCAGAGACCTTTAGGACCAGTCTACTAGAGATAAAGAAGTAATCGATTCTGCTATACGTGTTGTGGGGATGTGAAAAGAAAGTGCAATCTCTTTCAACCGGATGGAGTTCTCTCCATATACTGTATCAATGAGTTGATTTAGTGGCATACCCGTGGTTAGTGCATTCCTTGCACCTTTATTATTGGGTTTATGCTTACCTGATAAATCTAGTTTTGGGTCGATCGCCATGTTGAAGTCCCCTGCTACTATTCTATTACCTTTTGCCACCTTATTCAGAGTCTGAAAGAAATTGGTGAAAAACACCGGGTTTTGCTCGCATGGGGCATATATATGGTGGATAATGTCAGGGGTTGTCCCTGCACCGAGCCCACTAGAATCAAGAACCTCCCTTCTCTGTCTTTCTTAACTGTCTACTATAAATGGAACGTTATTATGGACCAATATTGCAACACCTCTCTTTTTCACAGTGGCTGATACTAAGAAGAATTGCCTAAAATGTTTATCCATAAATTTTGGTGCACTATTTTTGCTGAAGTGAGTCTCTTGGATCATTACTATGTTGGCCTGTTTCTTTCTGTAGTCAGCTAGTGCCACTCTGTGTTTATTAGGGCTGTTCAATCCTTTGGCGTTGTGTGAGATTATATTGCCTGCCATTTTACTTTAACTTGTCTTTTATTTTCAAAAACGCCATATGACTGCAACCCATGCCTTGACTGCATCATATGAGAGGGGCAGGTTTCTCTGTCAATACCCTCAGCTATGTGGTCTTTCAGGCCCCCGACAGAGGATAGACCAGACACTCGGGTTGGGAACGAGGAGTAGAAGGGAGGGGCGGGGGAACAAAAAACCCAGAAGGGGCCAGAGTTGGAGGTACCCAATCTCTGACCTTTTACCCGAGGGGTAGGTCTGACTACCAGCACCGCTACAATCGGTACCCAGAGCTCTGGGGGATCCCGGAATTCAGACTCTCCTGGGACTTTTTCGTGTACATGATCACCAGCCATGTGAACACGGTGAGAAGCACAGGCGAACAGCCAAAGTGGTCCCACATCTGGCATTTTTTATAATCTTAACATTATATCTTAAACATTATCATAAAGCGGCATATTACAACAACCTTTTTTTTTTAAAAAGTACAAAAGCAAAAACTTATTTGGGTTATAACGTTAACTGCCTAACAGATAACGTGTATATCTATCTCAACAGATATATACAGACCCAAACTATCACATATCCTAAAAGATAAACAAATCAGACCTCACAAGATCGTAACCTAACCCTCAACTTTAACTCTCTTCAGGGCTGTGTGGGTTCAGTCCGGATGGGTTGGGCTGGGTGAAAGGAGGCACCCAGGACCCATGAAACCACCCACCACAGCTCTCTCCCAGCTACCTCTGTTTTGATGCGATCCTTATCCCTCCCCATCGTTCTCATCAATCCACTATATTTGTGTCTACCTATCTCTATATCCTCATTATTCCTTTGTACGAGGACCAATGTAGCTGTGGTGGATCCCCCATGGGCCCCGCACCTTATATGGGGGAACTGGTGGTCTAGGCCCCCCCTCGGTTGCCCTCGCCAGCCCGGTCTCCGCATCTGATGTCCAAGTGGCTCCTCTATGCGACCGGATGGTTGTGTGTCTTCAGCCACCTTTCCTTCCGCATCAACTAGGTAGATGAAAGAGTTAATACCCAGTATTCCCCCTAATTCCCCTTAAATCCACACACCCCCCTCTTCCCCCTCTCATCTCAACAGTCACCCCTTCAGCTCCTGCTACTCCGTAGTATATTTTGACACTAGGTAGATCCTTATTTTATCCTCCACCCACCCTCCTGACCCATTCCAGCCATGAAGTTCCGATTCGGCCCCATATTCCGTCCTGCGTGTGGACCCTGGGATCCCGGTTGTGTATATATTTGTGAGAGTCATGCCCAGCGCTTCCAGATTCTATGATCCCTCTATTAGCCCCTGTGTCTCCCTGTGCATCTGGATGTGGGGCTGGCCTCTGCGGCTATCGCAGTTTGTAGATTCAGGTGTCTTTATTGTGTGAGTGCCAGTTCACTGTGAGCTGTGTGTGTGTGTGCTGTGGACCAGGACTGTAATTGGGCTAGTGTCTCTCCTTCCCATTTCCGGTGCCTTTAATGTCCTCTTTCTTTTGTTCCTTCCGTCTCGGGGTTCCGTTGAGGGTGGTCGGATCCATTCGATAGAGAGCCCAGATGAATTCCTGCGTACTTTGCCTGCTGGGTGTCACATCAAGTCCATCTTCTCTTCAGTATGGGGTAAGATGGCCGACCACACTTTTCCTCAAAAACCACTAGAGGGGGTAACAGTCGGCCACAGGGAAAGCCTGTTAACTGTTATAACTTAAACAACAGGTCTGGCTCCTTTAAGAGCTAAATTAGACTTAATTGGTATCAATTAAGCTGATTTTCTCTTCTTTCCCTCCCTGCAGCTCCCACTTGCTTCCAGGCAGCCGTCCGGCGCGAGGTGAGGGGACTCGGGGGAATCCATTACAGGCCCAATTTCTTTAAAAACGCACTACCTTCCTCTGCATGTCTTAAGGTAAAGGCAGCTCCGTTCTTCAAGACCAGGAGGCCAAAGGAGAACAGTCACCTGTATCAGATGTCCTTATCCCTTAGGACTTTGGTAACCGCAAGCAGGCTTCTTCATCTAGCAAGCGTGGAGGGGGGGAGAGCTTGAAAAACGTGTATTTTAATGCCATCAAATTCCACGTTTCTGGTGGCTCTCGCAATTTGAAACACAGCGTCCTTTATTTTGTAGAATGAAACCGCATGATGATATCCCTGGGGGGGTCCCCGTCCCCAGGTTGCGGTTTGGAGCGGAGGGTCCTGTTGCACCTATCAAGATGAAGGTCCGTCTTGTCCGAGAGCATGTGTTCCAGCCATTTTGTTGTAAACTCCTCGGGATAAGTGACAGATTCCGGGACTGCTCTTATCCGAATGTTGTTCCTCCTGTCCCGGTTCTCTGAATCCTCTTGCTTATCTCTCAGCTCCGTTATCTTCGCCTGCAGGTAAGCCGTGGTTTTCGTGTTTTTATTTAGGGTTTTAATTGTATCCTCCATTTTTGTCTCCAGGGCATCTGTTCTGTCCCCCAGACTGTCCAAGTGTTTTCCTAACTCCCACAGTTCTTTTTGGAAGAAAGTCTTAATTTCCCTGCATAATTATTTAAGGTCACTTCTTGTGACTAAGTCCTTATCTCTGGATAAATTACTTTTTTTCTGAGCGCTCACTCTCTGAGTTCTGGGACCCCGACCTTCCCGCCTTTACCATCTCTGATCTATTAAAATAATCACCCCTTTTGGCCTTGGCCCTTGTTGACATCTCGGGGTGTTCCGACACTTGAGTTTGCCTCAACAGTTGAAATTGCGATAGTATTTGGCCGGCTATGATTAATATTATCTTCAGGCATCCATTCACCTTGCCGTCGCGCATGTGCCTTTTGTTGAGGTTTTTGAGGAAATTCGTGCTCGAATGATACTGTTCTATCCATCTGAGTTGGAGAAACCATCCACCAACATGATGGTCGTTTGTGTATCCTCTGGCTTCGACGAGAAGACCCATGGCCATTTGTATTGCATGTCTGGTTCTCCACACCAGGAATCCGCTGTCTTGTATTAGAGTCCTTTGTTTTAACAGGGGTATGGAAAGAAGCCAATGTTGTGGAAAACGTTCTATTTGACAATTTGTCTTCCTGCATCTCTATTTCATCATATTTCACATGGCTTTTTTTCTCGTCTGAACTGTGCTGCACTTCTATAGATTTTGAAGACTCGTGTTGAAGAAAATTCAAAGCCAGCTGACTTTCTTAGTGAATTAAGTGCCACTTTTCTCCATTGTAAAGGTCCTAATAAACTCTTTTAAATTCTTCAACTATATTTGACCTTGCTCTGTATACATATACCATTTTCCTATACACAGCACAGACATGCTATAGCTACTAACATTGCTATGTGACTTCGTTATATGTGGTCTCATTGATCTGCTCTATATCAGGTAAATGTATGTGTGTGGCACTGTGTCATGGTGGGTACACTTTCACATATCTGCCTCCAACCAGCGCTTGGGGATTTTAACTATACAGCATTACTTACGTGTTTCGTTGTTGTTTTAACTTGATATATTAAAATTTTATTATTTTTTGTGTTTTGGTGTGACCTAGTAGTTTACCCTATTTGGAGGGTCAGATAAGTCTGTATTATGGCCATTTAGCCACCACTATTGTGGCCTACCGAGAGTGCAGCGATCAGGGGCTCTGGTGGCCCTCTATGGTCACCATTCTGTGTTCCTGTAAATTCTTCAAATATTAATTTTGGGTTGGCCGTGGTAGATCCTGATTTAGAGCGTATCGTCTGAATATTAAAATTTGGTTGTCTATTCCTCAATTTAATTGCCAGCATGGTATCTGGCCTGTTCGCGTTCTCATAATACTTCCTCTTTGACCAACTCAAGGAATTATCCGCCGGAAAGGTTAAAAGTAAATTCAACCCAATCTTTATATCTTTTAGAGTCTGCGGGTTAGTATTTTGCTTATGACTATCTGAAAGAGACTTTAGTTTAGCTTGAAGTTGATTTATTGTAGCGTTTCTTTCTCTCTTGCGTCTAGCCGCTATGCTAATTAGGGTGCCTCTCATTGTTGCCTTGTGTGCTTCCCAGAGGGTGGAGTGGGAGTTTACACTACCGTTGTTTACCTTAAAAAATTGGTCAATCTCTTCCCAAATAGATTGATGGATTCCTGGGCTTTTCAGTATTGACTCATTAAGTTGCCAATTTGCTCCCGGTCTGCCTAGGTGAATTTGATCACACCTTAGCTCAATCGGTGCATGGTCTAACCATGAAATATCATGCATCCCTGCCCCAGAGACCTTTAGGACCAGTCTACTAGAGATAAAGAAGTAATCGATTCTGCTATACGTGTTGTGGGGATGTGAAAAGAAAGTGCAATCTCTTTCAACCGGATGGAGTTCTCTCCATATACTGTATCAATGAGTTGATTTAGTGGCATACCCGTGGTTAGTGCATTCCTTGCACCTTTATTATTGGGTTTATGCTTACCTGATGAATCTAGTTTTGGGTCGATCGCCATGTTGAAGTCCCCTGCTACTATTATATTACCTTTTGCCACCTTATTCAGAGTCTGAAAGAAATTGGTGAAAAACACCGGGTTTTGCTCGCATGGGGCATATATATGGTGGATAATGTCAGGGGTTGTCCCTGCACCGAGCCCACTAGAATCAAGAACCTCCCTTCTCTGTCTTTCTTAACTGTCTACTATAAATGGAACGTTATTGTGGACCAATATTGCAACACCTCTCTTTTTCACAGTGGCTGATACTAAGAAGAATTGCCTAAAATGTTTATCCATAAATTTTGGTGCACTATTTTTGCTGAAGTGAGTCTCTTGGATCATTACTATGTTGGCCTGTTTCTTTCTGTAGTCAGCTAGTGCCACTCTGTGTTTATTAGGGCTGTTCAATCCTTTGGCGTTGTGTGAGATTATATTGCCTGCCATTTTACTTTAACTTGTCTTTTATTTTCAAAAACGCCATATGACTGCAACCCATGCCTTGACTGCATCATATGAGAGGGGCAGGTTTCTCTGTCAATACCCTCAGCTATGTGGTCTTTCAGGCCCCCGACAGAGGATAGACCAGACACTCGGGTTGGGAACGAGGAGTAGAAGGGAGGGGCGGGGGAACAAAAAACCCAGAAGGGGCCAGAGTTGGAGGTACCCAATCTCTGACCTTTTACCCGAGGGGTAGGTCTGACTACCAGCACCGCTACAATCGGTACCCAGAGCTCTGGGGGATCCCGGAATTCAGACTCTCCTGGGACTTTTTCGTGTACATGATCACCAGCCATGTGAACACGGTGAGAAGCACAGGCGAACAGCCAAAGTGGTCCCACATCTGGCATTTTTTATAATCTTAACATTATATCTTAAACATTATCATAAAGCGGCATATTACAACAACCTTTTTTTTTTAAAGAGTACAAAAGCAAAAACTTATTTGGGTTATAACGTTAACTGCCTAACAGATAACGTGTATATCTATCTCAACAGATATATACAGACCCAAACTATCACATATCCTAAAAGATAAACAAATCAGACCTCACAAGATCGTAACCTAACCCTCAACTTTAACTCTCTTCAGGGCTGTGTGGGTTCAGTCCAGATGGGTTGGGCTGGGTGAAAGGTGGCACCCAGGACCCATGAAACCACCCACCACAGCTCTCTCCCAGCTCCCTCTGTTTTGATGCGATCCTTATCCCTCCCCATCGTTCTCATCAATCCACTATATTTTTGTCTACCTATCTCTATATCCTCATTATTCCTTTGTACGAGGACCAATGTAGCTGTGGTGGATCCCCCATGGGCCCCGCACCTTATGTGGGGGAACTGGTGGTCTAGGCCCCCCCTCGGTTGCCCTCACCAGCCCGGTCTCCGCATCTGATGTCCAAGTGGCTCCTCTATGCGACCGGATGGTTGTGTGTCTTCAGCCACCTTTCCTTCCGCATCAACTAGGGAGATGAAAGAGTTAATACCCAGTATTCCCCCTAATTCCCCTTAAATCCACACCCCCCCTCTTCCCCTCTCATCTCAACAGTCACCCCTTCAGCTCCTGCTACTCCGTAGTATATTTTGACACTAGGTAGATCCTTATTTTATCCTCCACCCACCCTCCTGACCCATTCCAGCCATGAAGTTCCGATTCGGCCCCATATTCCGTCCTGCGTGTGGACCCTGGGATCCCGGTTGTGTATATATTTGTGAGAGTCATGCCCAGCGCTTCCAGATTCTATGATCCCTCTATTAGCCCCTGTGTCTCCCTGTGCATCTGGATGTGGGGCTGGCCTCTGCGGCTATCGCAGTTTGTAGATTCAGGTGTCTTTATTGTGTGAGTGCCAGTTCACTGTGAGCTGTGTGTGTGTGTGCTGTGGACCAGGACTGTAATTGGGCTAGTGTCTCTCCTTCCCATTTCCGGTGCCTTTAATGTCCTCTTTCTTTTGTTCCTTCCGTCTCGGGGTTCCGTTGAGGGTGGTCGGATCCATTCGATAGAGAGCCCAGATGAATTCCTGCGTACTTTGCCTGCTGGGTGTCACATCAAGTCCATCTTCTCTTCAGTATGGGGTAAGATGGCCGACCACACTTTTCCTCAAAAACCACTAGAGGGGGTAACAGTCGGCCACAGGGAAAGCCTGTTAACTGTTATAACTTAAACAACAGGTCTGGCTCCTTTAAGAGCTAAATTAGACTTAATTGGTATCAATTAAGCTGATTTTCTCTTCTTTCCCTCCCTGCAGCTCCCACTTGCTTCCAGGCAGCCGTCCGGCGCGAGGTGAGGGGACTCGGGGGAATCCATTACAGGCCCAATTTCTTTAAAAACGCACTACCTTCCTCTGCATGTCTTAAGGTAAAGGCAGCTCCGTTCTTCAAGACCAGGAGGCCAAAGGAGAACAGTCACCTGTATCAGATGTCCTTATCCCTTAGGACTTTGGTAACCGCAAGCAGGCTTCTTCATCTAGCAAGCGTGGAGGGGGGGAGATCTTGAAAAACGTGTATTTTAATGCCATCAAATTCCACGTTTCTGGTGGCTCTCGCAATTTGAAACACAGCGTCCTTTATTTTGTAGAATGAAACCGCATGATGATATCCCTGGGGGGGTCCCCGTCCCCAGGTTGCGGTTTGGAGCGGAGGGTCCTGTTGCACCTATCAAGATGGAGGTCCGTCTTGTCCGAGAGCATGTGTTCCAGCCATTTTGTTGTAAACTCCTCGAGATAAGTGACAGATTCCGGGACTGCTCTTATCCGAATGTTGTTCCTCCTGTCCCGGTTCTCTGAATCCTCTTGCTTATCTCTCAGCTCCGTTATCTTCGCCTGCAGGTAAGCCGTGGTTTTCGTGTTTTTATTTAGGGTTTTAATTGTATCCTCCATTTTTGTCTCCAGGGCATCTGTTCTGTCCCCCAGACTGTCCAAGTGTTTTCCTAACTCCCACAGTTCTTTTTGGAAGAAAGTCTTAATTTCCCTGCATAATTATTTAAGGTCACTTCTTGTGACTAAGTCCTTATCTCTGGATAAATTACTTTTTTTCTGAGCGCTCACTCTCTGAGTTCTGGGACCCCGACCTTCCCGCCTTTACCATCTCTGATCTATTAAAATAATCACCCCTTTTGGCCTTGGCCCTTGTTGACATCTCGGGGTGTTCCGACACTTGAGTTTGCCTCAACAGTTGAAATTGCGATAGTATTTGGCCGGCTATGATTAATATTATCTTCAGGCATCCATTCACCTTGCCGTCGCGCATGTGCCTTTTGTTGAGGTTTTTGAGGAAATTTGTGCTCGAATGATACTGTTCTATCCATCTGAGTTGGAGAAACCATCCACCAAACATGATGGTCGTTTGTGTATCCTCTGGCTTCGACGAGAAGACCCATGGCCATTTGTATTGCATGTCTAGTTCTCCACACCAGGAATCCGCTGTCTTGTATTAGAGTCCTTTGTTTTAACAGGGGTATGGAAAGAAGCCAATGTTGTGGAAAACGTTCTATTTGACAATTTGTCTTCCTGCATCTCTATTTCATCATATTTCACATGGCTTTTTTTCTCGTCTGAACTGTGCTGCACTTCTATAGATTTTGAAGACTCGTGTTGAAGAAAATTCAAAGCCAGCTGACTTTCTTAGTGAATTAAGTGCCACTTTTCTCCATTGTAAAGGTCCTAATAAACTCTTTTAAATTCTTCAACTATATTTGACCTTGCTCTGTATACATATACCATTTTCCTATACACAGCACAGACATGCTATAGCTACTAACATTGCTATGTGACTTCGTTATATGTGGTCTCATTGATCTGCTCTATATCAGGTAAATGTATGTGTGTGGCACTGTGTCATGGTGGGTACACTTTCACATATCTGCCTCCAACCAGCGCTTGGGGATTTTAACTATACAGCATTACTTACGTGTTTCGTTGTTGTTTTAACTTGATATATTAAAATTTTATTATTTTTTGTGTTTTGGTGTGACCTAGTAGTTTACCCTATTTGGAGGGTCAGATAAGTCTGTATTATGGCCATTTAGCCACCACTATTGTGGCCTACCGAGAGTGCAGCGATCAGGGGCTCTGGTGGCCCTCTATGGTCACCATTCTGTGTACCTGTAAATTCTTCAAATATTAATTTTGGGTTGGCCGTGGTAGATCCTGATTTAGAGCGTATCGTCTGAATATTAAAATTTGGTTGTCTATTCCTCAATTTAATTGCCAGCATGGTATCTGGCCTGTTCGCGTTCTCATAATACTTCCTCTTTGACCAACTCAAGGAGTTATCCGCCGGAAAGGTTAAAAGTAAATTCAACCCAATCTTTATATCTTTTAGAGTCTGCGGGTTAGTATTTTGCTTATGACTATCTGAAAGAGACTTTAGTTTAGCTTGAAGTTGATTTATTGTAGCGTTTCTTTCTCTCTTGCGTCTAGCCGCTATGCTAATTAGGGTGCCTCTCATTGTTGCCTTGTGTGCTTCCCAGAGGGTGGAGTGGGAGTTTACACTACCGTTGTTTACCTTAAAAAATTGGTCAATCTCTTCCCAAATAGATTGATGGATTCCTGGGCTTTTCAGTATTGACTCATTAAGTTGCCAATTTGCTCCCGGTCTGCCTAGGTGAATTTGATCACACCTTAGCTCAATCGGTGCATGGTCTAACCATGAAATATCATGCATCCCTGCCCCAGAGACCTTTAGGATCAGTCTACTAGAGATAAAGAAGTAATCGATTCTGCTATACGTGTTGTGGGGATGTGAAAAGAAAGTGCAATCTCTTTCAACCGGATGGAGTTCTCTCCATATACTGTATCAATGAGTTGATTTAGTGGCATACCCGTGGTTAGTGCATTCCTTGCACCTTTATTATTGGGTTTATGCTTACCTGATAAATATAGTTTTGGGTCGATCGCCATGTTGAAGTCCCCTGCTACTATTCTATTACCTTTTGCCACCTTATTCAGAGTCTGAAAGAAATTGGTGAAAAACACCGGGTTTTGCTCGCATGGGGCATATATATGGTGGATAATGTCAGGGGTTGTCCCTGCACCGAGCCCACTAGAATCAAGAACCTCCCTTCTCTGTCTTTCTTAACTGTCTACTATAAATGGAACGTTATTATGGACCAATATTGCAACACCTCTCTTTTTCACAGTGGCTGATACTAAGAAGAATTGCCTAAAATGTTTATCCATAAATTTTGGTGCACTATTTTTGCTGAAGTGAGTCTCTTGGATCATTACTATGTTGGCCTGTTTCTTTCTGTAGTCAGCTAGTGCCACTCTGTGTTTATTAGGGCTGTTCAATCCTTTGGCGTTGTGTGAGATTATATTGCCTGCCATTTTACTTTAACTTGTCTTTTATTTTCAAAAACGCCATATGACTGCAACCCATGCCTTGACTGCATCATATGAGAGGGGCAGGTTTCTCTGTCAATACCCTCAGCTATGTGGTCTTTCAGGCCCCCGACAGAGGATAGACCAGACACTCGGGTTGGGAACGAGGAGTAGAAGGGAGGGGCGGGGGAACAAAAAACCCAGAAGGGGCCAGAGTTGGAGGTACCCAATCTCTGACCTTTTACCCGAGGGGTAGGTCTGACTACCAGCACCGCTACAATCGGTACCCAGAGCTCTGGGGGATCCCGGAATTCAGACTCTCCTGGGACTTTTTCGTGTACATGATCACCAGCCATGTGAACACGGTGAGAAGCACAGGCGAACAGCCAAAGTGGTCCCACATCTGGCATTTTTTATAATCTTAACATTATATCTTAAACATTATCATAAAGCGGCATATTACAACAACCTTTTTTTTTTAAAAAGTACAAAAGCAAAAACTTATTTGGGTTATAACGTTAACTGCCTAACAGATAACGTGTATATCTATCTCAACAGATATATACAGACCCAAACTATCACATATCCTAAAAGATAAACAAATCAGACCTCACAAGATCGTAACCTAACCCTCAACTTTAACTCTCTTCAGGGCTGTGTGGGTTCAGTCCGGATGGGTTGGGCTGGGTGAAAGGAGGCACCCAGGACCCATGAAACCACCCACCACAGCTCTCTCCCAGCTACCTCTGTTTTGATGCGATCCTTATCCCTCCCCATCGTTCTCATCAATCCACTATATTTGTGTCTACCTATCTCTATATCCTCATTATTCCTTTGTACGAGGACCAATGTAGCTGTGGTGGATCCCCCATGGGCCCCGCACCTTATATGGGGGAACTGGTGGTCTAGGCCCCCCCTCGGTTGCCCTCGCCAGCCCGGTCTCCGCATCTGATGTCCAAGTGGCTCCTCTATGCGACCGGATGGTTGTGTGTCTTCAGCCACCTTTCCTTCCGCATCAACTAGGTAGATGAAAGAGTTAATACCCAGTATTCCCCCTAATTCCCCTTAAATCCACACACCCCCCTCTTCCCCCTCTCATCTCAACAGTCACCCCTTCAGCTCCTGCTACTCCGTAGTATATTTTGACACTAGGTAGATCCTTATTTTATCCTCCACCCACCCTCCTGACCCATTCCAGCCATGAAGTTCCGATTCGGCCCCATATTCCGTCCTGCGTGTGGACCCTGGGATCCCGGTTGTGTATATATTTGTGAGAGTCATGCCCAGCGCTTCCAGATTCTATGATCCCTCTATTAGCCCCTGTGTCTCCCTGTGCATCTGGATGTGGGGCTGGCCTCTGCGGCTATCGCAGTTTGTAGATTCAGGTGTCTTTATTGTGTGAGTGCCAGTTCACTGTGAGCTGTGTGTGTGTGTGCTGTGGACCAGGACTGTAATTGGGCTAGTGTCTCTCCTTCCCATTTCCGGTGCCTTTAATGTCCTCTTTCTTTTGTTCCTTCCGTCTCGGGGTTCCGTTGAGGGTGGTCGGATCCATTCGATAGAGAGCCCAGATGAATTCCTGCGTACTTTGCCTGCTGGGTGTCACATCAAGTCCATCTTCTCTTCAGTATGGGGTAAGATGGCCGACCACACTTTTCCTCAAAAACCACTAGAGGGGGTAACAGTCGGCCACAGGGAAAGCCTGTTAACTGTTATAACTTAAACAACAGGTCTGGCTCCTTTAAGAGCTAAATTAGACTTAATTGGTATCAATTAAGCTGATTTTCTCTTCTTTCCCTCCCTGCAGCTCCCACTTGCTTCCAGGCAGCCGTCCGGCGCGAGGTGAGGGGACTCGGGGGAATCCATTACAGGCCCAATTTCTTTAAAAACGCACTACCTTCCTCTGCATGTCTTAAGGTAAAGGCAGCTCCGTTCTTCAAGACCAGGAGGCCAAAGGAGAACAGTCACCTGTATCAGATGTCCTTATCCCTTAGGACTTTGGTAACCGCAAGCAGGCTTCTTCATCTAGCAAGCGTGGAGGGGGGGAGAGCTTGAAAAACGTGTATTTTAATGCCATCAAATTCCACGTTTCTGGTGGCTCTCGCAATTTGAAACACAGCGTCCTTTATTTTGTAGAATGAAACCGCATGATGATATCCCTGGGGGGGTCCCCGTCCCCAGGTTGCGGTTTGGAGCGGAGGGTCCTGTTGCACCTATCAAGATGAAGGTCCGTCTTGTCCGAGAGCATGTGTTCCAGCCATTTTGTTGTAAACTCCTCGGGATAAGTGACAGATTCCGGGACTGCTCTTATCCGAATGTTGTTCCTCCTGTCCCGGTTCTCTGAATCCTCTTGCTTATCTCTCAGCTCCGTTATCTTCGCCTGCAGGTAAGCCGTGGTTTTCGTGTTTTTATTTAGGGTTTTAATTGTATCCTCCATTTTTGTCTCCAGGGCATCTGTTCTGTCCCCCAGACTGTCCAAGTGTTTTCCTAACTCCCACAGTTCTTTTTGGAAGAAAGTCTTAATTTCCCTGCATAATTATTTAAGGTCACTTCTTGTGACTAAGTCCTTATCTCTGGATAAATTACTTTTTTTCTGAGCGCTCACTCTCTGAGTTCTGGGACCCCGACCTTCCCGCCTTTACCATCTCTGATCTATTAAAATAATCACCCCTTTTGGCCTTGGCCCTTGTTGACATCTCGGGGTGTTCCGACACTTGAGTTTGCCTCAACAGTTGAAATTGCGATAGTATTTGGCCGGCTATGATTAATATTATCTTCAGGCATCCATTCACCTTGCCGTCGCGCATGTGCCTTTTGTTGAGGTTTTTGAGGAAATTTGTGCTCGAATGATACTGTTCTATCCATCTGAGTTGGAGAAACCATCCACCAAACATGATGGTCGTTTGTGTATCCTCTGGCTTCGACGAGAAGACCCATGGCCATTTGTATTGCATGTCTGGTTCTCCACACCAGGAATCCGCTGTCTTGTATTAGAGTCCTTTGTTTTAACAGGGGTATGGAAAGAAGCCAATGTTGTGGAAAACGTTCTATTTGACAATTTGTCTTCCTGCATCTCTATTTCATCATATTTCACATGGCTTTTTTTCTCGTCTGAACTGTGCTGCACTTCTATAGATTTTGAAGACTCGTGTTGAAGAAAATTCAAAGCCAGCTGACTTTCTTAGTGAATTAAGTGCCACTTTTCTCCATTGTAAAGGTCCTAATAAACTCTTTTAAATTCTTCAACTATATTTGACCTTGCTCTGTATACATATACCATTTTCCTATACACAGCACAGACATGCTATAGCTACTAACATTGCTATGTGACTTCGTTATATGTGGTCTCATTGATCTGCTCTATATCAGGTAAATGTATGTGTGTGGCACTGTGTCATGGTGGGTACACTTTCACATATCTGCCTCCAACCAGCGCTTGGGGATTTTAACTATACAGCATTACTTACGTGTTTCGTTGTTGTTTTAACTTGATATATTAAAATTTTATTATTTTTTGTGTTTTGGTGTGACCTAGTAGTTTACCCTATTTGGAGGGTCAGATAAGTCTGTATTATGGCCATTTAGCCACCACTATTGTGGCCTACCGAGAGTGCAGCGATCAGGGGCTCTGGTGGCCCTCTATGGTCACCATTCTGTGTACCTGTAAATTCTTCAAATATTAATTTTGGGTTGGCCGTGGTAGATCCTGATTTAGAGCGTATCGTCTGAATATTAAAATTTGGTTGTCTATTCCTCAATTTAATTGCCAGCATGGTATCTGGCCTGTTCGCGTTCTCATAATACTTCCTCTTTGACCAACTCAAGGAGTTATCCGCCGGAAAGGTTAAAAGTAAATTCAACCCAATCTTTATATCTTTTAGAGTCTGCGGGTTAGTATTTTGCTTATGACTATCTGAAAGAGACTTTAGTTTAGCTTGAAGTTGATTTATTGTAGCGTTTCTTTCTCTCTTGCGTCTAGCCGCTATGCTAATTAGGGTGCCTCTCATTGTTGCCTTGTGTGCTTCCCAGAGGGTGGAGTGGGAGTTTACACTACCGTTGTTTACCTTAAAAAATTGGTCAATCTCTTCCCAAATAGATTGATGGATTCCTGGGCTTTTCAGTATTGACTCATTAAGTTGCCAATTTGCTCCCGGTCTGCCTAGGTGAATTTGATCACACCTTAGCTCAATCGGTGCATGGTCTAACCATGAAATATCATGCATCCCTGCCCCAGAGACCTTTAGGACCAGTCTACTAGAGATAAAGAAGTAATCGATTCTGCTATACGTGTTGTGGGGATGTGAAAAGAAAGTGCAATCTCTTTCAACCGGATGGAGTTCTCTCCATATACTGTATCAATGAGTTGATTTAGTGGCATACCCGTGGTTAGTGCATTCCTTGCACCTTTATTATTGGGTTTATGCTTACCTGATGAATCTAGTTTTGGGTCGATCGCCATGTTGAAGTCCCCTGCTACTATTCTATTACCTTTTGCCACCTTATTCAGAGTCTGAAAGAAATTGGTGAAAAACACCGGGTTTTGCTCGCATGGGGCATATATATGGTGGATAATGTCAGGGGTTGTCCCTGCACCGAGCCCACTAGAATCAAGAACCTCCCTTCTCTGTCTTTCTTAACTGTCTACTATAAATGGAACGTTATTATGGACCAATATTGCAACACCTCTCTTTTTCACAGTGGCTGATACTAAGAAGAATTGCCTAAAATGTTTATCCATAAATTTTGGTGCACTATTTTTGCTGAAGTGAGTCTCTTGGATCATTACTATGTTGGCCTGTTTCTTTCTGTAGTCAGCTAGTGCCACTCTGTGTTTATTAGGGCTGTTCAATCCTTTGGCGTTGTGTGAGATTATATTGCCTGCCATTTTACTTTAACTTGTCTTTTATTTTCAAAAACGCCATATGACTGCAACCCATGCCTTGACTGCATCATATGAGAGGGGCAGGTTTCTCTGTCAATACCCTCAGCTATGTGGTCTTTCAGGCCCCCGACAGAGGATAGACCAGACACTCGGGTTGGGAACGAGGAGTAGAAGGGAGGGGCGGGGGAACAAAAAAAGGGGCCAGAGTTGGAGGTACCCAATCTCTGACCTTTTACCCGAGGGGTAGGTCTGACTACCAGCACCGCTACAATCGGTACCCAGAGCTCTGGGGGATCCCGGAATTCAGACTCTCCTGGGACTTTTTCGTGTACATGATCACCAGCCATGTGAACACGGTGAGAAGCACAGGCGAACAGCCAAAGTGGTCCCACATCTGGCATTTTTTATAATCTTAACATTATATCTTAAACATTATCATAAAGCGGCATATTACAACAACCTTTTTTTTTTAAAGAGTACAAAAGCAAAAACTTATTTGGGTTATAACGTTAACTGCCTAACAGATAACGTGTATATCTATCTCAACAGATATATACAGACCCAAACTATCACATATCCTAAAAGATAAACAAATCAGACCTCACAAGATCGTAACCTAACCCTCAACTTTAACTCTCTTCAGGGCTGTGTGGGTTCAGTCCGGATGGGTTGGGCTGGGTGAAAGGAGGCACCCAGGACCCATGAAACCACCCACCACAGCTCTCTCCCAGCTCCCTCTGTTTTGATGCGATCCTTATCCCTCCCCATCGTTCTCATCAATCCACTATATTTGTGTCTACCTATCTCTATATCCTCATTATTCCTTTGTACGAGGACCAATGTAGCTGTGGTGGATCCCCCATGGGCCCCGCACCTTATATGGGGGAACTGGTGGTCTAGGCCCCCCCTCGGTTGCCCTCGCCAGCCCGGTCTCCGCATCTGATGTCCAAGTGGCTCCTCTATGCGACTGGATGGTTGTGTGTCTTCAGCCACCTTTCCTTCCGCATCAACTAGGGAGATGAAAGAGTTAATACCCAGTATTCCCCCTAATTCCCCTTAAATCCACACACCCCCTCTTCCCCTCTCATCTCAACAGTCACCCCTTCAGCTCCTGCTACTCCGTAGTATATTTTGACACTAGGTAGATCCTTATTTTATCCTCCACCCACCCTCCTGACCCATTCCAGCCATGAAGTTCCGATTCGGCCCCATATTCCGTCCTGCGTGTGGACCCTGGGATCCCGGTTGTGTATATATTTGTGAGAGTCATGCCCAGCGCTTCCAGATTCTATGATCCCTCTATTAGCCCCTGTGTCTCCCTGTGCATCTGGATGTGGGGCTGGCCTCTGCGGCTATCGCAGTTTGTAGATTCAGGTGTCTTTATTGTGTGAGTGCCAGTTCACTGTGAGCTGTGTGTGTGTGCTGTGGACCAGGACTGTAATTGGGCTAGTGTCTCTCCTTCCCATTTCCGGTGCCTTTAATGTCCTCTTTCTTTTGTTCCTTCCGTCTCGGGGTTGCGTTGAGGGTGGTCGGATCCATTCGATAGAGAGCCCAGATGAATTCCTGCGTACTTTGCCTGCTGGGTGTCACATCAAGTCCATCTTCTCTTCAGTATGGGGTAAGATGGCCGCCACACTTTTCCTCAAAAACCACTAGAGGGGGTAACAGTCGGCCACAGGGAAAGCCTGTTAACTGTTATAACTTAAACAACAGGTCTGGCTCCTTTAAGAGCTAAATTAGACTTAATTGGTATCAATTAAGCTGATTTTCTCTTCTTTCCCTCCCTGCAGCTCCCACTTGCTTTCAGGCAGCCGTCCGGCGCGAGGTGAGGGGACTCGGGGGGAATCCATTACAGGCCCAATTTCTTTAAAAACGCACTACCTTCCTCTGCATGTCTTAAGGTAAAGGCAGCTCCGTTCTTCAAGACCAGGAGGCCAAAGGAGAACAGTCACCTGTATCAGATGTCCTTATCCCTTAGGACTTTGGTAACCGCAAGCAGGCTTCTTCATCTAGCAAGCGTGGAGGGGGGGAGATCTTGAAAAACGTGTATTTTAATGCCATCAAATTCCACGTTTCTGGTGGCTCTCGCAATTTGAAACACAGCGTCCTTTATTTTGTAGAATGAAACCGCATGATGATATCCCTGGGGGGGGGATATCCCTGGGGGGGTCCCCGTCCCCAGGTTGCGGGAGTGCTCACTCTGAGTTCTGGGACCCCGACCTTCCCGCCTTTACCATCTCTGATCTATTAAAATAATCACCCCTTTTGGCCTTGGCCCTTGTTGACATCGCGGGGTGTTCCGACACTTGAGTTTGCCTCAACAGTTGAAATTGCGATAGTATTTGGCCGGCTATGATTAATATTATCTTCAGGCATCCATTCACCTTGCCGTCACGCATGTGCCTTTTGTTGAGGTTTTTGAGGAAATTCGTGCTCGAATGAAACGGTTCTATCCATTTGAGTTGGAGAAACCATCCACCAACATGATGGTCGTTTGTGTATCCTCTGGCTTCGACGAGAAGACCCATGGCCATTTGTATTGCATGTCTGGTTCTCCACACCAGGAATCCGCTGTCTTGTTTTAGAGTCCTTTGTTTTAACAGGGGTATGGAAAGAAGCCAATGTTGTGGAAAACGTTCTATTTGACAATTTGTCTTCCTGCATCTCTATTTCATCATATTTCACATGGCTTTTTTTCTCGTCTGAACTGTGCTGCACTTCTATAGATTTTGAACACTCGTGTTGAAGAAAATTCAAAGCCAGCTGACTTTCTTAGTGAATTAAATAAATGCGGACTGGCTGCCATCCTCTGAATACTTTGTGGTCGAACACATTTACTTGAAGTCTCACTTTCAGATGTTGGCCAATTAACTGGACTACTATAATCTGCCTCTTTATCACCGTTTGTGTCTTTAAAATAATCATTTATAACAGACAAGGCATTTTGACCAGGTTGCAGATCGAGACACATCTGTGGTACCCTGTTAGCATGACAATATCTTGTCCTGTATTTATTTTTAAATCGGCCCTTTAAAAGAATATTTTTTCAGTTAATTTAGTATTATTACACTGCAATTAGAGCAGAGATGTGTCACGCCCCCTCTCTCCTTGTTTGTTTTTTCCTCATTTTTCTTTCTATTGGTTTTCCAACCAATTGCTGTTGTAGCCCTCTTACCCCTTTATGGGAAGAGTCTACGGGTGCTGATATAACCTGTTGGCTCACAGAGAACTGACTCCGCCACTGAGAGCCTGGGGTATACCCGAGCTACTAGATTACACCGCCTCCACCTGTACGGGATCCCAATTGGTGGTGATAACCCCGTGCAGGAACAAATAATACTACACAGAATATAACGATAACCTTTACTAAACACACATATCGGTATTATATATATATATATATATATTATTATATATCAATATCTCTTAACCACTCTATATTGCATAGAAGGTACAATTGCCCACACACCATGCCCAGCCATAGTAACCCACCACCGTGTTACCCCACAACGTGTCCACAGTACTGTCGAAGGCCCTTGGCCACTCTACCACGTAAGTTTCCCCAAGTAAACCCCCACCCTTCAGGCATGATCAGCGCCGTGCTGTACAGTGTTGGTGCACTTTTAGAACGATACCTGCCCAGGGCTCCTGCACCCGGGTACCGCAGAATACACGAGGGAATCCGTCCGGTCCGACGTCGTCCTCCGCCACCGCATGGGTTGAATTCCAGCATGGATAATATCACAGGATAGTCTGTGTCCTTTGTGGTGCTCTGATCCCAGAACCCACCTTGCAGGGCTGCGCAGCGTGGCAGCTATGTCCATGACTACCAAATAGCTAATGGGGCAGAGTCCCTACCTAAGGGCCTGTCCCTGAAGCAAACAAACTCTTCTCGTGAGTCGGGCCTAACTGGGGCCTGGGGGACACAGTCTTGCCTAGCCCAGACGAGCACTGATCCCTGGACACTACCTGACCCTCTTCCGACTGGCGTGGTTCCGCGCTCCAAATGTATCAGGGGAACCAGGCCGCACGATTGTCTGCCTTGCAGCATGTGATCAGCAGCCCCGGGGCTGCTAGGAACTGTAGTTCCCCATTGAGCTTTGCATCTCTAATGGCCGTCGCGGGGACCCCTCTGCGCATGCGCAAGGGGATAGAAGATGGCCACCATACTCCCAATCTGCGCATGCGCGAGATGAAACTGCTGCCGCCGGACTGCACCAGCGCAACTCGGCACAAAATGGCAGCGCCCTGCAAATGGAGCCGCCGGCGACGCGATCGCTTCCTTCACCACACCGGCACCTTCCAACCGCACCCCTCCCACACCGAACCAAAGGTAGAGAGGGGCAGGGGAAAGACCAGAGGGGGACGCCGGGTACCTCCTCCTGCATTCCCTCCAGATCTTCGAGGGGGGGGGGGCTGCATCTTTATGGGGTCCGGCTCACACTGGCTAATCCTAACCAGTGGACCTGATGGAGCCACCTTGTGCGGAACTGATGTTTCGTTCCGCTTCGGAGACATCCGAGGGTGAACGTAATACGGTTCACCCTCCTCGACCTCCTCAATCACCCTCTTATTAGTTTTAAATTTGCTCTTCCTGGGGATTGATTTCCCAGGAAAGGGTGCCGCTGTCTCCCCAGCAGGAGCTTTCTCCCGCTCCCCTTCACCCTGTACGGTGCTTACATTGGGGTTAGGGGGTTCTTAGGGGGGGGGGGGGACAGCGACGACAGAGGGTGGCTGTATCTGGGTGGCCTTTTTCTTCTCTCCCGTTTTTTTGGGGAGAGGTACAGATGTCACTGTTCCCGAAGGGACAGCAACATCTCCTGCAGTCCCAGGGGGGACCTGGGCCCCCGAGGGCTTTTCCTTCTCCCTCTGGTCTTTGGGGAGAGGTACAGATGTCACTCTTCCGGATGGGACAGCGACATCTCTTGTGGTCGAACACATTTACTTGAAGTCTCACTTTCAGAGGTTGGCCAATTAACTGGACTACTATAATCTGCCTCTTTATCACCGTTTGTGTCTTTAAAATAATCATTTATAACAGACAAGGCATTTTGACCAGGTTGCAGATCGAGACACATCTGTGGTACCCTGTTAGCATGACAATATCTTGTCCTGTATTTATTTTTAAATCGGCCCTTTAAAATAATTTTTTTTCAGTTAATTTAGTATTATTACACTGCAATTAGAGCAGAGATGTGTCACGCCCCCTCTCTCCTTGTTTGTTTTTTCCTCATTTTTCTTTCTATTGGTTTTCCAACCAATTGCTGTTGTAGCCCTCTTACCCCTTTATGGGAAGAGTCTACGGGTGCTGATATAACCTGTTGGCTCACAGAGAACTGACTCCGCCACTGAGAGCCTGGGGTATACCACGTAAGTTTCCCCAAGTAAACCCCCACCCTTCAGGCATGATCAGCGCCGTGCTGTACAGTGTTGGTGCACTTTTAGAACGATACCTGCCCAGGGCTCCTGCACCCGGGTACCGCAGAATACACGAGGGAATCCGTCCGGTCCGACGTCGTCCTCCGCCACCGCATGGGTTGAATTCCAGCGTGGATAATATCACAGGATAGTCTGTGTCCTTTGTGGTGCTCTGATCCCAGAACCCACCTTGCAGGGCTGCGCAGCGTGGCAGCTATGTCCATGACTACCAAATAGCTAATGGGGCAGAGTCCCTACCTAAGGGCCTGTCCCTGAAGCAAATAAACTCTTCTCGTCAGTCGGGCCTAACTGGGGCCTGGGGGACACAGTCTTGCCTAGCCCAGACGAGCACTGATCCCTGGACACTACCTGACCCTCTTCCGACTGGCGTGGTTCCGCGCTCCAAATGTATCAGGGGAACCAGGCCGCACGATTGTCTGCCTTGCAGCATGTGATCAGCAGCCCCGGGGCTGCTAGGAACTGTAGTTCCCCATTGAGCTTTGCATCTCTAATGGCCGTCGCGGGGACCCCTCTGCGCATGCGCAAGGGGATAGAAGATGGCCACCATACTCCCAATCTGCGCATGCGCGAGATGAAACTGCTGCCGCCGGACTGCACCAGCGCAACTCGACACAAAATGGCAGCGCCCTGCAAATGGAGCCGCCGGCGACGCGATCGCTTCCTTCACCACACCGGCACCTTCCAACCGCACCCCTCCCACACCGAACCAAAGGTAGAGAGGGGCAGGGGAAAGACCAGAGGGGGACGCCGGGTACCTCCTCCTGCATTCCCTCCAGATCTTCGAGGGGGGGGGGGGGCTGCATCTTTATGGGGTCCGGCTCACACTGGCTAATTCTAACCAGTGGACCTGATGGAGCCACCTTGTGCGGAACTGATGTTTCGTTCCGCTTCGGAGACATCCGAGGGTGAACGTAATACGGTTCACCCTCCTCGACCTCCTCAATCACCCTCTTATTAGTTTTAAATTTGCTCTTCCTGGGGATTGATTTCCCAGGAAAGGGTGCCGCTGTCTCCCCAGCAGGAGCTTTCTCCCGCTCCCCTTCACCCTGTACGGTGCTTACATTGGGGTTAGGGGGTTCTTGGGGGGGGGGGGGACAGCGACGACAGAGGGTGGCTGTATCTGGGTGGCCTTTTTCTTCTCTCCCGGTTTTTTGGGGAGAGGTACAGATGTCACTGTTCCCGAAGGGACAGCAACATCTCCTGCAGTCCCAGGGGGGACCTGGGCCCCCGAGGGCTTTTCCTTCTCCCTCTGGTCTTTGGGGAGAGGTACAGATGTCACTCTTCCGGATGGGACAGCGACATCTCTTGTGGTCGAACACATTTACTTGAAGTCTCACTTTCAGAGGTTGGCCAATTAACTGGACTACTATAATCTGCCTCTTTATCACCGTTTGTGTCTTTAAAATAATCATTTATAACAGACAAGGCATTTTGACCAGGTTGCAGATCGAGACACATCTGTGGTACCCTGTTAGCATGACAATATCTTGTCCTGTATTTATTTTTAAATCGGCCCTTTAAAATAATTTTTTTTCAGTTAATTTAGTATTATTACACTGCAATTAGAGCAGAGATGTGTCACGCCCCCTCTCTCCTTGTTTGTTTTTTCCTCATTTTTCTTTCTATTGGTTTTCCAACCAATTGCTGTTTTAGCCCTCTTACCCCTTTATGGGAAGAGTCTATGGGTGCTGATATAACCTGTTGGCTCACAGAGAACTGACTCCGCCACTGAGAGCCTGGGGTATACCCGAGCTACTAGATTACACCGCCTCCACCTGTACGGGATCCCAATTGGTGGTGATAACCCCGTGCAGGAACAAATAATACTACACAGAATATAACGATAACCTTTACTAAACACACATATCGGTATTATATATATATATTATTATATATCAATATCTCTTAACCACTCTATATTGCATAGAAGGTACAATTGCCCACACACCATGCCCAGCGATAGTAACCCACCACCGTGTTGCCCCACACCGTGTCCACAGTACTGTCGAAGGCCCTTGGCCACTCTACCACGTAAGTTTCCCCAAGTAAACCCCCACCCTTCAGGCATGATCAGCGCCGTGCTGTACAGTGTTGGTGCACTTTTAGAACGATACCTGCCCAGGGCTCCTGCACCCGGGTACCGCAGAATACACGAGGGAATCCGTCCGGTCCGACGTCGTCCTCCGCCACCGCATGGGTTGAATTCCAGCGTGGATAATATCACAGGATAGTCTGTGTCCTTTGTGGTGCTCTGATCCCAGAACCCACCTTGCAGGGCTGCGCAGCGTGGCAGCTATGTCCATGACTACCAAATAGCTAATGGGGCAGAGTCCCTACCTAAGGGCCTGTCCCTGAAGCAAATAAACTCTTCTCGTCAGTCGGGCCTAACTGGGGCCTGGGGGACACAGTCTTGCCTAGCCCAGACGAGCACTGATCCCTGGACACTACCTGACCCTCTTCCGACTGGCGTGGTTCCGCGCTCCAAATGTATCAGGGGAACCAGGCCGCACGATTGTCTGCCTTGCAGCATGTGATCAGCAGCCCCGGGGCTGCTAGGAACTGTAGTTCCCCATTGAGCTTTGCATCTCTAATGGCCGTCGCGGGGACCCCTCTGCGCATGCGCAAGGGGATAGAAGATGGCCACCATACTCCCAATCTGCGCATGCGCGAGATGAAACTGCTGCCGCCGGACTGCACCAGCGCAACTCGACACAAAATGGCAGCGCCCTGCAAATGGAGCCGCCGGCGACGCGATCGCTTCCTTCACCACACCGGCACCTTCCAACCGCACCCCTCCCACACCGAACCAAAGGTAGAGAGGGGCAGGGGAAAGACCAGAGGGGGACGCCGGGTACCTCCTCCTGCATTCCCTCCAGATCTTCGAGGGGGGGGGGGCTGCATCTTTATGGGGTCCGGCTCACACTGGCTAATTCTAACCAGTGGACCTGATGGAGCCACCTTGTGCGGAACTGATGTTTCGTTCCGCTTCGGAGACATCCGAGGGTGAACGTAATACGGTTCACCCTCCTCGACCTCCTCAATCACCCTCTTATTAGTTTTAAATTTGCTCTTCCTGGGGATTGATTTCCCAGGAAAGGGTGCCGCTGTCTCCCCAGCAGGAGCTTTCTCCCGCTCCCCTTCACCCTGTACGGTGCTTACATTGGGGTTAGGGGGTTCTTGGGGGGGGGGGGGGGGACAGCGACGACAGAGGGTGGCTGTATCTGGGTGGCCTTTTTCTTCTCTCCCGGTTTTTTGGGGAGAGGTACAGATGTCACTGTTCCCGAAGGGACAGCAACATCTCCTGCAGTCCCAGGGGGGACCTGGGCCCCCGAGGGCTTTTCCTTCTCCCTCTGGTCTTTGGGGAGAGGTACAGATGTCACTCTTCCGGATGGGACAGCGACATCTCTTGTGGTCGAACACATTTACTTGAAGTCTCACTTTCAGAGGTTGGCCAATTAACTGGACTACTATAATCTGCCTCTTTATCACCGTTTGTGTCTTTAAAATAATCATTTATAACAGACAAGGCATTTTGACCAGGTTGCAGATCGAGACACATCTGTGGTACCCTGTTAGCATGACAATATCTTGTCCTGTATTTATTTTTAAATCGGCCCTTTAAAATAATTTTTTTTCAGTTAATTTAGTATTATTACACTGCAATTAGAGCAGAGATGTGTCACGCCCCCTCTCTCCTTGTTTGTTTTTTCCTCATTTTTCTTTCTATTGGTTTTCCAACCAATTGCTGTTGTAGCCCTCTTACCCCTTTATGGGAAGAGTCTACGGGTGCTGATATAACCTGTTGGCTCACAGAGAACTGACTCCGCCACTGAGAGCCTGGGGTATACCCGAGCTACTAGATTACACCGCCTCCACCTGTACGGGATCCCAATTGGTGGTGATAACCCCGTGCAGGAACAAATAATACTACACAGAATATAACGATAACCTTTACTAAACACACATATCGGTATTATATATATATATTATTATATATCAATATCTCTTAACCACTCTATATTGCATAGAAGGTACAATTGCCCACACACCATGCCCAGCGATAGTAACCCACCACCGTGTTGCCCCACACCGTGTCCACAGTACTGTCGAAGGCCCTTGGCCACTCTACCACGTAAGTTTCCCCAAGTAAACCCCCACCCTTCAGGCATGATCAGCGCCGTGCTGTACAGTGTTGGTGCACTTTTAGAACGATACCTGCCCAGGGCTCCTGCACCCGGGTACCGCAGAATACACGAGGGAATCCGTCCGGTCCGACGTCGTCCTCCGCCACCGCATGGGTTGAATTCCAGCGTGGATAATATCACAGGATAGTCTGTGTCCTTTGTGGTGCTCTGATCCCAGAACCCACCTTGCAGGGCTGCGCAGCGTGGCAGCTATGTCCATGACTACCAAATAGCTAATGGGGCAGAGTCCCTACCTAAGCACTGATCCCTGGACACTACCTGACCCTCTTCCGACTGGCGTGGTTCCGCGCTCCAAATGTATCAGGGGAACCAGGCCGCACGATTGTCTGCCTTGCAGCATGTGATCAGCAGCCCCGGGGCTGCTAGGAACTGTAGTTCCCCATTGAGCTTTGCATCTCTAATGGCCGTCGCGGGGACCCCTCTGCGCATGCGCAAGGGGATAGAAGATGGCCACCATACTCCCAATCTGCGCATGCGCGAGATGAAACTGCTGCCGCCGGACTGCACCAGCGCAACTCGACACAAAATGGCAGCGCCCTGCAAATGGAGCCGCCGGCGACGCGATCGCTTCCTTCACCACACCGGCACCTTCCAACCGCACCCCTCCCACACCGAACCAAAGGTAGAGAGGGGCAGGGGAAAGACCAGAGGGGGACGCCGGGTACCTCCTCCTGCATTCCCTCCAGATCTTCGAGGGGGGGGGGGGGGCTGCATCTTTATGGGGTCCGGCTCACACTGGCTAATTCTAACCAGTGGACCTGATGGAGCCACCTTGTGCGGAACTGATGTTTCGTTCCGCTTCGGAGACATCCGAGGGTGAACGTAATACGGTTCACCCTCCTCGACCTCCTCAATCACCCTCTTATTAGTTTTAAATTTGCTCTTCCTGGGGATTGATTTCCCAGGAAAGGGTGCCGCTGTCTCCCCAGCAGGAGCTTTCTCCCGCTCCCCTTCACCCTGTACGGTGCTTACATTGGGGTTAGGGGGTTCTTGGGGGGGGGGGACAGCGACGACAGAGGGTGGCTGTATCTGGGTGGCCTTTTTCTTCTCTCCCGGTTTTTTGGGGAGAGGTACAGATGTCACTGTTCCCGAAGGGACAGCAACATCTCCTGCAGTCCCAGGGGGGACCTGGGCCCCCGAGGGCTTTTCCTTCTCCCTCTGGTCTTTGGGGAGAGGTACAGATGTCACTCTTCCGGATGGGACAGCGACATCTCTTGTGGTCGAACACATTTACTTGAAGTCTCACTTTCAGAGGTTGGCCAATTAACTGGACTACTATAATCTGCCTCTTTATCACCGTTTGTGTCTTTAAAATAATCATTTATAACAGACAAGGCATTTTGACCAGGTTGCAGATCGAGACACATCTGTGGTACCCTGTTAGCATGACAATATCTTGTCCTGTATTTATTTTTAAATCGGCCCTTTAAAATAATTTTTTTTCAGTTAATTTAGTATTATTACACTGCAATTAGAGCAGAGATGTGTCACGCCCCCTCTCTCCTTGTTTGTTTTTTCCTCATTTTTCTTTCTATTGGTTTTCCAACCAATTGCTGTTGTAGCCCTCTTACCCCTTTATGGGAAGAGTCTACGGGTGCTGATATAACCTGTTGGCTCACAGAGAACTGACTCCGCCACTGAGAGCCTGGGGTATACCCGAGCTACTAGATTACACCGCCTCCACCTGTACGGGATCCCAATTGGTGGTGATAACCCCGTGCAGGAACAAATAATACTACACAGAATATAACGATAACCTTTACTAAACACACATATCGGTATTATATATATATATTATTATATATCAATATCTCTTAACCACTCTATATTGCATAGAAGGTACAATTGCCCACACACCATGCCCAGCGATAGTAACCCACCACCGTGTTGCCCCACACCGTGTCCACAGTACTGTCGAAGGCCCTTGGCCACTCTACCACGTAAGTTTCCCCAAGTAAACCCCCACCCTTCAGGCATGATCAGCGCCGTGCTGTACAGTGTTGGTGCACTTTTAGAACGATACCTGCCCAGGGCTCCTGCACCCGGGTACCGCAGAATACACGAGGGAATCCGTCCGGTCCGACGTCGTCCTCCGCCACCGCATGGGTTGAATTCCAGCGTGGATAATATCACAGGATAGTCTGTGTCCTTTGTGGTGCTCTGATCCCAGAACCCACCTTGCAGGGCTGCGCAGCGTGGCAGCTATGTCCATGACTACCAAATAGCTAATGGGGCAGAGTCCCTACCTAAGGGCCTGTCCCTGAAGCAAACAAACTCTTCTCGTGAGTCGGGCCTAACTGGGGCCTGGGGGACACAGTCTTGCCTAGCCCAGACGAGCACTGATCCCTGGACACTACCTGACCCTCTTCCGACTGGCGTGGTTCCGCGCTCCAAATGTATCAGGGGAACCAGGCCGCACGATTGTCTGCCTTGCAGCATGTGATCAGCAGCCCCGGGGCTGCTAGGAACTGTAGTTCCCCATTGAGCTTTGCATCTCTAATGGCCGTCGCGGGGACCCCTCTGCGCATGCGCAAGGGGATAGAAGATGGCCACCATACTCCCAATCTGCGCATGCGCGAGATGAAACTGCTGCCGCCGGACTGCACCAGCGCAACTCGGCACAAAATGGCAGCGCCCTGCAAATGGAGCCGCCGGCGACGCGATCGCTTCCTTCACCACACCGGCACCTTCCAACCGCACCCCTCCCACACCGAACCAAAGGTAGAGAGGGGCAGGGGAAAGACCAGAGGGGGACGCCGGGTACCTCCTCCTGCATTCCCTCCAGATCTTCGAGGGGGGGGGGCTGCATCTTTATGGGGTCCGGCTCACACTGGCTAATCCTAACCAGTGGACCTGATGGAGCCACCTTGTGCGGAACTGATGTTTCGTTCCGCTTCGGAGACATCCGAGGGTGAACGTAATACGGTTCACCCTCCTCGACCTCCTCAATCACCCTCTTATTAGTTTTAAATTTGCTCTTCCTGGGGATTGATTTCCCAGGAAAGGGTGCCGCTGTCTCCCCAGCAGGAGCTTTCTCCCGCTCCCCTTCACCCTGTACGGTGCTTACATTGGGGTTAGGGGGTTCTTGGGGGGGGGGGGACAGCGACGACAGAGGGTGGCTGTATCTGGGTGGCCTTTTTCTTCTCTCCCGGTTTTTTGGGGAGAGGTACAGATGTCACTGTTCCCGAAGGGACAGCAACATCTCCTGCAGTCCCAGGGGGGACCTGGGCCCCCGAGGGCTTTTCCTTCTCCCTCTGGTCTTTGGGGAGAGGTACAGATGTCACTCTTCCGGATGGGACAGCGACATCTCTTGTGGTCGAACACATTTACTTGAAGTCTCACTTTCAGAGGTTGGCCAATTAACTGGACTACTATAATCTGCCTCTTTATCACCGTTTGTGTCTTTAAAATAATCATTTATAACAGACAAGGCATTTTGACCAGGTTGCAGATCGAGACACATCTGTGGTACCCTGTTAGCATGACAATATCTTGTCCTGTATTTATTTTTAAATCGGCCCTTTAAAATAATTTTTTTTCAGTTAATTTAGTATTATTACACTGCAATTAGAGCAGAGATGTGTCACGCCCCCTCTCTCCTTGTTTGTTTTTTCCTCATTTTTCTTTCTATTGGTTTTCCAACCAATTGCTGTTGTAGCCCTCTTACCCCTTTATGGGAAGAGTCTACGGGTGCTGATATAACCTGTTGGCTCACAGAGAACTGACTCCGCCACTGAGAGCCTGGGGTATACCCGAGCTACTAGATTACACCGCCTCCACCTGTACGGGATCCCAATTGGTGGTGATAACCCCGTGCAGGAACAAATAATACTACACAGAATATAACGATAACCTTTACTAAACACACATATCGGTATTATATATATATATTATTATATATCAATATCTCTTAACCACTCTATATTGCATAGAAGGTACAATTGCCCACACACCATGCCCAGCGATAGTAACCCACCACCGTGTTGCCCCACACCGTGTCCACAGTACTGTCGAAGGCCCTTGGCCACTCTACCACGTAAGTTTCCCCAAGTAAACCCCACCCTTCAGGCATGATCAGCGCCGTGCTGTACAGTGTTGGTGCACTTTTAGAACGATACCTGCCCAGGGCTCCTGCACCCGGGTACCGCAGAATACACGAGGGAATCTGTCCGGTCCGACGTCGTCCTCCGCCACCGCATGGGTTGAATTCCAGCGTGGATAATATCACAGGATAGTCTGTGTCCTTTGTGGTGCTCTGATCCCAGAACCCACCTTGCAGGGCTGCGCAGCGTGGCAGCTATGTCCATGACTACCAAATAGCTAATGGGGCAGAGTCCCTACCTAAGGGCCTGTCCCTGAAGCAAACAAACTCTTCTCGTGAGTCGGGCCTAACTGGGGCCTGGGGGACACAGTCTTGCCTAGCCCAGACGAGCACTGATCCCTGGACACTACCTGACCCTCTTCCGACTGGCGTGGTTCCGCGCTCCAAATGTATCAGGGGAACCAGGCCGAACGATTGTCTGCCTTGCAGCATGTGATCAGCAGCCCCTGGGGTTGCTATGAACTGTAGTTCCCCATTGAGCTTTGCATCTCTAATGGCCGTCGCGGGGACCCCTCTGCACATGCGCAAGGGGATAGAAGATGGCCACCATACTCCCAATCTGCGCATGCGCGAGATGAAACTGCTGCCGCCGGACTGCACCAGCGCAACTCGGCACAAAATGGCAGCGCCCTGCAAATGGAGCCGCCGGCGACGCGATCGCTTCCTTCACCACACCGGCACCTTCCAACCGCACCCCTCCCACACCGAACCAAAGGTAGAGAGGGGCAGGGGAAAGACCAGAGGGGGACGCCGGGTACCTCCTCCTGCATTCCCTCCAGATCTTCGAGGGGGGGGGGGGCTGCATCTTTATGGGGTCCGGCTCACACTGGCTAATCCTAACCAGTGGACCTGATGGAGCCACCTTGTGCGGAACTGATGTTTCGTTCCGCTTCGGAGACATCCGAGGGTGAACGTAATACGGTTCACCCTCCTCGACCTCCTCAATCACCCTCTTATTAGTTTTAAATTTGCTCTTCCTGGGGATTGATTTCCCAGGAAAGGGTGCCGCTGTCTCCCCAGCAGGAGCTTTCTCCCGCTCCCCTTCACCCTGTACGGTGCTTACATTGGGGTTAGGGGGTTCTTGGGGGGGGGGACAGCGACGACAGAGGGTGGCTGTATCTGGGTGGCCTTTTTCTTCTCTCCCGGTTTTTTGGGGAGAGGTACAGATGTCACTGTTCCCGAAGGGACAGCAACATCTCCTGCAGTCCCAGGGGGGACCTGGGCCCCCGAGGGCTTTTCCTTCTCCCTCTGGTCTTTGGGGAGAGGTACAGATGTCACTCTTCCGAATGGGACAGCGACATCTCTTGTGGTCGAACACATTTACTTGAAGTCTCACTTTCAGAGGTTGGCCAATTAACTGGACTACTATAATCTGCCTCTTTATCACCGTTTGTGTCTTTAAAATAATCATTTATAACAGACAAGGCATTTTGACCAGGTTGCAGATCGAGACACATCTGTGGTACCCTGTTAGCATGACAATATCTTGTCCTGTATTTATTTTTAAATCGGCCCTTTAAAATAATTTTTTTTCAGTTAATTTAGTATTATTACACTGCAATTAGAGCAGAGATGTGTCACGCCCCCTCTCTCCTTGTTTGTTTTTTCCTCATTTTTCTTTCTATTGGTTTTCCAACCAATTGCTGTTGTAGCCCTCTTACCCCTTTATGGGAAGAGTCTACGGGTGCTGATATAACCTGTTGGCTCACAGAGAACTGACTCCGCCACTGAGAGCCTGGGGTATACCCGAGCTACTAGATTACACCGCCTCCACCTGTACGGGATCCCAATTGGTGGTGATAACCCCGTGCAGGAACAAATAATACTACACAGAATATAACGATAACCTTTACTAAACACACATATCGGTATTATATATATATATTATTATATATCAATATCTCTTAACCACTCTATATTGCATAGAAGGTACAATTGCCCACACACCATGCCCAGCGATAGTAACCCACCACCGTGTTGCCCCACACCGTGTCCACAGTACTGTCGAAGGCCCTTGGCCACTCTACCACGTAAGTTTCCCCAAGTAAACCCCCACCCTTCAGGCATGATCAGCGCCGTGCTGTACAGTGTTGGTGCACTTTTAGAACGATACCTGCCCAGGGCTCCTGCACCCGGGTACCGCAGAATACACGAGGGAATCCGTCCGGTCCGACGTCGTCCTCCGCCACCGCATGGGTTGAATTCCAGCGTGGATAATATCACAGGATAGTCTGTGTCCTTTGTGGTGCTCTGATCCCAGAACCCACCTTGCAGGGCTGCGCAGCGTGGCAGCTATGTCCATGACTACCAAATAGCTAATGGGGCAGAGTCCCTACCTAAGGGCCTGTCCCTGAAGCAAACAAACTCTTCTCGTGAGTCGGGCCTAACTGGGGCCTGGGGGACACAGTCTTGCCTAGCCCAGACGAGCACTGATCCCTGGACACTACCTGACCCTCTTCCGACTGGCGTGGTTCCGCGCTCCAAATGTATCAGGGGAACCAGGCCGCACGATTGTCTGCCTTGCAGCATGTGATCAGCAGCCCCGGGGCTGCTAGGAACTGTAGTTCCCCATTGAGCTTTGCATCTCTAATGGCCGTCGCGGGGACCCCTCTGCGCATGCGCAAGGGGATAGAAGATGGCCACCATACTCCCAATCTGCGCATGCGCGAGATGAAACTGCTGCCGCCGGACTGCACCAGCGCAACTCGGCACAAAATGGCAGCGCCCTGCAAATGGAGCCGCCGGCGACGCGATCGCTTCCTTCACCACACCGGCACCTTCCAACCGCACCCCTCCCACACCGAACCAAAGGTAGAGAGGGGCAGGGGAAAGACCAGAGGGGGACGCCGGGTACCTCCTCCTGCATTCCCTCCAGATCTTCGAGGGGGGGGGGGCTGCATCTTTATGGGGTCCGGCTCACACTGGCTAATCCTAACCAGTGGACCTGATGGAGCCACCTTGTGCGGAACTGATGTTTCGTTCCGCTTCGGAGACATCCGAGGGTGAACGTAATACGGTTCACACTCCTCGACCTCCTCAATCACCCTCTTATTAGTTTTAAATTTGCTCTTCCTGGGGATTGATTTCCCAGGAAAGGGTGCCGCTGTCTCCCCAGCAGGAGCTTTCTCCCGCTCCCCTTCACCCTGTACGGTGCTTACATTGGGGTTAGGGGGTTCTTGGGGGGGGGGGGGGGCAGCGACGACAGAGGGTGGCTGTATCTGGGTGGCCTTTTTCTTCTCTCCCGGTTTTTTGGGGAGAGGTACAGATGTCACTGTTCCCGAAGGGACAGCAACATCTCCTGCAGTCCCAGGGGGGACCTGGGCCCCCGAGGGCTTTTCCTTCTCCCTCTGGTCTTTGGGGAGAGGTACAGATGTCACTCTTCCGGATGGGACAGCGACATCTCTTGTGGTCGAACACATTTACTTGAAGTCTCACTTTCAGAGGTTGGCCAATTAACTGGACTACTATAATCTGCCTCTTTATCACCGTTTGTGTCTTTAAAATAATCATTTATAACAGACAAGGCATTTTGACCAGGTTGCAGATCGAGACACATCTGTGGTACCCTGTTAGCATGACAATATCTTGTCCTGTATTTATTTTTAAATCGGCCCTTTAAAATAATTTTTTTTCAGTTAATTTAGTATTATTACACTGCAATTAGAGCAGAGATGTGTCACGCCCCCTCTCTCCTTGTTTGTTTTTTCCTCATTTTTCTTTCTATTGGTTTTCCAACCAATTGCTGTTGTAGCCCTCTTACCCCTTTATGGGAAGAGTCTACGGGTGCTGATATAACCTGTTGGCTCACAGAGAACTGACTCCGCCACTGAGAGCCTGGGGTATACCCGAGCTACTAGATTACACCGCCTCCACCTGTACGGGATCCCAATTGGTGGTGATAACCCCGTGCAGGAACAAATAATACTACACAGAATATAACGATAACCTTTACTAAACACACATATCGGTATTATATATATATATTATTATATATCAATATCTCTTAACCACTCTATATTGCATAGAAGGTACAATTGCCCACACACCATGCCCAGCGATAGTAACCCACCACCGTGTTGCCCCACACCGTGTCCACAGTACTGTCGAAGGCCCTTGGCCACTCTACCACGTAAGTTTCCCCAAGTAAACCCCCACCCTTCAGGCATGATCAGCGCCGTGCTGTACAGTGTTGGTGCACTTTTAGAACGATACCTGCCCAGGGCTCCTGCACCCGGGTACCGCAGAATACACGAGGGAATCCGTCCGGTCCGACGTCGTCCTCCGCCACCGCATGGGTTGAATTCCAGCGTGGATAATATCACAGGATAGTCTGTGTCCTTTGTGGTGCTCTGATCCCAGAACCCACCTTGCAGGGCTGCGCAGCGTGGCAGCTATGTCCATGACTACCAAATAGCTAATGGGGCAGAGTCCCTACCTAAGGGCCTGTCCCTGAAGCAAACAAACTCTTCTCGTGAGTCGGGCCTAACTGGGGCCTGGGGGACACAGTCTTGCCTAGCCCAGACGAGCACTGATCCCTGGACACTACCTGACCCTCTTCCGACTGGCGTGGTTCCGCGCTCCAAATGTATCAGGGGAACCAGGCCGCACGATTGTCTGCCTTGCAGCATGTGATCAGCAGCCCCGGGGCTGCTAGGAACTGTAGTTCCCCATTGAGCTTTGCATCTCTAATGGCCGTCGCGGGGACCCCTCTGCGCATGCGCAAGGGGATAGAAGATGGCCACCATACTCCCAATCTGCGCATGCGCGAGATGAAACTGCTGCCGCCGGACTGCACCAGCGCAACTCGGCACAAAATGGCAGCGCCCTGCAAATGGAGCCGCCGGCGACGCGATCGCTTCCTTCACCACACCGGCACCTTCCAACCGCACCCCTCCCACACCGAACCAAAGGTAGAGAGGGGCAGGGGAAAGACCAGAGGGGGACGCCGGGTACCTCCTCCTGCATTCCCTCCAGATCTTCGAGGGGGGGGGGGCTGCATCTTTATGGGGTCCGGCTCACACTGGCTAATCCTAACCAGTGGACCTGATGGAGCCACCTTGTGCGGAACTGATGTTTCGTTCCGCTTCGGAGACATCCGAGGGTGAACGTAATACGGTTCACACTCCTCGACCTCCTCAATCACCCTCTTATTAGTTTTAAATTTGCTCTTCCTGGGGATTGATTTCCCAGGAAAGGGTGCCGCTGTCTCCCCAGCAGGAGCTTTCTCCCGCTCCCCTTCACCCTGTACGGTGCTTACATTGGGGTTAGGGGGTTCTTGGGGGGGGGGGGGGCAGCGACGACAGAGGGTGGCTGTATCTGGGTGGCCTTTTTCTTCTCTCCCGGTTTTTTGGGGAGAGGTACAGATGTCACTGTTCCCGAAGGGACAGCAACATCTCCTGCAGTCCCAGGGGGGACCTGGGCCCCCGAGGGCTTTTCCTTCTCCCTCTGGTCTTTGGGGAGAGGTACAGATGTCACTCTTCCGGATGGGACAGCGACATCTCTTGTGGTCGAACACATTTACTTGAAGTCTTACTTTCAGAGGTTGGCCAATTAACTGGACTACTATAATCTGCCTCTTTATCACCGTTTGTGTCTTTAAAATAATCATTTATAACAGACAAGGCATTTTGACCAGGTTGCAGATCGAGACACATCTGTGGTACCCTGTTAGCATGACAATATCTTGTCCTGTATTTATTTTTAAATCGGCCCTTTAAAATAATTTTTTTTCAGTTAATTTAGTATTATTACACTGCAATTAGAGCAGAGATGTGTCACGCCCCCTCTCTCCTTGTTTGTTTTTTCCTCATTTTTCTTTCTATTGGTTTTCCAACCAATTGCTGTTGTAGCCCTCTTACCCCTTTATGGGAAGAGTCTACGGGTGCTGATATAACCTGTTGGCTCACAGAGAACTGACTCCGCCACTGAGAGCCTGGGGTATACCCGAGCTACTAGATTACACCGCCTCCACCTGTACGGGATCCCAATTGGTGGTGATAACCCCGTGCAGGAACAAATAATACTACACAGAATATAACGATAACCTTTACTAAACACACATATCGGTATTATATATATATATTATTATATATCAATATCTCTTAACCACTCTATATTGCATAGAAGGTACAATTGCCCACACACCATGCCCAGCGATAGTAACCCACCACCGTGTTGCCCCACACCGTGTCCACAGTACTGTCGAAGGCCCTTGGCCACTCTACCACGTAAGTTTCCCCAAGTAAACCCCCACCCTTCAGGCATGATCAGCGCCGTGCTGTACAGTGTTGGTGCACTTTTAGAACGATACCTGCCCAGGGCTCCTGCACCCGGGTACCGCAGAATACACGAGGGAATCCGTCCGGTCCGACGTCGTCCTCCGCCACCGCATGGGTTGAATTCCAGCGTGGATAATATCACAGGATAGTCTGTGTCCTTTGTGGTGCTCTGATCCCAGAACCCACCTTGCAGGGCTGCGCAGCGTGGCAGCTATGTCCATGACTACCAAATAGCTAATGGGGCAGAGTCCCTACCTAAGGGCCTGTCCCTGAAGCAAACAAACTCTTCTCGTGAGTCGGGCCTAACTGGGGCCTGGGGGACACAGTCTTGCCTAGCCCAGACGAGCACTGATCCCTGGACACTACCTGACCCTCTTCCGACTGGCGTGGTTCCGCGCTCCAAATGTATCAGGGGAACCAGGCCGCACGATTGTCTGCCTTGCAGCATGTGATCAGCAGCCCCGGGGCTGCTAGGAACTGTAGTTCCCCATTGAGCTTTGCATCTCTAATGGCCGTCGCGGGGACCCCTCTGCGCATGCGCAAGGGGATAGAAGATGGCCACCATACTCCCAATCTGCGCATGCGCGAGATGAAACTGCTGCCGCCGGACTGCACCAGCGCAACTCGGCACAAAATGGCAGCGCCCTGCAAATGGAGCCGCCGGCGACGCGATCGCTTCCTTCACCACACCGGCACCTTCCAACCGCACCCCTCCCACACCGAACCAAAGGTAGAGAGGGGCAGGGGAAAGACCAGAGGGGGACGCCGGGTACCTCCTCCTGCATTCCCTCCAGATCTTCGAGGGGGGGGGGGCTGCATCTTTATGGGGTCCGGCTCACACTGGCTAATCCTAACCAGTGGACCTGATGGAGCCACCTTGTGCGGAACTGATGTTTCGTTCCGCTTCGGAGACATCCGAGGGTGAACGTAATACGGTTCACCCTCCTCGACCTCCTCAATCACCCTCTTATTAGTTTTAAATTTGCTCTTCCTGGGGATTGATTTCCCAGGAAAGGGTGCCACTGTCTCCCCAGCAGGAGCTTTCTCCCGCTCCCCTTCACCCTGTACGGTGCTTACATTGGGGTTAGGGGGTTCTTGGGGGGGGGGGGGACAGCGACGACAGAGGGTGGCTGTATCTGGGTGGCCTTTTTCTTCTCTCCCGGTTTTTTGGGGAGAGGTACAGATGTCACTGTTCCCGAAGGGACAGCAACATCTCCTGCAGTCCCAGGGGGGACCTGGGCCCCCGAGGGCTTTTCCTTCTCCCTCTGGTCTTTGGGGAGAGGTACAGATGTCACTCTTCCGAATGGGACAGCGACATCTCTTGTGGTCGAACACATTTACTTGAAGTCTCACTTTCAGAGGTTGGCCAATTAACTGGACTACTATAATCTGCCTCTTTATCACCGTTTGTGTCTTTAAAATAATCATTTATAACAGACAAGGCATTTTGACCAGGTTGCAGATCGAGACACATCTGTGGTACCCTGTTAGCATGACAATATCTTGTCCTGTATTTATTTTTAAATCGGCCCTTTAAAATAATTTTTTTTCAGTTAATTTAGTATTATTACACTGCAATTAGAGCAGAGATGTGTCACGCCCCCTCTCTCCTTGTTTGTTTTTTCCTCATTTTTCTTTCTATTGGTTTTCCAACCAATTGCTGTTGTAGCCCTCTTACCCCTTTATGGGAAGAGTCTACGGGTGCTGATATAACCTGTTGGCTCACAGAGAACTGACTCCGCCACTGAGAGCCTGGGGTATACCCGAGCTACTAGATTACACCGCCTCCACCTGTACGGGATCCCAATTGGTGGTGATAACCCCGTGCAGGAACAAATAATACTACACAGAATATAACGATAACCTTTACTAAACACACATATCGGTATTATATATATATATTATTATATATCAATATCTCTTAACCACTCTATATTGCATAGAAGGTACAATTGCCCACACACCATGCCCAGCGATAGTAACCCACCACCGTGTTGCCCCACACCGTGTCCACAGTACTGTCGAAGGCCCTTGGCCACTCTACCACGTAAGTTTCCCCAAGTAAACCCCCACCCTTCAGGCATGATCAGCGCCGTGCTGTACAGTGTTGGTGCACTTTTAGAACGATACCTGCCCAGGGCTCCTGCACCCGGGTACCGCAGAATACACGAGGGAATCCGTCCGGTCCGACGTCGTCCTCCGCCACCGCATGGGTTGAATTCCAGCGTGGATAATATCACAGGATAGTCTGTGTCCTTTGTGGTGCTCTGATCCCAGAACCCACCTTGCAGGGCTGCGCAGCGTGGCAGCTATGTCCATGACTACCAAATAGCTAATGGGGCAGAGTCCCTACCTAAGGGCCTGTCCCTGAAGCAAACAAACTCTTCTCGTGAGTCGGGCCTAACTGGGGCCTGGGGGACACAGTCTTGCCTAGCCCAGACGAGCACTGATCCCTGGACACTACCTGACCCTCTTCCGACTGGCGTGGTTCCGCGCTCCAAATGTATCAGGGGAACCAGGCCGAACGATTGTCTGCCTTGCAGCATGTGATCAGCAGCCCCGGGGCTTCTAGGAACTGTAGTTCCCCATTGAGCTTTGCATCTCTAATGGCCGTCGCGGGGACCCCTCTGCGCATGCGCAAGGGGATAGAAGATGGCCACCATACTCCCAATCTGCGCATGCGCGAGATGAAACTGCTGCTGCCGGACTGCACATGCGCAACTCGGCACAAAATGGCAGCGCCCTGCAAATGGAGCCGCCGGCGACGCGATCGCTTCCTTCACCACACCGGCACCTTTCAACCGCACCCCTCCCACACCGAACCAAAGGTAGAGAGGGGCAGGGGAAAGACCAGAGGGGGATATCCTGACTACACTGGTAAACATGACAGATTTCAACACATCGTTACAATTTTCCATGTTTAAACTATACTAAAAAAAAAGTTAAAAAGTAAAACAAAGTTAAAAGATATAAATCAGACGCTCAAGCTTAACTCAAAAATACACAATTTGGAAATGAAATAATTAACTGACAGAATGTACAAAACATATCTTTAGTCAGACACATATTACAAACGTTCGGTTCTGAAATACTGTTCTCCTGTCTTGTTACTCTGTTTACCTCATCCATGACTTTGTGCAATTTGCCAGAAGAGACTCCAGGATGTGTGCACGAGAGCTTGATATATTTGGTATTTTTCACTCTGGTAGGGAGTCAATAAAAGGTTCCCATTTTGTAAAAAAAAAAATCTCTGTTTATTGTTCCTTATTGGTCCCCGTTTCCATTTTATCTAAGGTCATTAGCTGAGCGAAATATGTTTTAATTGTTTCCAAGTTTGGAGCGTGACTCTTAACCCATTGCACCATTATAGACTTTATACAGTAGCAGCCTTTAGTATAATTGGGATTTCTGAGTCCCCATTAACTCCTCTCCACCCTTCCATGTTCCCAAATAAAACTGATAGAGGTTCCTTCACAGTTACCACTTTTGGTGTGTGTGTGTGTGTGTATGTATGTGTGTATATATATATGTGTGTGTGTGTGTGTGTGTGTGTGTGTATGTATATATATATATATATATATATATATATATATATATATATATATATATATATATATATAGTGTGTGTGTGTATATATATGTGTATATATGTGTGTGTATATATATATATATATATATATATATATATATATATATATATATATATAGTGTGTGTGTGTGTGTGTGTATATATATATATATATTTTGTTTGTGTCATTGGTATAATTTCAGTAATCCTTGGGATTCCTGAGTCCAAAAACATGGGGAATGCTGCCGCTCTCCTAGGGTGTATAAGCAATATACATGTATAGGGTGCATACGGGAGTAACAATAATGCAAACGAGAAGGGGTTAACAGGGCAACCACAAGAACCTATGTGCACTCACTATAAACATTAGAGGGCTAGGAAGTATTTGATCCTAGGGAAAAGTCACCTAGATATAGTTCTCAATGTTTGTGTTGGCTGATACAGATATCATATGTATGTTACTGAGTAGGTAATACCCAATTATTACAGTTGTTAACACATACCCTCATTAGGTTATAGAGACGTATGGCTAAAGCCAACACCGATACTGGGTGATACAAGGGGTTACAAAGTGTATCACAGTACTCCCATCATGAGTATATACTATATACTGTACAGCCGTCGCATACAATAGTAGGCATGTAGGCATATATATTAGCCACTGGACTAGGATTCCAGATTAATACTGCGACTGCGGTGCTTCGGTGCGCCCCTTCTCACAGCTCCACACGTGCGCTCCCTGATTACGTCAGTAAAAACCGACGTACGTTTCACGCCCGCTAGGCGCTTTGTCAAGGTGTAAGGAGTGGTATCCAGCCACTCCTATGGCATCTTATCTGTGTGGCTGGAAGTACATTCACGTATTCCAGCCAATCACAGTGAAGATGGGCGGTGCAGACCTCACAGTGTAACTCACACGCTTATATCTTTGGTATTAACCGTTTGTGAGCCTGTGATGGTCTGCACCTTTTAGTAATACTTTTATGTTGATCCCTTTTCTTTGTGTGTATAGATCTTGGGATCTATCAGTATCTATGTGATACTACATTATGTAAAACAGAAGTATTTTGCCACTTTATTAAGGCAGATGCCTGCAAGCATATATTACACAGGGGCTACTTGTCATGCTATCATATACAAGTGTAAACACTTAGTCAGTTAATAAGTATGGTAGATAGTGAGATATAGAAATCCTCAATTTTGATGACATGACATATAACCACATCTAGTATAACTGAAGTGTAGTATACGGTAATTGGGTAGTGAAAGTACTCAAACTTGTAGCAGATTCTGCAATATGGTCAATAGGGGAAAAGGTTTTTTTTTGTTTTTTTGTTTTTTACCAATATCACCTATAAGAGAGAGGTATGTGATGTTGTAGGACTGTATGAGCCTTAATGTGACCGCCTCTAGGAGTCAAAACAAAGGAGTATATGACTGCATTGTATCCCTGGATCCCCAGTTAGTAGAACCCTGTGGACACACTATCTTGTAGTAGACGCTCTTCATAAATATCCATATGAATAGTGTCATGCATGTACATGCATGTGCCCATTGTCCTGATGATAGTATAGTGTCACGCCTGTATGCCCGCAGACCAAGCTAGACCCCAGTACTGAGGTGGGAACGGTATGATACCACACACCCACAGCAGTGGGAGCAAGCCCCGAGTGTGGTATAGCGTTGCTGGCCTGTTGGAAGAGTTGTTAGTATATACTTGCAATGCTTGGGGAATGTCCGTGAGAATAGTTGTGTCCGTTTGCCAATGTTCAGGGATCCAGAGGGTAGAGTCGTCAGAGGGCAAGCCAGGTCCTAGGAAGCCAGAGGTCAACGGAGTCATATGTGTAGCAGGGTTCAAAGGGTTACCAGAGGGCAGAGTAGTACAGGGTAAGCAGGTGTCAAAGGCAGGGGAATCCAAAGTAACACAGGAGCAGGTAATCACAGGAGCACAGAGGGAGCACAGCATAGGTCAGGTACACACAGGGAAACAGGAACTATGCAGAGCGAGGAAGAGGTGGACCAACAGGGATAATAAAGGAAGGTGCACCAATGACAGAGAGGGGAGGAGTAGAGAGAGAAGTGGGTCTATTTTGATCTGGTTTGAAACTGATTGGCCGGCAAAGCCGGCCAATTCAGTTGAACAGCAATTCTACTTGTTGCCAAGTAGAACAAAAGATAAACCAGTCAAACAAAAATTAAATGGACCCAACAACAACTGCACTGATGAAGTGCACTTAAAACAGAAGGGTTAAATCTAAAGAACCCTTGATGGGGGATACCGAGCAAAGCACCCCGCCAACGCCCACTGGGAGGCAAACTCTGAAACCGTCCCAGTAGACTCGGCGTACGAGTACTCTGCCCGAATACGGGAGTGCACCAGTGCCCGAAACATGGCCACGATGTTTGTTGGGACCCCCCCCCCCTCCAAACACTGCTTCCTGGTTTTACAAATGGCTATCTTAGCCAATGCCAGGAGCAGGTTGACCAGGAGATCCCTAGGCTTATTGTTCCGGGACACTGGGCACCCAAAAATAAAAAGATGAGGGGAGAAGTGTAGCCAGAACTGCAGGAGAAGGCTCCTCAAGAAGGAAAAGAGGGGCAGCAATCTGGCGCAACTCGAATAAATGTGATACACGGACTCCCGCTCGCCACAGAAGGGACAGGCGGCGGGGGAGTCCGTGAAGTGTGCCAAGTACTCTCCTGTGCTCAGTGCACCGTGGAGGACCCTCCAACTCAAATCCCCTTCGGGATGGGGAACCAAGGATGAATAGAGTTCCCTCCACCGGGGTCTCTCGCCCTCATTCGCAGGGAATACCCGCCTCCACATAGTATCTGGGCGGGTGACAAGGGCGAGGTAATGCATTATATGGAGCGCTAGAGAATACAGGTCTTTCCTCTGCATGCCACGGAAACATGCCGGGGACACATCCCCCAACCTGCTGAGGTTGGGGGAAAGAGGAGCCCGAAGGGGTTGCCGTGGTTTGGGTTCCACGCAAAGATCCGGAGAGCTAGGGTTGAAAGGTTGACAAGGCTCTCCAGTCTGCAATACCCCCTCAATGAAGGTGCGTGAGTCGGGGTGGATGGCATCTTTAATCTCCCGGATCAAATGATGAGGGACGCGGGATGTACGCAGTCCCATACGGGGCGCGAGCACCTCTGCTCTAACCCAGTCTCGCCGCCCAAAGTCCAGGAGATCCCCGACTCTGGTCACCTGCGCCAGGATTAGCCAGCGGCAAATAGAGGGTGAATCCAACATCCAAGCCCCCACTGCCGGATTATACAGCAGGGGCTCGGCGAGGAAATCAAACCCCACTGCCTGTTCCTACCTGGTCACGGAGACCAGTTTCCAGGCCTTAAGTAAGTCCCGGTAGTATGCCGGCAGCACCGAGAGGTCTCTACCTAAACCCTCAGGCCTGATGATAAACAGTTGCCGGTCATACCTCATATTGCGCGGCTGGCAAAAGAAACTGGTCGCCAGCTGGCACCACTGCGGAGACGTATCAGCGAATAGGTATCTGCAGGTATTGGAGGCGGAAAGTGTGTAACTGGGAGCGGACACACACCACTCCCTGTCCACCCTCCTCCAAGGGGAGACACGCAACTCCCGCAGAGACCCAATGCTTCCCCATCCAGAGAAAATCCATCAACTTCCTCTGGATCTTGTTGATAAATTCGGGGGTTGGACCCATGGCTATCAGCCGGTGCCATATCTGACTGGCCACCAGCTGGTTAATCACCAGGGTTCTTCCACTGAGGGAAAGCATTCTCGACAGATACACCCATGACCCCAGATGAGCAATGACCCGTTCTTCAAGATCACTGAAGTTTTCCGGGGCCGGGTTCTCCGCAGCAGACAGGTAGACTCCCAGATACTTGAGAGTATTGCTCTCCCACGAGACATTTCGAAACGCGGGGGGCAAGGAGTCCACCTGTAAGGGACCCACCAGAATGCCAGAGCACTTCGACCAGTTGATCCGAGCAGAAGAGGCCGCGGTGTAGACCTCTTGGCACGCTTGTGCCCGCTCTAGATCATCTAGGTCCTGGGCCACGAGGAGCACGTCATCGGCATAAGCCGACAGGACTACCCGCATGTCGGGCTCCCGCAGCACCAGCCCGGTGAGCCTCCTCCTCAGTAGGCAGAGGAAGGGCTCAATGGCCAGCGCGTACAGTTGCCCAGACAGGGGGCACCCTTGACGTACTCCCCGACCAAACACAAAAGGTGCCGTCAGGGACTAGTTGATCTTCACCAGACACTGCAGAGGCGTACAGCATCTGAAGAAAGCCCACAAATTGTGGGCCGAAGCCAAACACCTGCAGGGTCTGCATAAGGTAACGGTGAAGCACCCTGTCAAACGCCTTCTCTTGATCTAGGGACAGGAAGGCGAGTGATAGACCAGTCCTCTGTGCGTAGTGCATCAGGTCCTGGACAGAAAGATGTTGTCATGAATACTCCTGCCCGGGACAGTATAGGACTGGTCGGGGTGAATCACCTCTGCCAGCACGGACTTGAGCCTCAGCGAAAGCGCTTTGGCTACGATCTTATAGTCCATGCTGAGCAGTGAGACCGGTCGCCAGTTAGAGATCTGGCGGAGATCTCCCTTCTTCGGCAGCAGAGACAGTATTGCCCGCCGACACGAAAGGGGCATCTCACCGGTCTCCAGGGCTTCGGCTAGCACCTCGGTGAAATCAGGTCCCAGCATCTCCCAGAAAAACCGGAAGAACTCCACAGTCAGCCCGTCTAGCCCTGGCGTTTTTCCGCGGGACATGAGATTGAGCGCTTCAGAGAGCTCGGCCAGAGTCAATGGTAACTCAAGCCGCTCCCTTCCATCCCCACTGACCGTGGGAAGCCCCTCCCATAAGACCCTTCATTTATCTTGCTGGATGGACTCCGGAGAGAAAAGATTTTCATAGAAATTCCGGGTTCTGTCCCGGATGCTCTCCGGGTCGGTCAGAGGGGTTCCGTCCTCTGCCAACAAGCAGGTAATATGTCTACGGTTTCCCCTCTTTTTCTCCAGCGCGTAGAAGAGGCGCGACCCGCGATCCATCTCCCGAAGGAAGTGGATGCGGGATCGCACATACGCCCCCGAGCTCTCCGATCTTCCAAGTCCCGGAGAGCGCACTTCCTCTCCACGTACATACTCTGCAGGTATTGGTCTCCTGCCACAGACAGCCGCTTCTCGAGATCGAGCACCTCCTCCCTGAGGGCCTCGATCTCAGCATCACGCCGCCCGCTGACACCTTTGGTGTACTCCTGACACACGAGGCGCAGATGAACCTTGCCCACGTCCCACCACTGCTCTAACGTGGCAAAGTCTGACCTGCAACCTCTCCAGGCCATCCAAAAGTCTCGGACCGACGTCGCAAACCCCTTGTCCTCCAACAACGTATTGTTGAAGTGCCAATATGCAGCCGAGGGTGCTGCAGGTAGCAGCGTCACCGTCACGGACACAATTGTGGTCCGAAAACGGCGCCAGCCTAATGGCACTGGACTGGGCTCTTGACAGGCTGTGGCTGGAAAAATACAGCCTGTCGATCCGGGACCTGGACATCCGTTCACCCCTAAACACCCTAACATGGGTGAACTCAGTGGATGCCTCAGGATGTTGTTCTCGCCAGACGTCTACCAAGGAGTAGCGGGTGATGACCTCCCGCAAGGCCGACGCAGAACACGGGTGTGGCTCCGGACCATTCCGGTCTTTCCGAGCCTCGAGGGTACAGTTAAAATCACCCCCGAGCACCACGTATTCGTCCGCGTCGACTGTCTCCAGGTATTCAGACATTCTGACGAAGAACTGCCTTCTCGGGTCCGGTGGCAGGAGCATACACGTTCAGGAAATTAAACGTGTAGTCCTCGTGCCGGACCCTGAGATGCAACAGGCGACCTGGAACAACAGCTTTGGCAAGCAGCAGCTCTGGTTGAAAGGACTCAGAGAACAGGGTTACCACCCCACTAGATGATGAAGTGAGGTGGCTGAAGAAGACACTGCCTCGCCACTCCAAATGCCAGCTGGCTTCAGCCTCTGGAGGGGTATGGGTTTCCTGCAGGAAACTCACAGAATACTTTCCCTTCTGTAAAAAGGAGAGTACCTGGAACCTGCGAAACCGCGAATCGCGGGATGGCACTTCAGCAAGTATCTCATAGGGAGGGTCCAGCCCAGCAGTCGCCTCCAACAAAGTGCCCGACCAAAACTCCTCACCAGGAGAGCTCATATCTGGCATCTCCCAGATGCAAAGTGAAGTGCTCGCTAAAACACCCTCACCCACACCTGCCTCCCCCGCTCCATCCTCCAAACCCCCAACCACGGGGTCAGCCCTAGCCCATCCCCTTCTTCCGGTGACACAAACCGGGGCTCTGCCTCAGGTGTGCCACCCGAAGGCGGCACAGCCGGAGGGGGATTCTGGCCGACCTCCGAGTCCCCAAAGACAACTGCGTCCGGTGCGGCAGATTCACCGAAACACAAGTCCCCGGGGGATGTTCTCCAACTGGGAGGGGTGTTGGAAGGCTCCCCAACGTCCATTTCTAGGGGCAAAGCCTCATGTTGTTGAGCACTTTTATCTTCCGCCCCAGGGACGCCGGGTACCTCCTCCTGCATTCCCTCCAGATCTTCGAGGGGGGGGGGGGGCTGCATCTTTATGGGGTCCGGCTCACACTGGCTATTCCTAACCAGTGGGCCTGATGGAGCCACCTTGTGCGGAACTGATGTTTCGTTCCGCTTTGGAGACATCCGAGGGTGAACGTAATACGGTTCGACCTCCTCAATCACCCTCTTATTAGTTTTAAATTTGCTCTTCCTGGGGATTGATTTCCCAGGAAAGGGTGCCGCTGTCTCCCCAGCAGGAGCTTTCTCCCGCTCCCCTTCACCCTGTACGGTGCTTACATTGGGGTTAGGGGGTTCTTGGGGGGGGGGGGGACAGCGACGACAGAGGGTGGCTGTATCTGGGTGGCCTTTTTCTTCTCTCCCGGTTTTTTGGGGAGAGGTACAGATGTCACTGTTCCCGAAGGGACAGCAACATCTCCTGCAGTCCCAGGGGGGACCTGGGCCCCCGAGGGCTTTTCCTTCTCCCTCTGGTCTTTGGGGAGAGGTACAGATGTCACTCTTCCGGATGGGACAGCGACATCTCTTGTGGTCGAACACATTTACTTGAAGTCTCACTTTCAGAGGTTGGCCAATTAACTGGACTACTATAATCTGCCTCTTTATCACCGTTTGTGTCTTTAAAATAATCATTTATAACAGACAAGGCATTTTGACCAGGTTGCAGATCGAGACACATCTGTGGGTACCCTGTTAGCATGACAATATCTTGTCCTGTATTTATTTGTAAATCGGCCCTTTAAAATAATTTTTTTTTCAGTTAATTTAGTATTATTACACTGCAATTAGAGCAGAGATGTGTCACGCCCCCTCTCTCCTTGTTTGTTTTTTCCTCATTTTTCTTTCTATTGGTTTTCCAACCAATTGCTGTTGTAGCCCTCTTACCCCTTTATGGGAAGAGTCTACGGGTGCTGATATAACCTGTTGGCTCACAGAGAACTGACTCCGCCACTGAGAGCCTGGGGTATACCCGAGCTACTAGATTACACCGCCTCCACCTGTACGGGATCCCAATTGGTGGTGATAACCCCGTGCAGGAACAAATAATACTACACAGAATATAACGATAACCTTTACTAAGCACACATATCGGTATTATATATATATATTATTATATATCAATATCTCTTAACCACTCTATATTGCATAGAAGGTACAATTGCCCACACACCATGCCCAGCGATAGTAACCCACCACCGTGTTACCCCACACCATGTCCACAGTACTGTCGAAGGCCCTTGGCCAGTCTACCACGTAAGTTTCCCCAAGTAAACCCCCACCCTTCAGGCATGATCAGCGCCGTGCTGTACAGTGTTGGTGCACTTTTAGAACGATACCTGCCCAGGGCTCCTGCACCCGGGTACCGCAGAATACACGATGGAATCCGTCCGGTCTGACGTCGTCCTCCGCCACCGCATGGGTTGAATTCCAGCGTGGATAATATCACAGGTTAGTCTGTGTCCTTTGTGGTGCTCTGATCCCAGAACCCACCTTGCAGGGCTGCGCAGCGTGGCAGCTATGTCCATGACTACCAAATAGCTAATGGGGCAGAGTCCCTACCTAAGGGCCTGTCCCTGAAGCAAACAAACTCTTCTCGTGAGTCGGGCCTAACTGGGGCCTGGGGGACACAGTCTTGCCTAGCCCAGACGAGCACTGATCCCTGGACACTACCTGACCCTCTTCCGACTGGCGTGGTTCCGCGCTCCAAATGTATCAGGGGAACCAGGCCGCACGATTGTCTGCCTTGCAGCATGTGATCAGCAGCCCCGGGGCTGCTAGGAACTGTAGTTCCCCATTGAGCTTTGCATCTCTAATGGCCGTCGCGGGGACCCCTCTGCGCATGCGCAAGGGGATAGAAGATGGCCACCATACTCCCAATCTGCGCATGCGCGAGATGAAACTGCTGCCGCCGGACTGCACATGCGCAACTCGGCACAAAATGGCAGCGCCCTGCAAATGGAGCCGCCGGCGACGCGATCGCTTCCTTCACCACACCGGCACCTTCCAACCGCACCCCTCCCACACCGAACCAAAGGTAGAGAGGGGCAGGGGAAAGACCAGAGGGGGATATCCTGACTACACTGGTAAACATGACAGATTTCAACACATCTTTACAATTTTCCATGTTTAAACTATACTAAAAAAAAAGTTAAAAAGTAAAACAAAGTTAAAAGATATAAATCAGATGCTCAAGCTTAACTCAAAAATACACAATTTGGAAATGAAATAATTAACTGACAGAATGTACAAAACATAACTTTAGTCAGACACATATTACAAACGTTCGGTTCAGAAATACTGTTCTCCTGTCTTGTTACTCTGTTTACCTCATCCATGACTTTGTGCAATTTGCCAGAAGAGACTCCAGGATGTGTGCACGAGAGCTTGATATATTTGGTATTTTTCACTCTGGTAGGGAGTCAATAAAAGGTTCCCATTTTGTAAAAAAAAAAAAATCTCTGTTTATTGTTCCTTATTGGTCCCCGTTTCCATTTTATCTAAGGTCATTAGCTGAGCGAAATATGTTTTAATTGTTTCCAAGTTTGGAGCGTGACTCTTAACCCATTGCACCATTATAGACTGTATAGCAGCGATTAGTATAATTTCAGTAATCCTTGGGATTCCTGAGTCCAAAAACATGGGGAATGCTGCCGCTCTCCTAGGGTGTATAAGCAATATACATGTATAGGGTGCATACGGGAGTAACAATAATGCAAACGAGAAGGGGTTAACAGGGCAACCACAAGAACATATGTGCACTCACTATAAACATCAGAGGGCTAGGAAGTATTTGATCCTAGGGAAAAGTCACCTAGATATAGTTCTCAATGTTTGTGTTGGCTGATACAGATATCATATGTATGTTACTGAGTAGGTAATACCCAATTATTATAGTTGTTAACACATACCCTCATTAGGTTATAGAGACGTATGGCTAAAGCCAATACCGATACAGGGTGATACAAGGGGTTACAAAGTGTATCACAGTACTCCCATCATGAGTATATACTATATACTGTACAGCCGTCGCATACAATAGTAGGCATGTAGGCATATATATTAGCCACTGGACTAGGATTCCAGATTAATACTGCGACTGCGGTGCTTCGGTGCGCCCCTTCTCACAGCTCCACACGTGCGCTCCCTGATGACGTCACAACTGTGTCGTCAGTAAAAACCGACGTACGTTTCACGCCCGCTAGGCGCTTTGTCAAGGTGTAAGGAGTGGTATCCAGCCACTCCTATGGCATCTTATCTGTGTGGCTGGAAGTGCATTCACGTATTCCAGCCAATCACAGTGAAGATGGGCGGTGCAGACTTCACAGTGTAACTCACACGCTTATAACTTTGGTATTAACCGTTTGTGAGCCTGTGATGGTCTGCACCTTTTAGTAATACTTTTATGTTGATCCCTTTTCTTTGTGTGTATAGATCTTGGGATCTATCCGTATCTATGTGATACTACATTATGTAAAACAGAAGTATTTTGCCACTTTATCAAGGCAGATGCCTGCAAGCATATATTACACAGGGGCTACTTGTCATGCTATCATATACAAGTGTAAACACTTAGTCAGTTAATAAGTATGGTAGATAGTGAGATATAGAAATCCTCAATTTTGATGACATGACATATAACCACATCTAGTATAACTGAAGTGTAGTATACGGTAATTGGGTAGTGAAAGTACTCAAACTTGTACAGATTCTGCAATATGGTCAATAGGGGAAAAGGTTTTTTTTTTTTTTTTTTTTTTTTTTTTTTTACACCAATATCACCTATGAGAGAGAGGTATGTGATGTTGTAGGACTGTATGAGCCTTAATGTGACCGCCTCTAGGAGTCAAAACAAAGGAGTATATGACTGCATTGTATCCCTGGATCCCCAGTTAGTAGAACCCTGTGGACACACTATCTTGTAGTAGACGCTCTTCATAAATATCCATATGAATAGTGTCATGCATGTACATGCATGTGCCCATTGTCCTGATGATAGTATAGTGTCACGCCTGTATGCCCGCAGACCAAGCTAGACCCCAGTACTGAGGTGGGAACGGTATGATACCACACACCCACAGCAGTGGGAGCAAGCCCCGAGTGTGGTATAGCGTTGCTGGTCTGTTGGAAGAGTTGTTAGTGTATACTTGCAATGCTTGGGGAATGTCCGTGAGAATAGTTGTGTCCGTTTGCCAATGTTCAGGGATCCAGAGGGTAGAATCGTCAGAGGGCAAGCCAGGTCCTAGGAAGCCAGAGGTCAACGGAGTCATATGTGTAGCAGGGTTCAAAGGGTTACCAGAGGGCAGAGTAGTACAGGGTAAGCAGGGGTCAAAGGCAGGGGAATCCAAAGTAACACAGGAGCAGGTAATCACAGGAGCACAGAGGGAGCACAGCATAGGTCAGGTACACACAGGGAAACAGGAACTATGCAGAGCGAGGAAGAGGTGGACCGACAGGGATAATAAAGGAAGGTGCACCAATGACAGAGAGGGGAGGAGTAGAGAGAGAAGTGGGTCTATTTTGATCTGGTTTCGCCGGCCAATTCAGTTGAACAGCAATTCTACTTGTTGCCAAGTAGAACAAAAGATAAACCAGTCAAACAAAAATTAAATGGACCCAACAACAACTGCACTGATGAAGTGCACTTAAAACAGAAGGGTTAAATCTAAAGAACCCTTGATGGGGGATACCGAGCAAAGCACCCCGCCAACGCCCACTGGGAGGCAAACTCTGAAACCGTCCCAGTAGACTCGGCGTACGAGTACTCTGCCCGAATACGGGAGTGCACCAGCGCCCGAAACATGGCCACGATGTTTGTTGGGACCCCCCCCCCTCCAAACACTGCTTCCTGGTTTTACAAATGGCTATCTTAGCCAATGCCAGGAGCAGGTTGACCAGGAGATCCCTAGGCTTATTGTTCCGGGACACTGGGCACCCAAAAATAAAAAGATGAGGGGAGAAGTGTAGCCAGAACTGCAGGAGAAGGCTCCTCAAGAAGGAAAAGAGGGGCAGCAATCTGGCGCAACTCGAATAAATGTGATACACGGACTCCCGCTCGCCACAGAAGGGACAGGCGGCGGGGGAGTCCGTGAAGTGTGCCAAGTACTCTCCTGTGCTCAGTGCACCGTGGAGGACCCTCCAACTCAAATCCCCTTCGGGATGGGGAACCAAGGATGAATAGAGTTCCCTCCACCGGGGTCTTTCGCCCTCATTCGCAGGGAATACCCGCCTCCACATAGTATCTGGGCGGGTGACAAGGGCGAGGTAATGCACTATATGGAGCACTAGAGAATACAGGTCTTTCCTCTGCATGCCGCGGAAACATGCCGGGGACACATCCCCCAACCTGCTGAGGTTTGGGTTCCACGCAAAGATCCGGAGAGCTAGGGTTGAAAGTTTGACACGGCTCTCCGGTCTGCAATACCCCCTCAATGAAGGTGCGTGAGTCGGGGTGGATGGCATCTTTAATCTCCCGGATCAAACGATGAGGGACGCGGGCAGTATGCAGTCCCATACGGGGCACGAGCACCTCTGCTCTAACCCAGTCTCGCCGCCCAAAGTCCAGGAGATCCCTGACTCTGGTCACCTGCGCCAGGATTAGCCAGCGACAAATAGAGGGTGAATCCAACATCCAAGCCCCCACTGCCGGATTATACAGCAGGGGCTCGGCGAGGAAATCAAACCCCACTGCCTGTTCCTACCTGGTCACGGAGACCAGTTTCCAGGCCTTAAGTAAGTCCCGGTAGTATGCCGGCAGCACCGAGAGGTCTCTACCTAAACCCTCAGGCCTGATGATAAACAGTTGCCGGTCATACCTCATATTGCACAGCGGGCAAAAGAAACTGGTCGCCAGCTGGCACCACTGCGGAGACGGATCAGCGAATAGGTATCTGCAGGTATTGGAGGCGGAAAGTGTGTAACTGGGAGCGGACACACACCACTCCCTGTCCACCCTCCTCCAAGGGGAGACACGCAACTCCCGCAGAGACCCAATGCTTCCCCATCCAGAGAAAATCCATCAACTTCCTCTGGATCTTGTTGATAAATTCGGGGGTTGGACCCATGGCTATCAGCCGGTGCCATATCTGACTGGCCACCAGCTGGTTAATCACCAGGGTTCTTCCACTGAGGGAAAGCATTCTCGACAGATACACCCATGACCCCAGATGAGCAATGACCCGTTCTTCAAGATCACTGAAGTTTTCCGGGGCCGGGTTCTCCGCAGCAGACAGGTAGACTCCCAGATACTTGAGAGTATTGCTCTCCCACGAGACATTTCGAAACGCGGGGGGCAAGGAGTCCACCTGTAAGGGACCCACCAGAATGCCAGAGCACTTCGACCAGTTGATCCGAGCAGAAGAGGTCGCGGTGTAGACCTCTTGGCACGCTTGTGCCCGCTCTAGATCATCTAGGTCCTGGGCCACGAGGAGCACGTCATCGGCATAAGCCGACAGGACTACCCGCATGTCGGGCTCCCGCAGCACCAGCCCGGTGAGCCTCATCCTCAGTAGGCAGAGGAAGGGCTCAATGGCCAGCGCGTACAGTTGCCCAGACAGGGGGCACCCTTGACGTACTCCCCGACCAAACACAAAAGGTGCCGTCAGGGACCAGTTGATCTTCACCAGACACTCTGCAGAGGCGTACAGCATCTGAAGAAAGCCCACAAATTGTGGGCCGAAGCCAAACGCCTGCAGGGTCTGCATAAGGTAACGGTGAAGCACCCTGTCAAACGCCTTCTCTTGATCTAGGGACAGGAAGGCGAGTGATAGACCAGTCCTCTGTGCGTAGTGCATCAGGTCCTGGACAGAAAGATGTTGTCATGAATACTCCTGCCCGGGACAGTATAGGACTGGTCGGGGTGAATCACCTCTGCCAGCACGGACTTGAGCCTCAGCGAAAGCGCTTTGGCTACGATCTTATAGTCCATGCTGAGCAGTGAGACCGGTCGCCAGTTAGAGTTCTGGCGGAGATCTCCCTTCTTCGGCAGCAGAGACAGTATTGCCTGCCGACACGAAAGGGGCATCTCACCGGTCTCCAGGGCTTCGGCTAGGACCTCGGTGAAATCAGGTGCCAGCATCTCCCAGAAAAACCGGAAGAACTCCACAGTCAGCCCGTCTAGCCCCGGCGTTTTTCTGCGGGACATGAGATTGAGCGCTTCAGAGAGCTCGGCCAGAGTCAATGGTAACTCAAGCCGCTCCCTTCCATCCCCACTGACCGTGGGAAGCCCCTCCCATAAGACCCTTCATTTATCTTGCTGGATGGACTCCGGAGAGAAAAGATTTTCATAGAAATTCCGGGTTCTGTCCCGGATGCTCTCCGGGTCAGTCAGAGGGGTTCCGTCCTCTGCCAACAAGCAGGTAATATGTCTACGGTTTCCCCTCTTTTTCTCCAGCGCGTAGAAGAGGCGCGACCCGCGATCCATCTCCCGAAGGAAGTGGATGCGGGATCGCACATACGCCCCCGAGCTCTCCGATCTTCCAAGTCCCGGAGAGCGCACTTCCTCTCCACGTACATACTCTGCAGGTGTTGGTCTCCTGCCACAGACAGCCGCTTCTCGAGATCGAGCACCTCCTCCCTGAGGGCCTCGATCTCAGCATCACGCCGCCCGCTGACACCTTTGGTGTACTCCTGACACACGAGGCGCAGATGAACCTTGCCCACGTCCCACCACTGCTCTAACGTGGCAAAGTCTGACCTGCAACCTCTCCAGGCCATCCAAAAGTCTCGGACCGACGTCGCAAACCCCTTGTCCTCCAACAACGTATTGTTGAAGTGCCAATATGCAGCCGAGGGTGCTGCAGGTACACTGGCGACACACTTTATTCGAGCTTGGCTAGTCCCACGAATTCGGGTATACCCGGGTGTATTGAGGTTTGTGACTGTTTTCTGCCCGAGTGCATTGAGTTATTTTCCAAGCAGGGATTGAAGCATTTTATTCCCGCTGGCTGCAATACTGCACAGTATATATATATAAACTGCATTACAATTCATGAATTTATGCCATCTGGTAGACACGCGAAGCATTGCAGCCTATTAAATCCTAATCATTATCATTTAACAGATCAGCCGCCCATCAGCCAGGCATGAACCCAGGCTGGGAAGGCAAATGCAACGGGGCTTGTCAGAGGTTAGGAGCGGCGCATTCCAGGTATCTGCCAGGTACATACCGGGTATTTGCTCGAATAAAGTGTGTCGGTGCAGTAGCAGCGTCACCGTCACGGACACAATTGTGGTCCGAAAACGGCGCCAGCCTAATGGCACTGGACTGGGCTCTTGACAGGCTGTGGCTGGAAAAATACAGCCTGTCGATCCGGGACCTGGACATCCGTTCACCCCTAAACACCCTAACATGGGTGAACTCAGTGGATGCCTCAGGATGTTGTTCTCGCCAGACGTCTACCAAGGAGTAGCGGGTGATGACCTCCCGCAAGGCCGACGCAGAACACGGGTGTGGCTCCGGACCATTCTGGTCTTTTCGAGCCTCGAGGGTACAGTTAAAATCACCCCCGAGCACCACGTATTCGTCCGCGTCGACTGTCTCCAGGTATTCAGACATTCTGACGAAGAACTGCCTTCTCAGGGGTCCGGTGGCAGGAGCATACACGTTCAGGAAATTAAACGTGTAGTCCTCATGCCGGACCCTGAGATGCAACAGGCGACCTGGAACAACAGCTTTGGCAAGCAGCAGCTCTGGTTGAAAGGACTCAGAGAACAGGGTTACCACCCCACTATATGATGAAGTGAGGTGGCTGAAGAAGACACTGCCTCGCCACTCCAAATGCCAGCTGGCTTCAGCCTCTGGAGTGGTATGGGTTTCCTGCAGGAAATTCACAGAATACTTTCCCTTCTGTAAAAAGGAGAGTACCTGGAACCTGCGAAACCGCGAATCGCGGGAGGGCACTTCAGCAAGTATCTTATAGGGAGGGTCCAGCCCAGCAGTCGCCTCCAACAAAGTGCCCGACCAAAACTCCTCACCAGGAGAGCTCATATCTGGCATCTCCCAGATGCAAAGTGAAGTGCTCGCTAAAACACCCTCACCCACACCTGCCTCCCCCGCTCCATCCTCCAAACCCCCAACCACGGGGTCAGCCCTAGCCCATCCCCTTCTTCCGGTGACACAAACCGGGGCTCAGCCTCAGGTGTGCCACCCGAAGGCGGCACAGCCGGAGGGGGATCCTGGCCGACCTCCGAGTCCCCAAGACAACTGCGTCCGGTGCGGCAGATTCACCGAAACACAAGTCCCCGGGGGATGTTCTCCAACTGGGAGGGGTGTTGGAAGGCTCCCCAATGTCCATTTCTAGGGGCAAAGCCTCATGTTGTTGAGCACTTTTATCTTCCGCCCCAGGGACGCCGGGTACCTCCTCCTGCATTCCCTCCAGATCTTCGAGGAGGGATGCTCTCCGGGTCAGTCAGAGGGGTTCCGTCCTCTGCCAACAAGCAGGTAATATGTCTACGGTTTCCCCTCTTTTTCTCCAGCGCGTAGAAGAGGCGCGACCCGCGATCCTTTCTCCCGAAGGAAGTGGATGCGGGATCGCACATACGCCCCCGAGCTCTCTGATCTTCCAAGTCCCGGAGAGCGCACTTCCTCTCCACGTACATACTCTGCAGGTATTGGTCTCCTGCCACAGACAGCCGCTTCTCGAGATCGAGCACCTCCTCCCTGAGGGCCTCGATCTCAGCACGCGCCGCCCGCTGACAACTTTGGTGTACTCCTGACACACGAGGCGCAGATGAACCTTGCCCACGTCCCACCACTGCTCTAACGTGGCAAAGTCTGACCTGCAACCTCTCCAGGCCATCCAAAAGTCTCGGACCGACGTCGCAAACCCCTTGTCCTCCAACAACGTATTGTTGAAGTGCCAATATGCAGCCGAGGGTGCTGCAGGTAGCAGCGTCACCGTCACGGACACAATTGTGGTCCGAAAACGGCGCCAGCCTAATGGCACTGGACTGGGCTCTTGACAGGCTGTGGCTGGAAAAATACAGCCTGTCGATCCGGGACCTGGACATCCGTTCACCCCTAAACACCCTAACATGGGTGAACTCAGTGGATGCCTCAGGATGTTGTTCTCGCCAGACGTCTACCAAGGAGTAGCGGGTGATGACCTCCCGCAAGGCCGACGCAGAACACGGGTGTGGCTCCGGACCATTCCGGTCTTTCCGAGCCTCGAGGGTACAGTTAAAATCACCCCCGAGCACCACGTATTCGTCCGCGTCGACTGTCTCCAGGTATTCAGACATTCTGACGAAGAACTGCCTTCTCAGGGGTCCGGTGGCAGGAGCATACACGTTCAGGAAATTAAACGTGTAGTCCTCATGCCGGACCCTGAGATGCAACAGGCGACCTGGAACAACAGCTTTGGCAAGCAGCAGCTCTGGTTGAAAGGACTCAGAGAACAGGGTTACCACCCCACTATATGATGAAGTGAGGTGGCTGAAGAAGACACTGCCTCGCCACTCCAAATGCCAGCTGGCTTCAGCCTCTGGTGGGGTATGGGTTTCCTGCAGGAAATTCACAGAATACTTTCCCTTCTGTAAAAAGGAGAGTACCTGGAACCTGCGAAACCGCGAATCGCGGGAGGGCACTTCAGCAAGTATCTTATAGGGAGGGTCCAGCCCAGCAGTCGCCTCCAACAAAGTGCCCGACCAAAACTGCTCACCAGGAGAGCTCATATATGGCATCTCCCAGATGCAAAGTGAAGTGCTCGCTAAAACACCCTCACCCACACCTGCCTCCCCTGCTCCATCCTCCAAACCCCCAACCACGGGGTCAGCCCTAGCCCATCCCCTTCTTCCGGTGACACAAACCGGGGCTCAGCCTCAGGTGTGCCACCCGAAGGCGACACAGCCGGAGGGGGATCCTGGCCGACCTCCGAGTCCCCAAAGACAACTGCGTCCGGTGCGGCAGATTCACCGAAACACAAGTCCCCGGGGGATGTTCTCCAACTGGGAGGGGTGTTGGAAGGCTCCCCAATGTCTATTTCTAGGGGCAAAGCCTCATGTTGTTGAGTACTTTTATCTTCCGCCCCAGGGACGCCGGGTACCTCCTCCTGCATTCCCTCCAGATCTTCGAGGGGGGGGGCTGCATCTTTATGGGGTCCGGCTCACACTGGCTAATCCTAACCAGTGGGCCTGATGGAGCCACCTTGTGCGGAACTGATGTTTCGTTCCGCTTCGGAGACATCCGAGGGTGAACGTAATACGGTTCACCCTCCTCGACCTCCTCAATCACCCTCTTATTAGTTTTAAATTTGCTCTTCCTGGGGATTGATTTCCCAGGAAAGGGTGCCGCTTTCTCCCGCTCCCCTTCACCCTGTACGGTGCTTACATTGGGGTTAGGGGGTTCTTGGGGGGGGGGGGGGAGACAGCGACGACAGAGGGTGGCTGAATCTGGGTGGCCTTTTTCTTCTCTCCCGGTTTTTTGGGGAGAGGTACAGATGTCACTGTTCCGGAAGGGACAGCAACATCTCCTGCGGTCCCAGGGGGGACCTGGGCCCTCGAGGGCTTTTCCTTCTCCCTCTGGTCTTTGGGGAGAGGTACAGATGTCACTGTTCCGGATGGGACAGCAACATCTCTTGTGGTCCCAGGAGGGACCTGGGCCCTTGAGGGCCCCGCTGAGGTAGGCACAGCGGTACCGGGTGTCTTGGCAGAGTGAGGGGCGGGTGCAGGAGCTAAGGTGGGATTCCTGTTCCCTTTGGGGCAACTCCTACGAGTATGCCCCAGCTCCTTGCACAGATAACACCTAACCCCCTCCGTGCCATAGAACACAGTATAATTGATGCCCTCGTAGGGCACCCCAAAAGAACCCTCCACAGATTCTGTGTTCCCCGGCAGCAGCATTTGTACCTGCCGCCTAAATGAGAGCACATGCCTCAGCGCTCTATCCATGCAGCCCAGCGGAATTTTTGTTATGGGAGATTTAATATCAACCAGGGCTTGCAGGCGTGGGCGCATGAGGCTGTCTGGGATGAAGGGGGGCACATTGGACAGGATGATTTTTGTGCCTAACCCCTCCATGGGTTCTATGGGGATGTAGGTCCCCCCTACATTGATGCCTTTCTGCACCAAGGTGTGGGTGGCAGCCAGCGTACGGAGGAAGAAAATGCCCCTCCCATACATCTTGCTGGCCGCCACCACAGCAGAGGGACCCACAACGTCTGCCACAGCCCTCACATAGATCTCCATGTTAAGGCCAGGTGACATTGGGCACCTCACCCCAAGCTTCCTGCTCACACCGGGCGTGGCCCCAGCGTTGTTGATGCTGGGGTCAACGCCTGCAGCTGCCACCTGCGCCCATGTTGGAACTGGGACTGCAGGGGTTAAACTGACAACAGGAGCCAGGGGAGATGTGGCCAGGGCACTGGATGTACCAGGCCTAGGGCTGTGGTTATTGATCCTAGGGGCCCCAGTTTTTGGAGTCCGGTGTCCAGGTGTGGCCCCCGTTGCTGCACTAGTCCTATTCCCCCCAGGCATGATAATATAAGCCTCTAAGTAAGGGGAGGAAATAGTGCTTAGGAAGAGAGTTGCAGAGAGGAAACTGTCCCTTTAAGAACCAATTAACTATCTCTGCACAGGGAGGGGAAGAAAAACAGCTTTTTAAAACCTGCTGTAATCTTCTCTTTTCTCCCCTTATTATTTAACTCTCTCTTACAAGAAACCACACCACAATATTGAAGGTCTTAAAGTAAGACACAGAACTCCCAAATGCAAATGAAAAATAAACAAATCAGGCTTAAATTAAAGAAAATAGAAGTAAAATAAACAGCCAGGGGTGGGGAAGGTGAGAGGGGTTTGAGACTGCAGTTTCCAGCCAGCCAAACTGCAGCTTATGCTGGGTTAAAACACTGCAGCCTCTGGGTGAAAACCAAAAACGTTTTTTAAACCTGAAAATACACCCAAAACCCTCACAAAACACACAGTATACTCACAGTATACTCCCCCACAGTTCCCCACAATAATATAACAAATAAAGAAAGAATACAACCTGATCCCACAGCAAATGCCTGGGAGCTCTGCACAAACGCTTCCTGAGTGAGAAGCTAGAGATAGGTCAGGGGGAGAGGAGGAGACAGAAGGGGCAGTCAGGGGAATGGCCTGTACAGCTTGGGAGGCGGAGACAGGGGGAACCTGATAAGAAGAGTCTGTGCGCGCGCCCCCTGTAAGCTATGGATGCGCGTGCACAGGTCGCAACACAGGCGCGGCCCGCACGGAGCAGGGGAAGACCGCAGGAGGGGGACGGAGCCAAGAGGAGGGGAACGCGTCCGATGGCCAGCAAAGGCAGAGAGGAGCATGCACGCGCGTCCTCCGTGGGCTGAGGGGGTGCACGCTCCGGACGTGTCACCAGGCGCGCGGAACGCCGCGCCGTGGGCATCAAGCGATGAGGAGGCAATGGGACGGATGGCACCACAGGGGAAGGTAAAGGAGCTACCGCGGGGGAGAGGAAGCGGGGAGGATCAAAGCAGGGGCTAAGGGAGCGCGTGGGTATGCGGGACCTGCGGGGAATGCGCTACGGCAAGGGGAGAGAGGTAGAAGGTGAAGGAGAGGAGTGGGAAGGAGTAGAAAGGGTAACAGGAGATGGGAGAGAGGGGCAAGGAGAGGATGGTATCTCCTGAGTCGTCACATATAGATGTTGATACTACCTCAGACGTGTGCACATTCGATAGTACACCGTACTGTCATTTACTGTCATACCTATATAGCTCTCATGGTGCAGGAGTGTGTATAATTTAGACTGTCCGTCTCTAAAAGTCAAAACATGCATTTTGGAGTTTTAAAACTCCATTGTAGACCCGGATCCCCTAATGACCCATAATAAACTTGACCGGAGATATTCCTTCAGATTTGTTAAATAGTCATCTATTCACAAAAATGCACCCCTCATTAAGTACATTGGGTTGTAGTGTCTGAAGTGTGAAAATCCATTGACATTCCCGCTGCATGAGATGTTTGTCCCAGTTCCCTTTCCTGGGGCCCCATGGTATATGTTCTATTCCACAAAAGGTAAGAAAACGTGGATCACCATTATGGTGTCCGTGGATGTGTCGTGCTACTGGGGCATCTTGTTCGTTCCTAATTGAACCCAGATGTTCAAATACCCTTATTTTTAGGGCCCTGTGGGTTTTACGCACATATCTCATGCCACATCTACATGTAATTAGGTAAATTACTCCAACTGTTAAACAGTTGATAAAGTTCTTGATACCATGTACTTTCGGGATTGCTCGATCAGGAAATTCTTTAGTGGCTTTCATAAATGGACATGCACGGCATCGGCCACATGAATAGGACCCGATAGGTTTTCTATCTCCTAGCCATGTCCTAGTTCTTTTTACCATGAAATGGCTATGAACCAGTCTATCTTTCAAGTTTCTGGCCCTTCTACAGGTCATGGTTGGTGTCTCTATGAAAACCTTCTGTAAATCAGGGTCTCACTTTCAGATGTTGGCCAATTAACTGGACTACTACAATCTGCCTCTTTATAACTATTTGTGTCTTTAAAATAATCATTTATAACAGACGAGGCATTTTTTTTTTGTTCACACTTTTTTTATTAGGCAAGTAGATGAAATTACAGGAACATCAAAACAATGTGTCTTCTGTACCTAATACTAACTAATTTCTAATAATATAGGCAAGAGTAGAGAGAGAAGAAAAAAAAGAAAAAATCGACTGGAATGTAAAACCATTTTTTCTTTTATATTACATTTATCGTAATTTGGAGGGGGGGGGGGTATTTGCCCTCCTGTACTGTACTGACCTTTGCGGGCGCCCCCAGCCGGGGGTATCCAGTTAACTGAGAGGAGTGATAGAATAAAAGAAGGGATGGGAGGGGGAAAGGCAGAGAGGGAGGGGTAAAGGAGGTAGAGGGGAGTCCCTGCTCGTCACAGGTCCAGGTCCGGCCACCTCCACCCTCCGCTTATCTGTATCTCCACACCAGTCATTAGAGGTGGCATATGGGAGGGGCGGGGGGAGGAGGGAAGTAATCGAGGGCCTAGCACTCCCGTTTCGGGTAATCATATTCCGGTTATTGGGCCAGCCATAGTTCCCATATTTTATAATAATTTTTCCGAAATTTGTCAGTTCTCTATGGAGGTTAGGTAGTGCGGTCTGGGGGCTCACCATGGTCAGAATGATATCATCGGCAAACAACAAAATTTTGTAGGTTTTCCCAATTGCTATGCCCTGAATATCCTTTTTTGTCTCTAATTTTCTGTGCCAGTGGTTCGATCGTCATGGCGAAAAGGAGGGGGGACAATGGGCATCCCTGTCTGGTGCCATTTTTAATTCTGATTAGTCCCGGGTTGTCCTCCGGTAATTTGACCATGGCTGTAGGATACCTATTGAGAGCTCTTACCGCTTCTAGGAAAGAATCCCTGAATCCGAATTTCTGTAAAGCTTTGTTTAAAAACAGCCAATCAATTCTATCAAACGCCTTCTCTGCATCCAGACTCAGTAGAATAGCCTTGGTTCCCGTAAACTGGATAGGATCGACTAAGTCAATTATTTTCCTGGTATTGTCTGATGCCTGCCGGCCAGAGACAAAACTCACTTACTTGGTCCTTGTGGACCAATCTGGGTAGTATGGGGTTCAGTCGGCACGCTAAGATTTTGCTATAAAGCTTCAAATCATTATTCAGTAGGGAGATCGGTCGGTAACTATCGCACTGCATAGGATCTCTCACTTCTTTGTGAATAATGGCCAGATTAGCTGTAGTCATGGACGGGGGATTGGGTTACCATCCATGAAAGAATTAAACATTTCCATCAAATAAGGGGATAGGTAAGAATCTCTTATAGTAGATGGTGAGGAAGCCATCTGGACCCGGGGCCTTAGATATTTTCAGTGTTTTGACTGCATCTGCTATTTCTTTTTGTGTTATTTTGGCGTTCAGTGTCAGGATTTCTTCCTCAGAGACCTTTGGTAAAATACTGCTATCTAAATATTTCGACACTGCCTCTTGTATTGAGGGCTGCCGTGGATCTTTTTGGGAGTTTAGATTATATAATTTTGTGAAATTCTTGCGCTATTTTATTCTCTTTGTAGGAGATGTCACCTTTCTTATTCTTAATTGCCGTAATGTTCGTTCTCGTCCACACCCCCCTCAACCTATTGGCCAAAAGTTTGTCCGCCTTGTTTCCCTTATCGTAAAACCCCTGATTGGTCCATTTCAGGGCTTTTTCTACCTCCTCCAGCTGTAATTTTCTCAATTCTAATCTGGTGGCAGTTAGGGCTTTATATCCCTTTTTAGATGGGTTCATTTTATGCGATAGTTCTAATTTCATTATCTTATCCATCAGTTCTTTGTGTAATTTTAGTTTGGCCTTTTTTTTGTGGGAAGCGATGGATAGGAAATTGTCCCTGATTGCTGCTGTATGGGCTTCCCAGAGCATTGTCGGGGTAAATACAGATCCTTTATTAAGGGCAAAATATTATTTTAGGGCCTCCTTGATTTCCCTCTCTATCAGGGTGGTTCAGTAGGGAATCATTTAGTCTCCAATGGAATGAGTTGGGTTTTGTGAGCGGAAGGGTGAGGCTTAAGTTAATAGGCGCGTGATCAGACCATGTAATAAGCCTGATATCTGACTTCACTGAGGCTTGCAAGATATTTTTCGTGATTAGAAAATAATCTATGCGGGAATAAATCTGATGGGGTGCGGAGAAAAACATGTAGTCCCTTTGGCCCTGGTGCTGAGTTCTCCAAACGTCTACAAGAGAAAAATCTTTACATTTTTTTGCACACGCACACACTCTCACTGCACACACTCTCACTGCACACACTCTCACGGCACACACTCTCACGGCACACACTCTCACGGCACACACTCCCAGCACACACTCTCACTGCACACTGTACACTGCACACACTCTCACTGCACACTGCTCACAGCACACTGGTCACAGCACACTGTACACACTCCCAGCACTCACTGCACACACTCTCACTGCACACACTCTCATTGCACACTGCACACATTCTCACTGCACACACTCCCAGCACTCACTGCACACTGCACACACTCTCACTGCACGCACACACATTTATACTCACTGCACACACACTGCACACACTCTCACTGCACCACTGCACACACTCCCAGCACACACTCCAAGCACACTGCTCACAGCACACACTCTCACAGCACACAGCACACAGCACACAGCACACAGCACACAGCACTCACAGCACACTCTCACAGCACTCAGCTCTCACAGCACACAGAACACTCACACAGCACACAGCACTCACAGCACACAGCACACTCTCACAGCACTCACAACACACTCTCACAGCACACTACACCACACCTCCCACTCCCCCTCCCTACCTTTGGTGTAAGCTGCTGAGATCGGAGCGGAGCTGGCATCAGGAGGAGGGGGGGGTGTCGGGAGGAGGGGGGGTGTCGGGAGGAGGGGGGGTGAGTGATGAGCAGGCTGGGACTCGGAGGGCCGCGTGGGCTATGCCGCGGAGGGCCGGTAGGTGTGGGGGCTTGGGGGGAGAGGAAATGTATGCCGGTGGTGGGAGGTAAGGAGCAGGTTGCTAGGGGACGTGTAGGGCTTCCGGCCACCTCTTCCTTCCATCCCTCCTCACTCCCTCCCTCCCGATCAGGTGCGCGGCGGCCATTTTTTTAAAAAATTAGCGCGACCCCGGTTCTAGCGCGGTCGGATCGGGTGGCCCCGAGGATTGCGCTATAACGGGGTTTAGCTGTATCTTGAGTCTATAAAAGTCACGTAGATATAGTTCTCAGTGTTTGTGTTGGCTGTATATAACTGAGTAGGTAATGACCCAATTATTACAGTTGTTAACACATACCCTCATTAGGTTATAGAGATGTATGTCTGTGAAGAGTAGTATCACTTCATTTACTCTCATGCTGCTCCATACATCCTAAAGCCAACACCGATACAGGGTGATACAAGGGGTTACAAAGTGTATCACAGTACTCCCATCATGAGTATATACTATATACAGCCGTCGCATACAAGAGTAGGCATGTAGGCATATATATTAGCCACTGGACTAGGATTCCAGATTAATACAACCTGCTGCGACTGCAGTGCTTCGGTGCGCCCCTTCTCACGGCTCCACGCATGCCCTCCCTGATACGTCAGTAAAAACCGACGTACGTTTCACGACCGCAAGGCGCTTTGTCAAGGTGTAGGGAGTGGTATCCAGCCACTCCTATGGCATCTTATCTGTGTGGCTGGAAGTGCATTCGCGTATTCCAGCCATATCACAGTGAAAATGGGCGGTGCAGACCTCACAGTGTAACTCACACGCTTATATCTTTGGTATTAACCTTTTGTGAGCCTGTGATGGTCTGCACCTTTTAGTAATACTTTTATGTTGATCCCTTTTCTTTGTGTGTATAGATCTTGGGATCTATCAGTATCTATGTGATACTACATTATGTAAAACAGAAGTATTTTGCCACTTTATTAAGGCAGATGCCTGCAAGCATATATTACACAGGGGCTACTTGTCATGCTATCATATACAAGTGTAAACACTTAGTCAGTTAATAAGTATGGTAGATAGTGAGATATAGAAATCCTCAATCTTGATGACATGACATATACTGTAACCACATCTAGTATAACTAAAGTGTAGTATACGGTAATTGGGTAGTGAAAGTACTCAAACTTGTAGCAGATTCTGCAATATGGTCAATAGGGAAAAAGGTTTTTTTTTACCAATACCATCTATGAGAGAGAGGTATGTGATGTTGTAGGACTGTATGAGCCTTAATGTGACCACCTCTAAGAGTCAAAATGGACACAAGGGAGTATATGACTGCACTGTATCCCTGGATCCCCAGTTAGTAGAACCCTGTGGACACACTCGATCTTGTAGTAGACGCTCTTCATAAATATCCATATGAATAGTGTCATGCATGTGCCCATTGTCCTGATGATAGTATAGATGTTGATACTACCTCAGACATGTGCACATCCGATAGTACACCGTACTGTCATTTACTGTCATACCTATGAATTTCTCATGGTGTAGGAGTGTGTATAATTTAGATTGTCCGCCTCTAAAAGTCAAAACAGGCATTTTGGAGTTTTAAAACTCCACTGTATACCCGGATCCCCTAATGACCCATAATAAACTTGACCGGAGATATTCCTTCAGATTTGTTAAATAGTCATCTGTTCACAAAAATGCAGAGTAAATGTACCCCTCATTAAGTACATTGGGTTGTAGTGTGAAAATCCATTGACATTCCCGCTGCATGAGATGTTTGTCCCAGTTCCCTTTCCTGGGGCCCCATGGTATATGTTCTATTCCACAAAAGCTAAGAAAACGTGGATCACCATTATGGTGTTCGTGGATGTGTCGTGCTACTGGGGCATCTTGTTCGTTCCTAATTGAACCCAGATGTTCAAATACCCTTATTTTTAGGGCCCTGTGAGTTTTACGCACATATCTCATGCCACATCTACATGTAATTAGGTAAATTACTCCAACTGTTAAACAGTTGATGAAGTTCTTGATACCATGTACTTTCGGGATTGCTCGATCAGGAAATTCTTTAGTGGCTTTCATAAATGGACATGCACGGCATCGGCCACATGGATAGGACCCAATAGGTTTTCTATCTCCTAGCCATGTCCTAGTTCTTTTTACCATGAAATGGCTATGAACCAGTCTATCTTTCAAGTTTCTGGCCCTTCTACAGGTTATGGTTGGTGTCTCTTTTAAAACCTTCTGTAAATCAGGGTCTCACTTTCAGATTTTGGCCAATTAACTGGACTACTACAATCTGCCTCTTTATCACCGATTGTGTCTTTAAAATAATCATTTATAACAGACAAGGCATTTTGACCAGGTTGCAGATCAAGAGACATCTGTGGTACCCTATTACTGTAGCATGACAATATCTTGTCCTGTATTTATTTTTAAATCGGCTCTTTAAAATATTTTTTTTTAGTTAGTTTAGTATTATTACACTGCAATTAGAACAGAGATGTGTCATGCCCTTTTTCTCCTTGTTTGTTTTTTCCTCATTGTTCTTTTTATTGGTTTTCCAACCAATTGCTGGTGTAGCCCTCTTACCCCTTTATGGGAAGAGTCTACAGGTGCTGATATAACCTGTTGGCTCACAGAGAACTGACTCCGCCACTGAGAGCCTGGGGTATACCTGAGCTACTAGATGACAGCGCCTCCACCTGTATGGGATCCCAATTGGTGGGGATAAACCCGTGCAAGAAAAAATAATACTATACAGAATATAACAATAACCTTTACTAAGCACACATATCGGTATTATATATATATATTATGTATGTAAATATATATATATTATTATATATCTATATCTCTTAACCACTCTATATTGCATAGAAGGTACAATTGCCCACACACCATGCCCGGCTGTAGTAACCCACCACCGTGTTACCCCACACCGTGTCCACAGTGTGTCCAAGGCCCTTGGCCACTCTACCATGTAAGTTTCACCAAGTAAACCCCCACCCTTAAGGCGTGATCAGCGCCGTACTGTACAGTGTTGGTGCACTTTTAGAACGATACCTGCCCGGGGCTCCTGCACCCGGGTACTGCAGAATACACAAGGTAATCCGTCCGGTCAACGTCGTCCTCCGCCACCGTGTGGGGTGAATTCCAGCGTGGATAATCTCATCGCAGGATAGTCTGTGTCCTTTGTGGTGCTCTGATCCCAGAACCCACCTTGCATGGCTGCGCAGCGTGGCAGCTGTGTCCATGACTACCAAATAGCTATTGGGGCAGAGTCCCTACCTAAGGGCCTGTCCCTAAAGCAAACACAAACTTTTGTCGTGAGTCAGGCCTAACTGGGGCCTGGGGGACACAGTCTTGCCTAGCCCAGAGGAGCACTGATCCCTGGACACTACCTGACCCTTTGCTGTCCCTCTTCTGACTGGCGTGGTTCCGCCCTCCAAATGTATCAATCCCCTGAGCAGGGGAACCAGGCCGCACGATTGACCGGCTTGCAGCATGTGATCAGCAGCCCCGGGGGCTGCTGGGAACTGTAGTTCCCCATTGAGCTTTGCATCTCTAATGGCCGTCGCGGGGACCCCTCTGCGCATGCGCAAGGGGATAGCAAGATGGCCACCGTACTCCCAACCTGCGCATGCGCGAGCTGAAACGGCTGCCGCCGGACTGCGCATGCGCAACTAGGAACAAAATGGCGGCACCCTGCAAATGGAGCCGCCGGCGACGCGATCGCTTCCTCAACCACACCGGCACCTGCCAACCACACCCGCACCCCTCCCACGCCGAACCAAAGGTAGAAATGGGCAGGGGAAAGCCCAGAGGGGGATATCCTGACTACACTGGTAAACATGACAGATAAACACATCTTTACAATTTTCCATGTTTAAACTATACTAAAAAAAAAAAGTTAAAAGGTAAAACAAAGTTAAAAGATATAAATCAGACGCTCAAGCTTAAGTCAAAAATACACAATTTGGAAATTAAATAATTAACTGACAGAATGTACAAAACATAACTTTAGTCAGACACATATTACAGACGTTCGGTTCAGAAATACTGTTCTCCTGTCTTGATACCCGTTTAACCTGATTCTTTTCTCCCTCTGTTTACCTCATCCATGACTTTGTGCCATTTGCCAGAAGAGACTCCAGGATGTGTGCACGAGAGCCTAAATATTTGATATTTTTCAGTCTGTGGTAGGGAGTCAATAAAGGGTTCCCATTTTGTAAAAAAAAATCTCTGTTTATTGTTCCTTATTGGTCTCGGTTTCCATTTTATCTAAGGTCATTAGCTGAGTGAAATATGTTTTAATTGTTTCCAAGTTTGGAGGGTCACTCTTAACCCATTGCACCATTATAGACTTCATACAGTAGCAGCCTTTAGTATAATTGGGATTTCTGAGTCCCCATTAACTCCTCTCCACCCTTCCATGTTCCCAAATAAAACTGATAGAGGTTCCTTCACAGTTACCACTTTTGGTGTGTGTGTGTGTGTGTGTGTGTGTGTGTGTGTGTGTGTGTGTGTGTGTGTGTGTGTGTGTATATATATATATACACAGTGCTCGACAAACCCGGTCACCAACTCGCCAGCTGCGATCGGATATTGGCTCGTGGCCAGTAACCTTTCCCCTGCTGTGTAAAAAAAAAAATCCCCTGCTCGAAAAAAAAAAAAAATCGGAGCTGATTGGCTGTGACGCGGGATGGATTTGCCAGGACTTCAAACCGCCCTTTCTGCACGGGTAAGTAATATGGGGGGGGGCGGGGGGAGTGCGTGCCTCCTCGTGCGTGTCTCCTAGTGCGTGTTTCCTCCTCCTCCATAGTATCCTCTTGTATAATTGTGTCAGCTCCTGCACTGATCCGGTCATGGAGGAGTTTGGACACATGCTTGAGGTGGGGTAAATACACTTTAAATATTTATATATACATTGATACATCTTCCCCCCTCTCTCCGGTGCTCCCGCTGCCCGCGCGGGACGTAACATACTGTAGTAGCCGGGGTGTTTCTCTCTCCCCCCCCCCTCCCTCCGGTGCTACCGC